>NW_026526683.1:0-328488 GCF_024362965.1 Panthera pardus | reverse complement strand
GCATTGCTGCGGGCACTTTGTTCCCTGGAGGCTGAAGTGCCATGGGCACTGGGATCCTTAGAACCTGCAGTGCAGTCGGAACAGGGTTCACTGCAGGGTGCAGTGCTGTGGGGACTTGGTTCCCTGCAGACTGCAGTGCACGGATCACTGGAAAATCTGGAGGGTATAAACATTGGGGTACAAATGCCGCTATGCATCAGTACTCCTGAATCCCTTGGGTTAATTCCCAGCAGTGCTATTTCTGGGTCATAGGGTAGGTCTATTTTTAATATTTTGAGGAACCTCCACACTGTTTTCCAGAGTGGCTGCACCAATTTGTATTCCCACCAAGAGTGCAAGAGGGTTCCCGATTCTCCACATCCTCACCAGCATCTATAGTCTCCTGATTTGTTCATTTTGGCCACTCTGACTGGCGTGAGGTCATATCTGAATGTGGTTTTGATTCGTATTTCCCTGATAAGGAGCGACGTTGAACATCTTTTCATGTTCCTGTTGGTCATCTGGATGTCTTCTTTAGAGACGTGTCTATTCATGTTTTCTGCCCATTTCTTCACTGGATTACTTGTTTTTCGGGTGTGGAGTTTGGTGAGCTCTTTATAGATTTTGGATACTAGCCCTTTGTCCGATATGTCATTTGCAAATATCTTTTCCCATTCCGTTGGTTGCCTTTTAGTTTTGTCAGTTGTTTCCTTTGCTGTGCAGAAGATTTTTATCTTCATGAGGTCCCAGTAGTTCATTTTTGCTTTTAATTCCCTTGCCTTTGGGGATGTGTCAAGTAAGAAATTGGTACGGCTGAGGTCAGAGAGGTCTTTTCCTGCTTTCTCCTCTAGGGTTTGGATGGTTTCCTGTCTCACATTCAGATCCTTTATCCATTTTGAGTTCATTTTTGTGAATGGTGTGAGAAAGTGGTCTAGTTTCAATCTTCTGCATGTTTCTGTCCGGTTCTCCCAGCACCATTTGTTAAAGAGACTGTCTTTTTTCCATTGGATAATCTTTCCTGCTTTGTCAAAGATTAGTTGGCCATACGTTTACAATAGCATCAAAAACAATAAAATTTATTGGAATAAATTTAGCCAAGGAGGTGAAAGATCTCTACAGAAAACTATAAAACCTGTGTGGAGAAATGGAAGAAATTCAATTTTCATGGAAGAAACAGAACACACAAGTCAGTGAAAAGCCACCCCATGTCCATCTGTAGGAGGAATTAATACAGATACAATGTCCATACTACTCAAAGCCCCCTAGAGATTCAGTGCTATCTCTATCAAGACTCCGATGCAATTTTTATGCAATTAGAAACACATTTCCTCAAATGTATTTGGAACCACAAAGAGACCCTAAGTAGCCAATGCAAGAAAGGACAAAATAGGAGGCATCACACTTCTCGATTTCAAGCTACATTCTAACACAAAGAAGTCAGTTATGTCACTGGCATAAGCACACACATAAGACAATGGAACGGAAATTCAGAGCCCAATCTAAACCCAAGCATGCACAGTCAACTAGTATTTGACAAGGGAGTCAAAGATACACAGTGGAGAAGAATAGTCTCTTGCATAACTGGTGCTGCGAAAATTGGATATTCACATGTATAAGAATAAAGGTTAGCACCATATGTTACACCACTCCCTAAAGAGTGAAAGGAAGAAACATAGAGAGATGTGGTTAGAGAGAAACAGTGACAAAGAGGAAGTACAAAGAGGAAGGTAGACACCTGCTCGAGGTATGTGGATGGCGTTAGAGGCGTCAGGGGAGAGGGGATGTATGAGGTGGCTCTGAGTGCTGGGGCAGAAAGGGCTTGTATCATGGGAACCAGAGTTCCATGACCCCAAGACTCCAACATCCCTGGGTCCAAACTCTGCAGAAGCCATTGGAATTGAACAGATGGGTATCCCTCATTTCTTCTGGAACTGTGAGGCTCAGCCTCATGTTCTGTCATGGAGAGGGATGTCTTGAGGGAGATTGTGCTGCTCTTTGGCAGGTATACTCCAAGTCTGCCCTGTGGGGAGGTGTCCTGGGGCCATCTCTCTCACTGCCACCGGCCCTGTTGGATTTCCCCTCTCCCCCACCAGCTGGCCTTCCTCAAGTTCTGAACCCAGGCATCAGGCATCATGTTGTCCCCAGGTCCTGAAGTCTGTACCTGGCAGAGGTGGACTGCTGATACTGATTTTAAAAAAATTTGACAATAAGGTCCATATCCTCCCTCTGGGACTAGCGGTGTGCATCCCAATCGTGGGTTGCTATCCTCCTGTCCACAACTAATCTGAGCATTCCAGAAGGTAGGTGAACACTTTAAAACACTCTAGTCTTCTCTTACATCAAATTCAAAGACATTTTCTTGTCCCAGCTTTTTTTACTGCTGAAGAGATGGCAATTAGTAATTGAAGGCATAATGGTCCTATAGAATATTTACCTATATGACTGGTGGACATTATTTCATCCATCCGTGACCCTAAAGCACGTTTCACTGTAAATATTAGCCAAGGATACGTACTGTAAATTCACAACTGATTCATAGCTCCCTGTTAGTTTCATTCTGACCTTGTCACATACGTGTCATCAAAGATATTAGTGACTTTTCAGATAAGCTCTCCACATCAAGATGGTGATGTTAGAGAATCTGGTAGAAACGGAATTTCACAAATTCCAAATTAGGAATTATTTTTCATTTTTAATGTTTCTTTTTTTCTTTTTTTGAGAGAGCCCGAGCTGGGGAGGGGGGAGAGAGTGGGAGATACCGAATCTGAGGCAGGCTCGAGGCTCTGAGCTCTCAGGACAGAGCCTGACGCGGGGCTCAAACTCATGGACTGCAAGATCACGACTTGCGTCAAAGTCGGACGCTTAGCCGACTAAGCCACCCAAGCGCCCCAGGAATGATAGTTTATTGGCAAAGAAGGAGAAATTAAAAATAGTGTAAAGGATGTTTATTTTTAATTGAAATATTGTTCACACATTTGTTGTATGAGTTTTAGGCATACATTGTAGTCATTCCATATGTCTATAAATTATATTGTACTTAAGCACAAGTGTAGCTATCCTGTGAAAGCATGCAACAGTATTACAGGATTGACTCCATTACATTGGCTGTCCCTTGTATCCCTAGGACTCATTCATTCCATAGCTGACGCCAGTATCTCTCTCAAAGTTGTTCATTCTTTATCTAACCTAAGTATTTTGGTGGTAAACACAATTACCACTTGCTCAGCAAGTGTAAATTGGCGGTCTGTTTTTCTGTGAACATTGCTTAAAACATTACAAATGATGTCATTACGTTAATAACGTCGGTTTCATTCTTCACTCACAAGAAAGGAGAAGGAAAAGATTTCTTTGTGTCTCAGGCCCTGTCATTAAAACCTTTCCCAATGTGGAGAACAGGTTTAGTTGCCCAGGCACCTTCAGTGTCTCAGCTGAGCGACCAGGGCCTTCCACATTGCAAAAATGCCCATGATAGCCAACAGAGAGAGCTCGAGCACCACAGACCCGGAGAGGCGGGTTCCTCTGCCCAGGCAGTGATGGCCAGTAGAGGGCGCACCATGGGCTTTTCTGACCCAGGGCACCTGAGAGCAGGAAGGGCTTTGATTGCTCCCAGAGGACTCAGGGCCTCTGCCGCTGCCTCAGTACAGAGAGCAGAGCTGCATTTCCAGCAGGTTGTGCCACCCGCCCCAGGGGAGATCTTGGGAGCTTTGTAGCAACTTGGCATCTCCTGAGTCGCCAGAGAGAATTTGTCTTATTGTACTGAGTGCTGAGGAGTGGGTGCTGGGTGGCTTCCCTGGGCAAACTGGTTGCTGAGCTGCACAGGCCCTTGCGTTTTCTGGGCTGTTCCAGTGTTTCATTCCTCCCCTTCCCGGACAGTATTTGAACAAGACATATTTTACTAAAGGTCTCGTGGATTGCGGAGGCCCACGACATCACCTCATTGATGCAGTCGATGGTTTGTTGTTCCAGATTCAGGCTTGTTTCCGGGAAGAAACCCTGACAGAAATTCAGAAGAACGGGAGCTGCATTCCGTTAGGACATGAATACATGAAATGCTCGTCTTGGGAACCCCTAGAAGATTGAGCTGGGACCCACTTTCCGAGTCCTGCTAGAACCAGTGACCGAGGTAAGGGCACAAACTGTCCCCCACATCATACATGCCTTTTAAAAAGTTTCATGGTTATTTTTCCAACCTAATTAAGTGATTGCAAACTACAGAAAACCTGGTAGGTACCTGTCATTAACGTACGTTATCTTGAATTTAAATTGCAGTGCATAAAGATACAGTGTAGTATTAGTTTCAGGTGTAAAATATAGAGCAACCCTTCCACACTTCATCCGGTGCTCATCCCAGGTGCACTTCTTAATCCCCAGCAGCTGTTTCACCCATTCCCCACCTTGCTCTGGAAGCCCTCAGTTTGTTTCCTAGTTAAAAGACTGTTTGTCACTATCTCCTCCCCGCCCCCGCCCGCCCCCCCCGCTTTGTTTTATTTTATGTCCATGTGTTGATGAAATCATCTGGTATTTGTCTTTGTCTGAAAGGCTATTTCACCCAGGATAACATTCTCTCGCTGCATCCAGCTCATGGCAAATGACAAGATTTCATGTTTTTATGGCTAAATAATATTACATTCCATATACCACATCTCAATTTATTCATCAGTTGATGGAAGCTTGGGTAGTTTCTGTAATTTGGCTGTTGTAGAAAATGCTGCTGTAAACATCATGGTGTATGTATCCCTTTGAAGATTTTGTATTCTTTGTGGAAATATCTTGTAATGAAATTGCTGAATCGTAAGGTACTTCCATTTCCAGTTTTTTTTTCTTTTTGAGAAATCTCCATAATGTTTTCCATACTGGCTGCACCAGTTTGCATTCTTACCCACAGTGCAAGAGGGTTATTCTTTCCCCACATCCTTGGAAACACCTGCTGTTTCATCCTTCATTGATTTTCGTCATTGTGACAGATGTGATGTGTTAACTCATTGTACTTTTAAATTGTATTTCCCTGAAGATCAGTATTGTTGAGTATTTTTTCATGTGTCTCTTGGCCAGGTATATGTCTTCCTTCAGGAAATGTCCATTTTTGTCTTCTGCCCATTTTTAATCAGATTTTTCATTTTTTGGGTGCTGTATAACTGTATATATTTTGGGCACTAACCCTTTATCTGATGTCGTTTGCAAATATCATTCTGTAGGTGTTTTAGTTTTGTTGATTATTTCCTTGGTGATAGAAGGTTTTAATTTTTATGAAGCCTCATTATTTTTGCTTGTGTCTCCCTTACCTGTAGAGATATATCTGCAAAGACGTTTGTACAGGCAATGTCAAATAAGATACTACCCGTGTTATCCTCTGGGATTTTTATGGTTTCAGGTTTCACATATAGGTCTTTATCCATGTTGGATTTATTTTTGTGTATGTTGTAAGAAAGTGGTCCATTGTTGTTTTTGTTTTGTTTTGCAGGATGCTGTCCAGTTTTTCCAAAACCATTTGTTGAGGAGCCTTTTTTTAAGTTTATTTACTTATTTTTGAGAGAGAGAGCATGCAGAAGAGGGGCAGAGAGTAATGGAGACAGAGAATCCCACGCATGCTCTGCACTGCCCTAAGATCATAACCTGAGCTGAATTCACAATCACACGCTTTGTTGACTGAGCCACCCCTGTGTCCCAAGACTATCTTTTTTCCCATTGGATGTTCTTTCCTGCTTTGTTGAGCATTAATTGACCATATAGGTGTTAGTTCATTTCTGCGTTTCTATTCTATTGATCTATGCCTCTGTGTGTTGTTGTGGTTGTTGTTGTTGTTGTTGTTGTTGTTGTTGTTGTTTTGCCAGTACCATACTGTTCTGATCAGTACAGCTTTGTAATATAACCTAAAGTCTGGAATTGTGATGTCTCCAACTTTGCTTTTCTTCTTCAAGTTTGTTTTGGCTGTTTGGGGACTTTTGTTATTCCATACAAATTTTGAGATTATTTGTTCTTGTTCTGTCACAAATGTTTTTGTTAGTGTGATAGGGATTTCATTATATGTGTAGATTGTTTTGAGGAGTGTAGACATTTTAACAGTATTTTGTGCTTCCCATCCATGAAAATGAAATGTATTCCATTTCTTTGTGTCCTCTTCCATTTCTTTCATCAGTGTTTCATTGACTTTAGAGTACACGTCTTTCAACTCTTTGGTGAGGTTTATTCCTGGTTTCTTGTGGTATTTGTGAGCCTGTCAGTGGGATTGATCCCTTACTTTCTCTCTGTGTTAATTCATGATTTGTGTTAGAAATGCAATACATCTATGTAGCTTGATTTCTCTATATTGTGACTTGTGGAATTCATATATCAATTCTAGCAATTTTTAAGGGAATCATTCATGTTTTTTTATAGAACACATCATGTCAGTTCCAAATAGCCAAAGTGCTACTTCTTCCTTGCCGATTTGGATGCCTCTTATTTCTTTTTGTTGTCTGAGTGCTGTGGTTAGGGTTTCCCGTACTATGTGGAATAACAGTGGTGAGAGGGGTCATCCCTGTTTTGTCCCTGACCTTGGAGGAAAAATTTTCAATTTTTCCCCATTGAGGATGAGATGAGCTGTGGGTTTTTCCTAGATGACCTTTATTATGTGCAGGTAGGTTGACTCTCAATGTACTTTGCTGAGGGGTTTTATCATGAATGGATGTGACATTCTGTCAAATAGTTTTCCTGCATCTGTTGAAAGCATTGTATTGCTCTTATCCTTTCTTCTATTACTGTGGTGCATCATGTTGATTGATCTGTGAATGTGCAACCACCCTTGCAGCCCAGGAATATATCCCACTTGATTATGGTAAATGATTCTATTAATGTATTGTTGACTTTAATTTGAAGGTATTTTAATAAGAATTTCTGCATACACAGTCATCAGGCTATTGGGTTGCAGTTTTATTTAAAAAATTTTTTAACATTTTTTAAATGTTTATTTCTTTCCTTTGAGTACATAAAAGTGAGGGAGGGGCTCAGAGATAGGGAGAGAGAGAATCCTGGCCATGCCCCACACTGTCATGGCAGGGTCCAACATGGGACTCGAACCCACGCACTGCAAGATAATGTCCTAATCTGAAATTAAGAGTTGGACAGTAAACAGCCCGAGCCACACAGGCGCCCCGCCAGTTTTCGGTTTTAGTGGAGGCTTTATCTGGTTTTGGTGTCAGGGTAATGATGGCCTCATAAGATGAATTTATAAGTTTTCCTTCTTTTTTATTCTTCGTAATAATTCGAGGAGAATACATATTACCTCTTTCTTAAATGGATGGTAGAATTCATCAGTTAAACCATCTGGCCCAGAACTTTTGTGTTGGGGGGAGATTTTTTTATTACTGATTTGATTTCTTTCTCTTTTCAGAATAGATGTATCTTCCTGTTTCAGTTTTGGTAGTTTGTGTGTTTGTAGGAATTTGTCCATTTTTCTCAGAGTGTCCAATTTGTTGCATATAGTTGTTCATAATATTAACTTCTAACTGTGTTTTTGTGGTGTGGACTGTTATTTCTCCTTTCTTATTTGTGATTTTATTTATTTGAGTCCTTTCTCTCTTCTTACTGAAAAGTCTGCCTAGAAGGTTTTCATGTTGATTACTGTTTTCAAAGAACCAGCCCCTGGTTTCATTGATTGTTGTCTAGTGTCTTTTTGGTTTGAATATCCCTTATTTCTGTCTGAATCTCTATTACTTCCTTCCTTCTGCTGTTCTTCTTCTGATATGTGACCTAGAATATGATCAACTCTGGAGAATGTCCCATGTGCGCTTGAAAAGAATATGTACTCTCCCATTTTAGTATGGAGTGTTCTAAATATATCTGCTAAACCCATCTGGTCCAGTGTGTCATTCAAAGCCATTGTTTCCTTGTTGATTTTCTGTTTACAGCTACTGTCCATTGATGTGAGCGATGTGTTAAAGTCCTCTACTATCGTTATATTATAAAAAATGAGATCCTTTATGGTTGTTGTTAAATATTTTATATACTTGGTGATCACATGTTGGGTGCATCAAATTTTACAATCATTGGATCTTCTTGTTTCATTTTTCCCTTTAGTATGAGATAGCGTCCATCTTCATCTCTTGTTATAGCTTTATTTATTTATTTACTTATTTACTTACTTATTCATTTATTTATTTATTTTAATTTAAGTCATAGTTGACATATAGTGCATTCTCGGATTCGCGAGTAGAATTTGGTGATTCATCCCTTACATACAATACCCAGTGCTCATCCCAACAAGTGCTCTCTGTAATACTCATCCCACATCTAGCCCAGCGCTGACCCATTTCCCTCTAGCAACCTTCGGTTTTTTTCTCTAACATTAAGAGACTCATGTGGTTTGTTACCACTCTTCTCGTTTCCTGCCCCTTTCCCATGTTTTCATCTGTTTTGTTTCTTCAATTCCACATGAGTGAAATCATATATTTGTCTTTCTCTGATTGACATATCTCACTTAGCATAATACATTCTAGCTCCATCCACATCATTGCAAATGGCAAGATTTCATTCTTCTTGAAGTTGAGTTATATTTCTTTGTATATACATATGTTTGTATATATGAACGTACACATATGTATATATGCGTATACATATATACGCACACACACCACAACTTCTTTATACCTTCATCAGTTGATGGATACTTGGGCTTTCTCTATAGTTTGGCTACTCTTGATAATGCTGCTATAAATACTGGGTTCATGAAATGTCACTATTAGGTATTTACCCAAAGTGTATCAAAATAGAGTCTGGGTTTTAAAGGTTATTTTGCCTGATATAAGTATTGCTACTGGCTTTCTTTTGACATTATTGGCATAATAAATGTTTCTTCATTCCCTTACTTTAAATCTGAAGGTGACTTAAGTCCAAATAAAGCTTTGTAGGCAGCATCTAGATAGGTGTTGTTTTTGTTCGTTTGTTTGTTTGTTTTGTCCATTCTGAAGCCCTATCCAATGTCTTATGATTGGAGCATTTAGTCCATGTACATTTAGAGTGATTATTAATAGGTGTATATTTAGTGCCATTCTACTAGTTGTTTTGCCATTGTTTCTTGATGTTTTCTCTGATCCTTTCTTGTCTGTAACACTTTTAGTCCTATATTTCCACTCAAAGAGCCCGATTTAAATATTCTTTTCTTTTGACTGGTAGTACATTTCTTTACTTCTTTTTAATATTTTTTTTTAAATTTAAGCTCAAGTTAGTTACTTTATATTGGAATACAGTTTCAGCAGTAGAATTTAGTGATCCATCAAGTACAAAATATACCCAATACTCATCCCAAGTGCGCCCGTAATGCCCATCACCCATTTAGCCCATACCCCTATTCAGTAACCCTCCTGAAACCCTGAGTTTCTTCTCTGTATTTCAGAGTCTCTTATCGTTTGACTCCCTCTCTGTTTGTATCTTATTTTGCTTTCCTTTCACTACATTCATGAGGTGTATTAAATTCCACAGATGAGAGAAATCATATGATGTGTGTCTTTCTCTGACATATTTTGCTTAGTATAATCAAGTCTGGTTCCATCCATGTTGTTTCAAATAGCAAGATTTCATTATTTTTTACCACCAAGTAATATTCCATTGTATGAATATACCACATCTTCTTTATCCATTCATCTGTCAATGGTCATTTGGGCTCTTTGCATAATTTAGCTATTGTTGATAATGTTGCTATAAACATTGCAGTGCATGTGCCACTTCGACTCGGCGTTAGTGTATCCTTTGGATAAATACGTAGTAGTGCAATTGCAGGGGCCTAGTGTAGTTCTGTTTTTAGTTTTCCTGACAAATCTCCATACTATTTCCAGAGTGGCTACACCACTTTGCATGCCCACCAGCATTTCAAAAGCGTTCCCTTTCTATGCATCCTTGCCAACATCTGTCTTTTTCGGAGATGTTAATTTTAGCCATTCTGATAGGTGTGAGGGGATATCTCATTGTGGTTTCGATTTGTATTTCATTGATGACAAGTGAGATTGAGCATCTTTTCATGTGTGACCAATCTGGATGTCATCTTTCTTAAAGTGTCTCTTCATGTCTTTTGCCCATTTCTTCATTGGATTATTTGGTTTTTAGGTGTTGAGTGTGATAATTTTTTATAGATTTTGGATACTAACCCTTTATCTGATATGTCACCTGCAAATATCTTCTCCCATTTCATTCAGTGGCCTTTCAGTTTTGCTGATTGTGTCCTCTGCTGTGCAGAAGCTTTTTATCTTGCGGTCCCAATAGTTCGTTTTGGTTTTTATTGCCCTTGCTTTGGGTACATGACAAGCAAGAAGTTGTTGTGGCCAGGATCAAGGAGGTAGATTGCCTGTTTTCTCCTCTAGGATTTTGATGGTCCCTTTCTTACATTTATATCTTTCATCCATTTTGAGGTGTGTGTGTGTGTGTGTGTGTGTGTGTGTGTGTGTGTGTGTGTGTGTGTGTTTAAGAACATAGTCCAGGTCCAATCTTCTCACTGTCCAGTTTTCCCGGTACCATTTGCTGAAGAGACTTTTGTTTTTCCACTGGATATTCTTTCCAGTGTTATCAAAGATTACTCGGCCATATGTTTGAGGATCCATTTATGGGTTCCCCATTCCATTCCATTGATGTCTGTGTCCGTTTTTGTGCCCGTACCACACTGTCTTGATGATTGCGGTTTTCTAATACACCATAAAGTCCAGATTTTAATGTCTCCAGCTTTGTTTTCTTTTTCAACATGTCTTTGGCGATTTGGGGTCTTTTCTGGCTCCCTACAAATTTTAGGGTTGTTTGTTCTAGTTCTGTGAGGGATGCTGGTGTTATTTTGATAGGGATTGCATTGAATGTGTCGATTGCTTTGGGGAGTATTGACATTTTAATAATATTTGTTCTTCTCATCCATGAGCATGGAATGTTTTTCCGTTTCTTTGTGTTTCTTCCATTTCTTTCATAGATGTTGTATGGTTTGTTCCTTTATTTTTTTTTATCTTTGTTCATTTTTGAGAGAAAGAGAGAGCACATGAGCAGGGGAGGGGCAGAAAGAGAGAGAGATGGAGACACAGACTCTGAAGCAGGCTCCAGGCTCCAAGCTGTCAGCACAGTGCCCATCACGGGACTCAGACCCACAAATGTGGGATCATGTCCTGAACCGAAGTCGGCGCTTAACCGACTGAGCCACCCAGGCGCCCCGCCCCCCTATTGTTTTAAGTGTACTGATCTTTTACCTCGTTGGTTATGTTTACCCCTGGGTATTTGATGGTTTTCAGTGCAGTTGTAAAGAACATCAATCCTTGATTTCTCTCTGCTGACTCATTATTGGTGTATAGAAATGCAGTCAACTTCTGTATATTGATTTTATATCCTGAGACTTTCCTGAATTCCAGTATCAGTCCTACAAGTTTTTCCATGGAGTCTTTTGGATTTCCTTGGAAAGTATCATGTCTGCGAAGAGGGAAAGTTTGACCCTCCTTGCCAATTTGGACGCCTTGTATTTCTTTTTGTTGTCTGCTTGCTGAGGTTAGGACTTCCAACAGTTTGTGGAATAACAGTGGTGAGAGTGGACATCCCAGTCGTGTTCCTGACCTTAGGGGGAAAGCTCTCAGTTTTTCCTCATTGAAGATGATATTAGTTGTGGAACTTTTGTATCTGGACATACTGATATTCAGACAAGATCTTTCTATCCTTCCTTTCATGAGTGCTTTTTTTTCCATCAAGAACGGATGCTGCATTGTGTCAAATGCTCTTTCTGCATCTATTGAGAGGATCATATGTTTTTATCCTTTCTTTTATCAATGTGCTGTATCACATCAGTTGATCTGCAGATATTGAATTCGTGGTGCATTCCAGGAATAAATCCAATTCATTGTGGTGAATAATTATTTGTATGTATTGTTGGATCCGGTTCGTTACTTTTTGTTGAGAATTTTTGCATCCAGTTTCATCAGGGTAATTGGTCTGTAGTTTTCCTTTCTGGTGGGGTCTTTGTCCAGTTTGGACTCAAGGCCAAGCTGGCCTCATAGAATGAGTTTGGAAGTGTTCCTTCCATTTCTCTGGCCATGACCTTATCTTGTTCATTCATTTGGGATGCCTTCCTCTTGTCTTGGCATTTTGGCTGAGTTTTTGCCTTCTCTGTGTTACAAACACTCATTATGTTATCTTCCTGTGAGATGAATGGCTTTATAAAATGGAGGTCATCTAGTGTCCAGGGCCTGACACATCAGGGAGTGTCTGTGGTGTGTGTTGCGTACACTGTTTTGTGTTCTGGCTGCACTGTCCTTCAGGCCACTTGTATGGACGATGTATGGTCCTTGGCCAGAATGTGCTGAGTTTTGTCTAGGCCAGCTCCGATCTGCTTCTTAAATGAGACTTGAAATGACTGCCACTCGAAGTGAAGCTCTGCAGAACTGTCTGGTCAAGAGAGGTGGTGTGGTCCTGGGCTTCCGCTGGTCTCCTGGGGAAGGGGACACCTCCATTGGGACTGAGGCAAGCCTGATTGACCTAGAAGGCCAGTCTCACCAGAGCACAGGCATGTGGGGTTGGTGTAAGCATCTTAGGCAGCCAGTGTGGGATGACATTGTTTCCAGCAGATGGCTCTGTGTTTATGCTGTGGAGAAGAGGAGGAAAATGGTCCCACACACATCCTCTGTCCTAGCTCCTTTGTCCCCTTGTTGTGAACACTGCCTCTCAGGGGTGCTCTCCATGATGAGTGTATAATCGCCCCACTGTGTGCACCAGGCGATGTACAGGTCACTGTTTCCATACCATCTGCCTGTAAGTAGTTTGCTGCCTTCTCTCAAGGATTAGGCCAGTGCCCTCAGGGCTGTATCCCAGTCAAGCCTGCTAACCTTTGAAACTCCACATTTTTGGGGTCTCGATCGCTTGGTTAAGTGTCCGAGTCTTGATCCTGGCTCAGATCATGACCTCGTGGTCATGGGCTTCTCTCTCTCCCTCCATTCCTGCCCCTCCCTTGCATGTGCTCTTTCTCTGTCTCTCTCTCTCTCTCTCTCTCCCTCTCTCTCAAAATAAATAAACTTAAAACAAATTTAGTGACATGGAATACCTTATTTAGGTGAGATTTCCTCCCTGAAGAAATGGCAGGGGTCTATCAGTTAAATTTCCAGCAATGACCAGGAATTTCATTGCTGACTGGTTAAAGGTTACATTCCTACAGGAATGAATTTAGTGTTAGTGACATGAGGCCTTAACATAAGTAACTCCATGATGGTCCTGTGAGTTTTCTTTACATTCCAAACCCATATTTTTGCACATCAATTTTTTTATTAAAATCATAGCCCTAAATAATATTTTAGTCATCTACTGCCGGCCCAATGATCATATCCTGTAAAACTGTGACCATCTCCTAATCATAGATGAAGATCAACTCTGTGGCTATAAGGTTTTTGTGACTCTAAATTACATTGATGTATGTTACTAAGATCTTTGTGAGTCTAGGTTACTGCTGGCCTCCTGAAATCTTTGACCCAGGGACACCCAGCCAGGTTTCTGAGCCATCACTTAGCCACAGAAGGACCCTTTCCAAGTCACCTCTTCCTAAAGCGTGTCTTTCACTCTGGTACTTCTGGGTCTTACCCTTTTGCAGATCACATGCTGTGATGGACATCCCCTCATGAAAACCTGTCAAAGTGGACGAGAGAAACCTGCTTGCCTGTGACTGCCACTTCATGGTCACATATTTTCCTTCTGAAACCCCTTGAACACCATATCATTCTTCCAGCCTTTGAACATCTCTTCGATTTGGAAATATTTCATTCTCTTGTATTCCTGCTAAAAATATGCGTGAAAATATTAAAGCAAGGATTCTTTACAATAAGTGAGCTAGTCACAATGATCCATCTGGCCGTGTGTACGTATGTTTTCTTTTTTGGACACTCTTCAGGCATGATGTGAAGTACATCCTGTAAAATCTGAGTATCATTCATTATCTAGGATAACCGCCTCTATGGAAAGCCATTTAATGACATGTTCATTCAAGATCCGAAAAACGCTTAATTTACATACCACATAATACAGTGGTGTATACATACGTTATTATCTTAAAATATGTAAAGTGGATGTTTCTATGAAGTGTATATCATGCATTCAGTTTTCTGTACCATGAATGCTATTATTTAAATTACACAACAGTAAGAACAACAAGAATAGGTACATGGCCATCACTAGTAACTAACACTAGAACTAGTCATATAATATTAGGTGTTGAAAAAATAAAACCATGATTACTAATAATCTTTTCAATCGTGGTGGGTTTCTAGTTACTAGCAAAATTGGGAAGATATTATTGAGTCTCCACATACATCAGAGTGTTTTCTGACTATTGATGTCCTCTAAGTTGATACATGATCACAATCAATATCCCAAAGAGATATGGTAGTATTAATTACTTTATATTTGTATTCAGATTGCTTCGGTTTTAACCTCTTCTATCCCAGACTCATCCCAGCTGGTACATTACAGTCATCCTGTCTCCTTCAGCTTCAATTGGCCATGGCGATTTTTAGATTTTCCATATTTTTCCTAATCTGCAAAGTTTTGAGGGTACGTTTGTAGAATGTATTTTGTAGAATGATCCTTGGTTGGGATATGTCTAACGTTTGTTCAAATGCTTAGGCTGACTACTGTGTTTTGGAGCAGAAGATCCAGAGGCATAGTTCCATCCATAATTATCACTTCACATAAAGGTTGTTTACTCTGAAGATTTGGGTCTTTTGTGGTTCTGTACAAATTTTAGGACCGTTCTAGTTCTATGAAAAATGTTGTTGCTATTTTGATGGCAATTGCATTAATTGTGTCTGTTGCTTTGGGAAGTATAGACATTTCCATGAAATTTGTACTTCCGATCCATGAGTATAGAATATCCTTCCATTTTTTGGTGTCATCTTGTATTTCTTTCATCATTGTTTTATAATTTTCAGAGTATAGGTCGCTCACCACCTTGGATAGATTTATTCATAGATACCTTATTATTTGGTGTACAACTGTAAATGGGACTGTTTTCTTAATTTCTCTCTCTACTGCTTCGTTATTGTCTAGAAATGCAACAGATTTCTGTACAATGATTTTTGTATCCGGTGACATTGCTGTATTCATTCATCACTTCTAGCAGTTATTGTGTGGACTCTTTAGGGTTTTCTATATATAGTGTCATGTAATCTGCAAAGTGTGAAAGATTCACTTCTTCCAGATTTGGATTAGTTTTTCTTTTTTCTTTTCTTTTCTTTTCTTTTCTTTTCTTTTCTTTTCTTTTCTTTTCTTTTCTTTTCTCTTTTCTTCTTTTCTTTTCTTTTACTTTAATTTACTTTATGTTGTTTTGTTTCGTTTTGTTTTGTTTGATTTATCTGCTGGCTGTAGCTTGGACTTCCAGTGCTATGGTTATTAAAAGTGGTAAGAGTAAACATCCTTGTGTTTTCCCTGACCTTATAGGAAAAGCTCTCAGATTTTCTCCATTAAGGTTGATTATAGCTTCAGGGTTTTCATAGAAAACATTTATTGCACTGATGTATGTTCCCTGTAAACCTACTTTAGGGGGTTATAATCATGAATGGATGTTGTAGTATGTCAAATGTTTTTTCTTCATGTATTGAAATGATCGTATGATTCATTTCTTTTAACATTTATTAATTTTGAGAGACACAGAGTGTGAGCAAGGAAGGGGCAGAAAGAGAGTGGGAGACACAGAGTTCTATGGAGGCTCTTGGCTCTGAGCTTTCAGCACAGAGTCCGATGTGGGACTTGAACTCGCGAATCATGGGGTCATGACCTGAGCTGATGTCGGACTGCCAAAGGATCGGTGCCTCGATCATATGGTTCTTGTCCTTTCTCCTGTTGATATATTGTATCACATTGATTGATTTGCAAATACTGAACCACCCTTGCAGCTTGGGAATAAATCCCACTTAATTGTGGGATATATTTACATTTCTTATATCTCCTTTTGGACTGTACCCTTTACTGTTATATAACGTCCTCCTCTGTCTCTTGTTATGTACTTTGTTTTAAGTGTATTTTTTCTGATACAAGTATTGCTACTCTAGTTTTTTTTTTTTTTTCATCCGTTCTTACACCCTATGTCTCTAGATTGGAGCGTTCATTCCATTTACCTTCAAAGAAATGATTGCTATGTATGTATGTATGTATGTATGTATGTATGTATTGCCATTATATTACCTGTTTTCTTGTGGTTTCTAATGATTTTCTCCGATCCTTTCTTGTCTGTCTTTCATGTTTTGCTTATTTTCTTTAGTGAAGTATTTTAATTTATTTATCTTTATTCTTAGCATATTTGTGACTGGTTTCTGATATATGGTTACTGCTGGATTATTTATATAACCTCTTCTGCGTTTAGCAGTTTGTATTAAGGTGATGGTCATTTACCTTGGAACCCATTATTTTCTCCTCCCTAGGTTTTTGGTAAATGTTATTATATTTCAAATCCATATCTCTGAGTTCCTTAACTATTTTTTACAAAAATATTCATGTTTTACTTGATTTGTGTCTTTTACGTCTATAGTGTCACTTTTGGTCTCTCCTTTCCACTCAAAGAGTCCCTCTTCAGATTTCTTGCAGGACTGGTTTAGTGGTACAAACACCTTTAGTTTTTCTTTGGGAAAGTCTGTGTCTCCTTCCATTCTGAATGATAGACTTGCTGGATAGAGTATTCTTGGCTGCTGATTTTTCCATTCAGCACTTTGAATATGTGATGTCACTTGCTTCTCGCCTGCCAAGTATCTGTTCAGAAATCTGGTAGCTAGCCTTATGGGTCTTCCCTTCTAAGTGAAGGTCTCTTTGTGTTGCTGCATTTAAGAGTTTTTCTTTATTGTCACTGTAATTTGCAAGTTTGCTTACAATATGTCTGCATGTTGGCCTGATTTTGTTCATTTCGATGTGAATTCTCTAGCCTCCCGGATGTGGATGTTTGTTTCCTCCCCCAATTAGGACATTTTTCAGCTATTGTTTCCACAAATAAATTTTCTGCCCCATTTTCTCTTTCTTCTGAGACTCGTACAATATCAATATTGTTATCTTTGCTGTAGTCACTGAGTTCCCTTAGTCTCATCTCACAAGGCAGAATTCTGTTCTCTCTCTTTGGTTCAGTGTGATTAATTTCCATCACTCAGTCTTCGAGGTCACTGGTTTGCTCCCCTGCTTCTTCTGTCCCTCTGTTAGTTCCAGCAAGCGTGTCTCTCCTTTATTGTGTCCTCAATGTCTACTGTACTATTTCTTATCTCTAGTCAGGGGTCTCACTCTTCTACTCATTTCACAACTCTAATGAGTATCCTTATGATCATTGCTTTCAAATCTGTATCAGGTATGTTACCTACATCTCTTTGGCTTATATCTCTGGCTGTGACTTTGACTAGGTCTTTCACTGTGGAAAAACATCTCTGTGTGTCCATTTTGTCTGTCTCTCTGTCTCTATTTGTCTGTGTTAAGAAAGTCAGCTGTACCTTCTGCTCTTGAAACTAATAACGTTATGAAGAAGAGGTCCTGGAGAACTCAGCAGTGCACATCTGTGTTTATAGGACCTGGACCTTCAGGAGGCTATCGTATGGGTACTGTTCACAGCCTGCTGTTGTGTCTGGGTTACTTTTCCTTTTAGTGCAGGTGTCTGCACTGATTGCGTGCTGTTGTGGGCTGTGCTTCGTCTCAGTGGTGTTAGTGGGACCCAGGCAGGCCAGCTGTGGGGTGGTACGCCCGCTGGATAACTTGGGCACAGGGCAGGAGTGTTAGCAAAATTTCACAGGGCTACAAGTCCTATGCCAGATTTCCCGATGTCCTTTGGTGGCTGGGGGGTGTGGCCCAGCGGTGGAAGCTAGGGGCTTGAGGATATGCACAGAGCATGTCTGTGCCTGGGGACATGTGGCTTAGTGAGACAGATGAGGGTGCCTGGATATCTACAGCTGGGTGAGGTGCAGATGTGCACAGCATGTTGTGGCAGCTATGCATGCAGCTTGTCAGACAGGGTGCCCTTGTGGTTTGAAAAATGTTTGGCCTGAGACCAGCAGGCTTGGTTTGGTGAGTCCCCTAGTGAACCCTTGGGACTGGCGCACTGCTAATGGGTTAGTTAGCAAGTGTCTGTGCAGCCTCACCCTCTTGTGAGTGCTTCTATGCTTATTCTGGGAGGCTGGGGGAGAGGAGTGGTGCCTGTGAGCTCCCTCATTGTTGGAGAAGTCCTCCAACACACTCCAGAATCAGCATGAATACATCTGTCTCCTGTTCCCTCGGCATTGTGCAAAATGCCATGTTTACATTGCCTCTCTACACACGCAGGGATCTGGCTATCACTCATCCCTCCTGGATCTCCCAGTGCTGGGTCAGCTGACCTCCAAAGCTCCTGGATCTGAACACAAAGGCATTCAGCCCCTCTAAGTTTTAATGCCCATTGTTATGGAGATTAGTCTTCCCCCTATGACCTCCCTGGTGTGGGGCGGCGCACTTTTTCTGCCCCTTCTGCAGGCAGATGGCCTCCACCTTTCTGACATTCCTAACCTTTCTGATGCAGCTTCTCTCTACTTCGGTGTGGAGTTTGTTCTGCCAGTCTTTGGATCGCTCTTTGGTTCATGGACTTGGATGTGGAAGTTATGCAGTTGAAAACATGGGACAGGGTGAGCTCAAGGTCCTCTTACTTTGCTATTATTAATTTTTTTAATGTCTTATTATTTTGGATTTTTGAGACATGGGAAGACAGACTCATATCACACATGCACTTCAGGATTAGAAAGGAACTTTCCCACATTTGCTTCTATTATTTTATGTTTTGAAACTCTCTTTAATGAGGTACAATTACATATAACCTCAAGTTAAAGGGTATACTTTGATGAGATTGAGGGTACAGGACCATGGGTACAGCACCATGAAATCATATGGTTTCTCCCTAAACCTTCCATCATGATCCCTTTTTGTCTAATGCCTATGTTGCTTTTGAAGTAAGGACTACTTTTTTTCCCCCATGTTTTCACATATTGCCCAGGTGTCTGAAAGCTGGCATTGGGGTATCTCTTTTTCCGATAGTCTATGTTCCCATAAGTTTTGCAGTCGGTTTACCTTTGGACTTTTGCTTCTATTGTATTTCTCTGTATGTTCACATACTCTCGTTGCAATACCTTAATGATGAGGTCTTCATCATCGCTTTAATTTTCACTAAATGGTATGAGCTGCAGTTCCACGTATGACAGAAGGCACAGGCTTCCTGTGATATGTATTCAAGAGCAAGGCAGATATCCTGAGCACTTGAGCTGAGAATGTCACCCTGTCTTTTTGCCGGCCCTCTTCCCTTCCCTGTGAGACAAGAATCTCCTTTTGTTCACACAGAAATGTGGGTGAAGTCAGTAGAAAACATTGCCTTCTCTCCTCTTCCCTTTATATCTCAAAATCCTTGCCACTATCTTCTGCCTTTCCCTTTCTCTGACTCAATCTCCCAGGCCCACTGTTCCACCCCAGCCATGATCAGGGTGTCCTCCAGCTGCTGGCCTCTGCCCTGTCCATCCCTCAGTGAGAAATCTGGAGTAGGATTATGCATTTCACAGGACTGATCAAGAAATATGTGATCCTCAGAGCCCTCCTGCACAAGGTTGCTGTCCGTGGAGACATGGCATCCTGAGGGAGGATCTGACTCCATGTGTGGCCTCCTCACTCATCTCCCACAGTCACCGCTGGTCACTGATCCTTACCCACCATTACAAATCAGCCATATGCTAGGGTCATGTACCTGTCTATCTGACCCCAAGACAGGAGTCAGTGAATATTTCTGAAATAAATGAACACAAGCACCCCATGCATCTAGATATAGGAAGTTACCATCAACCCAGAAAACTCTCTTGGGCTCCTCTGCAAAAAGGGCAATCTTGCTACTATCCTCCATCACTGCAATTTCTGCTAGTTTGTTACCTGTGTGTATAGGAACCGCACTGTGTGCATTCGATGGGGGGTGAGAGTAGGTCCTCCTAGAAGCAAACACTGAAACAGAGACAGAACAGTGAAAGTACTATTAAGGGATACTAAGAAAAACAAAGTGGAGAGCGCAGGGTGAGCAGAGAAAGCATGCGGGCAGATCTGACACATTTTTAAGATATATAATCACCATACTCTGTCACCTGACACAGTCCTAGTCAAATTTCAAAATCGTTGTCGTATAAGGCAGTGAGATTTACGAGATTTGGGGTTATTTCCCTATGGTCTTATGTTTTGCTACGTGCATTCCCTCTTCGGTACTTAATCTGTGGCTTCAGATGAACACTTTAGTGTGTGGATGCATCTGCGAGTCTATATGTAATGGAATATGATTGTCTTCAGATCTCAGATGTAGAACTCTGATATACACATTCTCGTAATTATCTTTTTCTTTCTTTGTCTGGTAGGGCCTGAATCTTAATAGAATAAGTGTGCCGTTGTCTTCTTTAAAGTGGCAATCCCCAATCCCTGGGCAGAGGCGTTAACCATCTGGTTTAATGAACTTCTGTGACCATATTTTTTTGATGATCATTTGTGTGGAGATATCTTAATTGAAACTGTGAGAAGGGTGAGTGGATATTTCCCAGACATTTTGCAGATGCATTCTGTATTCAATGTCTTCTTTTCATTATGTCCTTAGAAACAAATATTACCCCTCTTTCACAGATAACCCATCTCAGGCTCTGTGTAGGTCCCACTGAGAATTGGTGTTCTGGCTGAGATAGCAGGAACACAGGGAAACCCTCGGGATATTGTGATAGAAGTTTAAGGAGATAGATGCAATGCCGTTGTCAGGTTATGTCAGGGGTCCAGCAGGGGTGGCATCTGGGCATCCCTGAATTGTAGGTCTACCCAGGCTAAAGGCCAATGCAGGCACTCAGCTGATCTAGATCCTGTCTTCACTTTTAGTCTCACTGAAGGATATGAACTTAGGCAGACAAGCATTTCCTTAAGACCAAGTTAAATTTCCTATATATCCAGGGCATTTTTTTCACCCATAAATATCCAGAACCTTCAGACAACGCAGGGAGACAACAACCTTTTTAGATGATCACCTGGGTGCACTTTGACAAATATGACATTTTGGAGAGGAAGCTTGCATTGTGCACTGAGAGTGATCCCACATAGCAGCTCCGTGTGGAACTCATGCTCCCTGCTCAGGCTGTGGTCAGGAATGGCCTGCAACTGCATCTCACTGAACCCAGGACCCTCCCCTCTGCACTTCCTCAAACTCTGCTTACTGTCCTCTAATTTCTCAAATTTCTATTCCTGTGTGATTCAAGTTTCCCCCATTCCTTCACTGGTGCTTCCATTATGGTGACCACAAGGTCTGTGTCATATAATGCACGTGCCCCATTTCACACAGGACACCTAAGGCACCTACACTTAGGGGTGCATCTCATCCTTCACAGAACTCAAAACATTGTGTCTGTAAAATATGCACCAGTACGCCCGATACATCTGTCTTTGTGTAAAAATCCTCTTTCTTTTTGACAGGAGAAACCTAAAGCTGACCTCATTACGGGGAAATGATACAGTCCATTGAACATATGTCCTGAGAAACTTGAGATATGTTACAAAGTCCTCAGGCAGTTTTGCAGTTGAATTGCCAAGCCCTAACAACCATCTCTACATTTTTCCCACAAAGTGTTTCACGAAGTAGATGAATATGCTTTAGAAATCCCTAACCACTTCAGTTTATCTACCCAAATAGAGGAGGCGGGGGATGGGGGGGGGGTGGTTCATAGCCCATGACTGGTGATGAAAGACTTTCCATGGGGTTAGGGTTAGGGGTTAGGGTTAGCGGTTCGGGGTTAGGGTTAGGTTTAGGGTTAGGGTTAGATTAGATGGTTAGATTTAAAGGGTTAGGATTACGGTGAAGGTTAGGTTTAGGGTTTATGGGCTAGGGTTGGGGTGATGGTTAGGGTAGGGCTTAGGTGTTAGTGTTAGTATCAGCATTAGCTTCAGGGTTAGGTTCACGGTCAGGGTAGTGTCAGGGTCAGGGGATAGGGGTTAGGATTTAGGTTTTATTGTTTAGAGTTTAGGTTTTAGGTTTTGGGGTAGGTTTTAGGTTTTCGTGGTTATGTGTTAGTGGTTAGGTTTTAGGGTTATGGTCAGGGTCAGTGTTTGGTTTAGGGTTAGTGTGTAGGATTTATGGTTTAGGGATTAGGGTTAGAGTTTAATGTTCAGGTCTAGGGTTTAAGTTTATGGTTGTAGTTAGGATTTGGGGTCTAGGGTTCAGCGTTTGGGTGTAGAGTTTTGGGTTAGTATTATTGTTGCTGATGGTGTTAGGGTAGGTTAGTGCCATGGTTTGGGTTAGGGATAGGATTTAGGGCTAGGATTTAGGTTTGGGTTTGGGTTTGGGTTTGGGTTAGGTTTAGGGTTCGTAGTTAGGATTCGGCCCTTGGACAGTGCAGGGGCTGAACCACAGCATTGCAATTGTGTCTCCAAATGCCTGAGGTGAGGTTCGTAGGTCGTTTGCCTTTCAGGATTAGTCTTTTGCTTTCAATACAGACAACTGTATGGGAGAGTGGTTTGGTAGGCCTCAGGGAATAATCTCGGGCAGCTGCAACCAGGTTTTGGAAATGACATGGTGATGTTCCAGGTTCTAAGCTGAGTGATCCTGCACCACTTCTGGACCCCAGGGCGTGTTGTTGTCAGACTTTGTTAGTGGGTCCGCATGGATAGAAAGCCTTAACTAGGGTTATGGTTTGTTACAGGGATGTCACCAGGGCTTAAGCGACTCTAGTTTCGTGATCTCCCTCTAGGACTGAATTGAGGACCCATGCGACGGTGCTTTTCAACTGTAGGGTTAGGGTTGAGATAGTGTTAGGATTCGGTTGAGGGTTCTGTTTAGGTTTAGGCATAGGTTTAGTGTTATGTTCCAGGAGACACTAGGCGCTGAAACCAGAGCAGTGTAGTTGTTTCCCGGAAAGCCTAATTTGAAGGAACAATGGATGGTGCCGATTAGGATTAGTCTTTGAGTTCCAAGGCTAGACGACTGTATGGGCCACTAGTCGGGTAGGCCTCTGGAAATCTCTCTGGAGCTTCAACCGGTCCTTCAAAAGGACGTAGTAGGTTACATGTCCTATGCGGAGTTATGCTGCACCGCTTTTGTTCTCCAGGCATGTGGTGTTGTCATACGTTGTTATTGGGTCTAATAGCGAGAGAGCCTTATCTAGGGTTAGGGTTCTGTCCAGTGACATTTCCAGCTCCAAGCGAAACCAGTCTCGTCATCTCCCTCGAGGTCTGTAGTGAGGGCCAATATGACGATGCAGAGCAATTGTAGGGTTTGGGTCTAGTTAGGTTCGGTTTCAGTTGAGGTTTCTGATGAGGGTTAGAAGTAATGTTCGGGGTTTGTTCCCAGGACGTTCAAGGCGCTAAACACATAGCAGTGCACTTGTCTCCCCGAAGGGCTGAGTTGAGGGCACAAGGGAGGGTGCCAGTCAGGGTTTGTCTTTGGGTTCCAAGGCCAGACAACTCTATGGGCCACTGGTCGGTTAGGCCTCAGGAATACTTTTGAGCACCTGAAGCCCAACCTTGGAAACAACATGGTGATGTCCCAGCTTCTATGTGGAGTGATCCTGCACCGCTTCTGGACCCCAGGCGCGTGGTGATGTCAGATTTTGGTATTCGGTTCCATGGGAAGAGAGCCTTAGCTAGGCTTAGGGTTTGGTCCAGGGACGTCACCAGAGCTGAAGCCACTCCCGTCCCGTGATCTTCCTCGAGGGCTGAAGTGAAGGCCTGGGTGATGGTAAGGGTCCAGTGTACGGTTAGGTTTCGAGACTGGGTTAGGTTTTGGTTGGCGGTTCTGGTTGGGGTTAGGGTTACGGTTAGGTCCCAAGAGGCTCCAGGCACTGAACCTACAGCAGTGTGGTTGTCTACCCAACGGGGTGAGTTGAGGGCTCAAGGGAGGGTGCTAGTCAGGATTAGTCTTTGGGTTCCTATGCCAGATATCTCTATGGGCCACTTGTTGTGTAGGCGTCAGGATTCCTCTCAGATTGCTGCAGCCGGGTTTTGGAAACGACATGGTGAGGATCTAGATTATATGTTGAGTGATCCTGCACCATTTCTGCACCCCAGGCGCTTGGTGTTGTCAGATTTTGGTATGGGGTCCCCATTCGGAAAGGATGTTAGCTTGTGATAGGTTTCGGTCTAGGGACGTCGCCAGGGCCAAAGCCACTCCAGTCTTTTGATCTCCCTCGAGGGCTGAAGTAAGGGCCCATGCGACGGTGCGGCTCAACTGTAGGGTTAGTTTTCGAGATAAGGTTAGCTTTTGGTTGAGAGTTCTGGTTAGCGTTAGGTCCCAACAGGCTCCAGGTGCTGAAGCCACAGCAGTGCAGTTGACTCCCCGAAGGGCTGAATTGAGGGCACAAGGGAGGGTGCCCTCAGGATGAGTCTTTGGATTTCAAGGCCAGACAACGCTGTTGGCCAATGTTCGGGTAGGCCTCAGGAATACTCTTGGACAGCTGCCACCAGGCCTTGGAAATGACATGGTGATGTTCCAGATTCTATGCTGAGTGATCCTGCACCACTTCTGGACCATAGGCTCGTGGTGTTGTCAGTTTGGTATTGGGTCCTTATGGGGAGAGAGCCTTAACTAGGGATAAGGTTCGGTTCAGAGACAACCCCAGGGCCGAAGCGACTCCAGTCTCATGATCTTTCTTGAGGGCTGAATTGAGGGTCCATGCAACGGTGTGAGTCATGGGTTTCGGTTTGAGATACGGTTAGGTTTCTGTTGAGGGTTCTGGTTAGGGTTAGGGTTAGTGTTAAGTCCCAGGATTCTCCCTGCGCTGAACCCACAGCAGTGCAGTTGTCTCCCTGAAAGGCTGAGTTGAGGGCACAAGGGAGGGTGCCGCTCAGGGTTAGTCTTTGGGTCCCAGGCCATACAATTCT
Organism: Panthera pardus; assembly: GCF_024362965.1. Classification (NCBI taxonomy): domain Eukaryota; kingdom Metazoa; phylum Chordata; class Mammalia; order Carnivora; family Felidae; genus Panthera; species Panthera pardus. Next base: position 303,678 of record NW_026526683.1, on the reverse strand, counting down.
ATGGATCACTCGTCAGTTAGGACTCAGGAATTCTCTTGTGCACCTGTACTCAGGCCTTGGAAATGAGTTGGTGATGTTCCAGTTTCTATGCTGAATGATCCTACATCAATTCTGGACCCCAAGCACGTGGTGTTGTGAGACTTTGGTGGGTCCCAATGGGGAGAGAGCCCTAGCTAGGGTTAGGGTTCGGTCCAGGGATGTCCCCAGATGCAAAGTGACTCAAGACTCGTGATCTCCCTCGAGGGCTGAAGTGAGGTCCCATGTGACGGTGCGGGTCAAGTGTAGCATTAGGTTTCAGTTGAGGTTTCTGGTTAGGGGTAGGGTTAGGTCCCAGGAAGCTCCTGGCACTGAGTCCACAGCAGTGCAGTTATCTCCCCGAAGGGCTGAGTTGAGGGCACATGGGAGGATGCCGGTCATTTTTAGTATTTCCGTTCCAATTCCAGACAACTGTATGGGCCATTGGTTGTGTAGGCCTCAGCAGTCATTTCAGAAAGCTGCAGCCGGGCCTGAGAAATGACATGCTGAGGCTCAAGGTTCTATCTGGAATGATCCTGCACTGCTTCTGGACCCCAGTCTTGTGGTGTTGTCAGACTTTGGTTTTGGGTGTCCATGGGTAAGAGCCTTAGCTAGAGTATGGTTCCATCTAGGGTTGTCGCCAGGCTGAAACAACACCACTGTTGTGAATTCAATGGAGGGCTGATGTGTGGCTGTGAGTCTGCTATAGAGTTAGTGTGCTAGGTACGGTTAGGCTTAGGGTGAGGGTTATGTTTCAGTTCACCCTTAGTGTTAGGTCCCAGGTGAGTGAAGGCAGTGACTCTACAGCAAAACAGTTGTCTTCCTGAAGGCCTGAGTGCAGTACAGAAGGGAGGGTTCTTGTTAGCATTAATCTTTGGGTCCAAAGCCAGACAAACATATGGCCCACCCTTCGGGTAGGCCTCAGGATTCTTCTCGTGCAGCTGCTGTCATGCCTTGCATGTGAAATGGTGATGTTCCACGTTTCATGCCTAGTATTTATGCACCGATTCTCGATCCCATGTATGTGCTGATGTCAGACTTTGTAAATGAGTCCCCATGGGGATAGACAATTAGCTAGGGTCAGGGTTCAGTATAGGGAAGTCGCCAAGTCCCAAGTGACAAGTGTTTTGGATTCCATGGAGCGCTGAAGTGAGGGCACATGCGCGGCTGTGAATCTGGTTTAGAGTTAGTGTGCTAGATAGGGTTAGGTGTAGGGTGAAGGTTATGGTTCGGGTTATGATTAGGGTCAGGGTCAGGTCTCAGGAGGCTCTAGGCACTGAACCCACAACAGTGGTGTTATCTCCACAAAGGGGTGAGTGGTGTCCCCAAGGGAGGGTGTCAGTCAGGACTAGTCTTTGGGTTCCAAGGCCAGACAAATATAAGGGTCACCATTCGGGTAGGCCTCAGGATTCGTCTCATGCAGCTGCAGTGGCGCTTTTGAAATGAGATAGTGATGTTCCACAGTCCATGTCGAGTATTTCTGTACAGATTCTTGAAACCGTGTGCATGCTGTTGTCAGACTTGGAATTGGGTCCCGATGGGAAGAGAGCCTTACCTAGGGTTTGTGTTAGGTCCAGGGAAGTCAGCAGGAGCGAATCGACTCCAGTTTCGTGATCTCCCTCGAAGACTGAATTGAGGGCCCATGGGACAGTTCGGGTCAAGTGTAGGATTTGGGTTAATGTTAGGGTTAGGTGTAGGGTGAGGGTTATGTTTAGGGTTACGTCAGGGCTAGGCTTAGGTCCCAGGAGTCTCTAGGCACTGACCCCATGCAGAGCAGTTGTCTCCCCGATGGGATGAGTGGAGTACATAAAGGAAGGTGCCAGTCAGGATTAGTCTTTGGTTTCCAATACCAAACAAATATTGGGCAAGCTTCATATAGGCCTCAGGAATCCTCTCGTTCAGCTGCAGTTCCTCTTTGAAAATGACATAGTGATGTTCCACGTTCCATGTCGAGTATTTCTGTACCGATATTCGAACCCATGTGCGTGCTCTTGTCAGACTTTGGAATTGGGTCCCCATGGGGAAAGAGCCTCAGTTAGGGTTAGGTTTCGGTCCATGGGCATCACCATGGCAGAAGCCATAGCAGTGTTGTGAATTCCATGGGGGGCTGAAGTGAGGGTATGTGCGTGGCTATGGGTCTGGTGTAGCTTATCGAGGTTGATAGGGTTAGGTGTAGGGTAAGAATTATGTTTAGGATTAGGATTAGGTTTAGTTCCCAGAAGACTCCGGACACTGATCCCAGAGCAGAGCTGGTGTTAACCTGAGGGATTGAGTGGAGTACACAAGAGAGGGTGCCGGTCATGATTAGCCTTTGACTTCCAAGGCAAGAGAAATGTATGTGTCACCCTTCCTGTAGGATTTAGGAAGCCTCTGGTGCAGCTGCAGTCGTGCTTTGGAAATGACATGGTAATGTTCCGCGTTCCATGCCAAGTATTTCTGTACTGATTCTCGAGCCCGCATGCGTACTGTTGTCAGACTTTGGAATTGGGTCCCTGAGCCTTAGCTAGTGTTAGGGTTTGGTCCAAGGAAGTCGCCAGGCCTGAAGCAACTCCTGTTTTGTGATCTCCCTCGAGGGCTGAATTGAGGGCACATGCGAGGGTGTGGTTCAATGTAGTGTATGGTTAGAGATAGGGGTAGGTGTAGGGTGAGGGTAATTGTTAGGGGTACTGTTAGGGTTATGGTTTGGAAATAACGTGGTGATGATATATATTCCATGCCAAGTATTTCTACACCTGTTTACGAACCCTTGTGTGTGCTATTGTCAGATTTTGGACTTGTTTCCCCATGGGAGAGACACTTAGATAGGTTTAGGGTTTGGTCCAGGAATGTCACCAGGACCAAAGCAACTCCAGTGTTGTGAATTCCATGGAGCTCTGAAGTCAGGGCACATGCGCAGCTGTGGGTCTGGTGTAGACTTAATGAGATAGATAGGGTTCAGTGTAGGGTGATATTTAGGGTTAGGATTACTGTTACGTTTAGGTTTAGGTCCCATGACCCTCCAGACACTGACCCCAAACAGAGCAGGTGTCAACCTGAAGAGCTGAGTGTAGTACACAAGGGAGGGTGCCCGTCAGTATTCGTATTTGGGTTCCAAGACCAAACAAATGTATGGGCCACCCTTTGGGTAGGCCTCAGGATTCCTCCCGTGCAGCTGCAGTCACGCTTTGGAAGTGACATGTTGATGTTCCAAGTTCCATGCCAACTATTTCTGGACCAGTTCTTGAACCAGTGTGAGAGCTGTTGTCAGACATTGGAATTGGGTCCCAATGCATACAGAGCCATAGCTAGGGTTAGAGTTCATTCCAGCGGTGTGGCTATGGCCGAAGAGACTCCAGTGTCGTGATCTCGCTGCAGGGCTGAATTGAGTGCCCATGCGAGTGTGCGGGTCAAGTGTAGTGTTTGGGTTAGAGATAGGGTTAGGTGTAGGTTGAAGTTTATGATTAGGGTTATGATTAGGGTTAAGGTTAAGTCCTAACCCAGCAAGCTCCAGGCACTGAACGCAGAGCAGAACAATTGTCTCCCCTAAGGGCTGAGTGTAGGATACAATGGAGGGTGACTGTCCGGATTAGTCTTTGGGTTCCAAGGACAGGCAAATGTATGGGCAACCCTTCGGGTTGGCCTCAGGAATCCTCTTGTGCAACTGCAGTTGTGCTTTTGAAATGACATGGTTATGTTCCATGCTGAGTATTATTGCACCGATATTCGAACCCTTGTGGGTGCTGTTGTCAGGTTTTAGAATTGGGTCCCCATGGAGAGAAAGCCTTAGCTAGGGTTAGGGTTCAGTCCAAGGAAGTCGACAGGGCTGAAGCGACTCCAGTCTCATGATCTCCCTGAGGGCTGTGTTGAGGGCCCTAGAGAAGGTGGGGGTCAAGTATAGGGTTCAATTAGAGATAGGGTTAGGTGTAAGTTGAAGGTTATGTTTAGGGTTTCGTTTAGGGTTAGTTTTAGGTCCCAGGAGGCTCCAGGCACTGAACCCACAACAGTGCAGTTGTCTCTCTGAAGGGATGAATGGAGTACATAAGGGAGCGTGCCAGTCAGTGTCAGTTCATAGGATCCAAAGCCAGAGAGATGTTTGGGCCACCCTTGGAATAGGCCTCAGGAATCCTGTCGTGCAGCTGCAATCACACTTTACAAAAGACATGGTGATGATCCATGTTCCATGCCGAGGATTGTTGCACCGATTCTCGAACCCGTGTGCGTGCTGTTGTCAGACTTTTGAATTGGGTCCCCGTGGGGATAGACACTTAGCTAGGGTAAGAGTTCGGTACAGGGAATTGCTAAGCCCGAAGTGACACCAATGTTGTTAATTCCATGGAGGGCTGAAGTGAGGGCACATGTGTGGCTGTGGATCTGGTTTACTTTTCATGTGCTAGTAGTGTAGGTTGAGGGTTATGGTTAGGGTTATGTTTATGGTTAGTGTTAGGTCCCAGGAGCCTCTCCATCCGTATAGTTTCAAATGGCAAGATTTTATTCTTTTTGATGGCTAAGTAATATTCCATGGTGTGTGTATGTATGTATGTGTATACACACACACGCACACACACACATGTAGATACTATGTATGTATGTATGTATGTATGTATATATACCACGTCTTTATTCATTCCTCCATCGATGGACATTTGGGCTTTTTTCCATACTTTAGCTATTGTTGATAGTACTGCTATAAACTTTGGGGTTCACGTGTCCCTTCAAAGTAGCATATCTGTATCCCTTGCATAAATACCTACTAGTGCACCTGTTGGGTTGTAGAACAGTCTTCTTTTTCGTTTTTTGAGGAACCTACCTACTGTTTTCCAGAGTGGCTGCACCAGCAGTGCAAGCCAGTGCACCAGCAGTGCAAGAGTTCCTCTTTCTCCATTTCCTCGCCAACATCTGTTGTTGCCTGCGTTGTTAATGTTAGCCATTCTCACAGGGGTGAGGGGGTGTTTCATTGTGGTTTTAATTTGTATTTTCCTGATGAGTGATTTTGAGCATTTTTACATGTGTCGGTTGGCCATCTGGATGTCTTCCTTGGAGGAGTGTTTGCTCGTGTCTTTGCCCATTTCTTCACTGGATTACTTGTTTTTTGGGTGTTGAGTTTGGTATGTTCTTTATAGATTTTGAATACTAATCCTTTATCTCATATGTCATTTGCAAATATCTTCTCCCATTCTGTTGGTTGCCTTTTAGTTTTGCTGATTGTTTCCTTCTCTGTGCAGAAGGTTTTTATTTTGATGAGGTCCTAATACTTCAGTTTTGCTTTTGTTTCCCTTGCCTCTGGAGATGTATTGGGTAAGAAGATGTGGACGCCAACATTAAGAGGTTTTTGCCTGCTTTCCCCTTGAGGATTTTGATGGCTGCCTATCTTACATTTAGGTCTTACATCCGTTTAGAGTGTCTTTTTGTGTGAGAAAGTGGTCCAGGCTCATTCTTCTGCATATCACTGTCCAGTTTTCCCAGCACACTTGCTGAGGAGACTGTCTTTATTCCATTGGATCTTCTTTCTTTTGGTCAAAGACTAGTTTGCCATACATCTGTGGGTCCAATTCTGTGTTCCTGTTCTGTTCCATTGATCTGAGTGTCTGTTCTTGTGCCAGTACCATACTGTCTTGATGATTACAGCTTTGTAATACAGCTGGAAGTCCAGGATTGTGATACCTCCTACTTAGGTTTTCTTTTTCAAGATTGCTTTGGCTATTCGGGGTCTTTTCTGGTTCCATACAAATTGAAGGATTGTTTGTGTAACTCTGTGGAGAATGCTGGTGTTATTTCGATAGGCATTGCATTGAATATGTAGATTGCTTTGGGTACTATTGACATTTTAACAATATTTGTTCTCCCTATCCAGGCTCATGGAATGTTTTTTGTTTTTCTGTGTTTGTCATCTTCAATTTCTTTCATAATCTTTCTATAGATTTAAGTGCATAGATTTTTCACCTCTTTGGTTAGATTTATTCCTAGGTATTTTATGGGTTTTGGTGCAATTGTAAACGGGATGGATTCTGTGATTTCTCTTTCTGTTGCTTTTTTGTTTGTGTATAAGAATGCAACTAATTTCTGTGCATTAATTTTATACCCTGCCACTTTGCTGAATTCATGGATCATTTAACAGTTTTTTGGTGGAATCCTTTTATCAAGAAAGGATGCTGTATTTTGTCAAATGGTTTCTCTGCATCTATTGAGTGCGTCATGTGGTTCTTGTCTTTATTTTATTGATGTGATGAATCACATTGATTATTTTGTGGATATCAATCCAGCCAGGTTAAATCCCACTTGGTCATGGTGAATAAAGTTTAAATGTATCATTGGATCTGGTTGGCTAATATCTTGTGGAAGATTTTTGCATCCATGTTCATCATGAAAATTGGTCTATACTTCTACTTTTTAGTGGGATCTTTGTCTAGTTTTGGAATCCAGGTAATGCCAACTCATAGGAAGAGTTTGGATGTTTCCTTCCATTTCTATTTTTGGGACAGCTTCAAGAGAATAGGTGTTAACTCTTCCTTAAATGTTTGGTAGAATTCCCCTGGAGAGCCATCTGGCCCTGGGCTCTTGTTTTTTTGGGAGATTTTTGATTACTAATTCAATTCTTTACTGGTTATGGGTCTGTTCAAAATTTCTATTTCTTCCTCTTTCAGTTTTCATAGTTTGCATATTTCTAGGAATTTGTCCATTTCTTCCAGATTGTCCATTTTATTGGTATATAATTGCTGATAATATTCTCTTATTCTTTTTTGTATTTCTGCTGTTTTGGTAGTGATCTCTCCTCTTTCATTCTTGATTTTATTTATTTGGGTCCTTTCCTTATTCTTTTTGATCCAACTGGTTGGTGGTTTATCAATTTTATTTATTTCAAAGAACTAGCTTCTGGTTACATTGATCTCTTCTACTGTTTGTGTGTGGGGGGGGTTGTTGTTTGTTTTTGTTTTTGTTTTCAGTTTTGAAAGCATTGATTTTTGCTGTAATCTTTATCATTTCTTGTCTTCTGCTGGATTTGGATTTTATTTGATGATCTTTTTTCCATTACTTTAAGGTATAAGCTTACGTCATGTATCTAAGACTTTTCTTCCCTCTTTAGGAAGGCCTGGATTGCTAAACTTCCTCTTATGACTATCTTTGCTGCATCCCAGAGGTTTTGGACTGTGGTGTTATCAGTTTTATTGGCTTCCATGTACTTTTTAATTTTCCCTTTAACCTCTTGGTTCACCCATTCATTCTTTTTTTTAATTTTAGTTTTTATTATTTACAATTTATATCCAAATTAGTTACCGTACAGTGCAACAGTTATTTCATGAGTAGATTCCTTAGTGCCCCTTACCCATTTAGTCCATCCGCCCCACAACCCCTCCAGTAACCCACTGTTTGTTCTCCATATTTATGTGTGCACTTCTTTTGTACACCTCCCTGTTTTTATTTTTGTTTCCCTTCCATTATATGTTCATCTGTTTTGTGTCTCAAAGACCTCCTATGAGTGAAGTCATATGATATTTGTCTTTCTCTGACTACTAATTTCACTTAGCATAATACCCTCTAGTTCCACCCATGTAGTTGCAAATGGCAAGATTTCATTCTTTTTGATTGCTGAGTAATACTCCATCACACACACACACACACACACACACACACACACCACATCTTCTTTGTCCATTCGTCCATCAATGGACATTTGGGCTTTTTCCATACTTTGGCTATTGTTGATCGTGGTGCTATAATCCTGGGGGTGCATGTGTCCCTTCAAAACAGCACACCTGTATCCCTTAGATAAATGCCTAGTATTGCAATTGCTGTGTCGTAGGATAGTTCTCTTTTTAGCTTTTTGAGGAGCCTCCGTACTGTTTTCCAGAGTGACTGCAGCAACTTGCATTCCACTATTCATTGTTCCGTAGGATGTTCTTCAGTCTACAAGTATTTGTTATCTTTCCAATTTTTTTCTTGTGGTTGATTTAGAGTTTCATAGCATTGGGGTCTGAAACTGTGCACGGTATGATCTCTATATTTTTGTACTTGTTGAGTACAAGTAAACATAAAATTATTTATGTTTATTTATTTTAGAGAGAGAGAGAGAGAGAGAGAGAGACAGGGGCAGAAAGAGAGGGAGACACAGAATCCAAAGCAGGCCTCAGGCTCTGAGCTGTCAGCACAGAGTCCGACACAGGGCTCAAACTCACAAACCATGAGATGACGACCTGAGCTGAAATCAGATGCTTAACTGAATGAGCCTCCCAGGCACCAACTTTAATGAAATTTTAAATGACACCATTCAAAGTACACTTGATACCTTGCAAACTCAGAGAGAGAGAAAGCAATGTGAAGAATCAGGAAGTGGTAAGAGTTGGCTGCTGAGTTTTACTGTATTTTGGCTTTGGAGGGTGTTTGTTCATTGGGTGAAGTGAGCACAGCATATTTGCCTGCCCTTTACCATAGTACACAGTGGACCTCTGGGAGCCAAAACTCTTTCTGACCAATGAGCTGGAATTTTACTAGGACCGCCAAGATGAGATTTGCTATTTCAAGGACCAGGAGTTATCTTTTATTTTCACAACTCGGTAATTATCAATCATTCAACTCTGCCCTCCAAGATATGTAGAAAATACCCAAATATAGTTGAGAGAGAAAGGGTGATAGCCAAAGTGTATAATCCTTTCCCTTTAAAAAATATGTTTAAATTATGGTTTATGATTTTTTTTTAATTTTAGTGAGGGGAAATGCAAGTGGGGGAGAGGGGCAGAGGGAAAGAGAGAGAATCTTAAGCAGGATTCACACTCAGTGTGGAGCCCAACACAGGTCTGGATCACATGATCCTACAATCATGACCTGACCCAAAATCAAGAATCTGATGCTCAACTGACTGGGCCACCCAGGTGCTCAATAGTCTCTTTCTCTCTGAATGCTGAATAGTAAAGTTTCAACGTGAATGGGGGATAAACAGGCATACATACATACATATATACATACATACATACATACATACATACATACATACATATGTATACCACTAAGAAAGCCATGAGTTGTTAGACATGAACTATTTTCCATCATCTTTGTCTTCTAGTTATATTCATGCCTCAAAGTGTTTGTTGATTGCAATGCAAGATCTTGCTGTGTGAGGTACAAATTGTTGTGTGATCAGTTTTCCGTGAAAGTCTTTCCTCATATCTGTCTTAACCACAGATGCAAATGTTGAATTCGAGGATGTAGAGCTAAGAGCCTTGAGGTCCAATAACTGTCAACTAGAAGTTATATTTTCTGTTGGGGAGAAATCCCCATATGATGGCAATGACTTTGCATTGGTAAGGGAAAGAATACTTTCATGCCTTCATGGTTCTTGCCTTTTTCTGTCTCACCAAAATCAAGACTCAGGTCATGTGCCCGTTTATCAAGAAAACACCTTTTTTTTTTCCAGAAAATAAAAACGTCCTGGAAGACAAGCATAATGCATTGAGGTCTGTGAAAGCCACAAAGGAAGCAAAAGTCAAGCAGCTGAAAGAGAAAGCACATAACCTGGAAGAATTCTATGAACAAAGAAAAGTGCCTTCAAAAAAGTAAGATGGGGCGCTTGGGTGGCTCAGTCGGTTGAACGTCCAAATTCGGCTCAGGTCATGATCTCAGGGTCCATGAGTTCAAGCCCCATGTCAGGCTCTGTGTTGACAGTTCAGAGCCTGGAGCTTGCTTTGGATTCTATATCTTCCTCTAGCCCTACCCAACTCGCACTCTGTCTCTATCAAAAAATGAATAAACGTTAAAAAATATTTAGAAAAGTAAGATGTTCACGTGACAACTGTCACAAGGACCGGATTGTATGGGAGAACATGGCAGCCAGTAGAGATAATTGTATTTCTTTTGGAACTGGGTCCAGAGTATTTTTGCCCAATGCATTCAGTAGAATTGGACCTTCCCTTCCTACCTTGCTTTCTGTAACGTAACCGACATTTTCCTTTCTGTCCTAAGTGCTTGCCACACATTGTGTCATGTTTTGGGGGCGGAAGAGGGAAGGTACCATCATTAATAACTTTAATACCTGGATCCACTCTGGAATCACCTACACTGTCCTGTAGGTTTCAATCGCATCACACTGTTTTGTCGCCCAGCAATTAGGTCATTTTTGTTCAGGACCAGACATGGGTCAAAAATGTGTGGGGAAAAAAATGAATTATCTTGCTGCAGAAACAATGGAGGTTGCTTTCTGGAAAGTGGGTAGGGGTACCAGCAGTACTGGATCCCTGCATCCATTCTGCCAGTGAGATTGTTCACTGCAGGCCCAATCCGTAAGAAAGTCAAGTTGTTTCCTGTCCCCCGATTTTTCAAGTGTAACTCTTCTGAGTCTTGGCCAAAGCCTGCAGCTTCACTAGGGCTCATCTTTGCTGGCCGTCCCTGAACTACACTTGTTTACTTCTAACTCTGTGCCCATAAAGTTCCTCAGCTTCTTTGCCATTCAAGTGTATGCCCCCCACATCAATGATGAGTCCTAGGGAGTTTGGGTCCAACTGCCAGGCTGGCTTTGTCCTGGGCTTCCTTCTTCTCCATCTTGGTCTTGTGTGTCTTCGTGGGGTTGTCAGATACTTGGTGCATTCAGTCACATGTCTCCTCCTTTGTACAGTATTTCCTTTTGTTCTCAGGAGGAGATGCGGGACTTGAGACCCTCACTCGTGTTGGAAAGTGAAGTCTTCTCTTCCCTGGAGACTCACTTTATGTTCATCCTTCCCATAGCTGGGGTTAGGGCTTGCTCTGTCTCACTGGCATCTTGTTTTTGTTAACTCGTAAGCTCTTCCTGTGAGTGGGTACAACACCCTGATCACCTGTCTATCTTCAACCCCTTACAACAGAGCCACTACATTACAACCACTCCAGCAAGCATTTGCCGAAGGACTGCCTGAGAGGCCAGAAGGAAATGCATGTGCCTTTCTCTGTCTAGTGCTTTTGTGTCATTTTCTAAGAGATTTTCAATTTTTCATGTGATTCTTGAGTACATCAAGTGTTAAGTTGAAACCATCTCAGTCAACACCACAAACAAAATAGTCTGAGGGCAACACAGCAACCCAGCCTTGCCAAGCATTGCCTTTGGCTGCCTTCACTATCAACGGAATGAGTCTTGTTAAAGTAGATTTGGCTCCATGAAGTTGAGAGTTTTCCACCTGAAATCTCTTTCCTGGAAGTAAACCCAGACTGTGTGACAGTTCATATCAGGTTGTACGTCAGGAGATGATGTTGTTCTAAGATTGGCCTTTTGAAGGTGGAGGCAGGGGTTGCAGTCCTGAACTCTAGCGATGTGTGGGAGTGAGCTGCAATGTTAGTGAAACCATAATCTGGAAGGTCGTCTTTCAGGTGATTGCCTGTGTCATGGTACAACTTTTGGACTGAGAATCAGGGCTCCCCACGGAGATGTAAGACTAGTGATGATCCCCTGCTTCATCCTAATGGGTACAGTTGGTCAGATATGGTTTTTCACTCACTGATGAAATGAGTCTTCACCATCTCAAACAAAAGACCAACTCTGGGAAGGCACAAAATACAATGTTATTTGATGACTTTATGATAAAGGAGATGAAACAAGAGAACTAGAAAGACAGTTCCAATAGTAGAGACGTGGCAGCAGACAGAAGTTGAATTTTCTTGAACTTAAATGGGGTGTTCACTTCATTTGTCTGATTGGGTTGTCTGTGCATTTATGGGAGAAGTGGGGGAAGGGATATTTGCATAGGCCTTCAAGAGTGCTGGGAGGTAAAAAGGGAGAACTTCTGGACCTTGGTCCTGACTGTGTATGTATTTTTCCCATCTTAGGAAGCTGAAAATGACACTGTGAACTGGCGGCAAAGAAGAATCATCTGGCAGCTGCGGGTAAAATTTGAAAATAGCTACAGAAAGGGCGCCCGGGTGGCTCAGTCGTTTAAGTGTCCAACTTCAGCTCAGGTCATAATTTCACAGTCCGGGAGCTCGAGCCCCATGTCAGGCTCTGTGCTGACAGGTCAGAGCCTGGAGCCTGTTTCAGATTCTGTTACATCTCTCTCTGTCCCTCCCCCGCTCATGCATGTGCTCACTCTCTCTCTGTCTCAAAAATAAACATTAGGAAAAAAAAAGAAAATAGCTACAGAAGAAATAAACAAGTACAAGTGAGTTCAGCTAGTAATTACCAGAAGCTCATGAAACCGCTGTTCATTTTTTGGTTTTTAATCTTTTTGCAATGTTTAAAGTCAACATATACATAGAGTGTTAACAGATAAAAAAGGTAAATTTAGAAAGAATAAAACAATTAAGTTTATAAACATTTGCAGATCTCAAGTAGTGGCCAGACTGTGTGGAAACTTTGTCCATGCTAACATTCCTCGGGGGTGGTGTCAATTGTCAACATCTGTAGGAAAGCAGTGTGTCGTACAATGAATCATACCCATCAACGTGGTAGTGCCATTTCATGGCCCTTGTCTTTGCAACCCTGGGAAACATGGTGAGGATATAAGTTATAGAAGAATAGATCTTTATGATAAAAGACACTTGTCACATGATGAGTTAGAGAAAGATTGAAAATGGGAAGGAACTCTATGAACTCTGAACCCTACAGGCATGGAATAATGAGTAAGGAAAGGATGTAACAAGAGCTTTGATCCTACTGGTCATTGATAATCATGGGCAAAGTGTTTCATGTGTAAGAATAAATTGTATCAGGGGACAGATATGAGGTTGTTGGGAACGTGGGCAGCTTATTTAAAATCATACCCAATATTGGGCCTTATCTGACAAGAGCAATTGTAACTCACAGGCAACAAATTGAACAAACACGGGAACAGCTGCAGCAGGCAGAGCTCCCCTTTAGATACCAGGTAACCTGAGTTCTGCCTGACATACTGAAGCCTTAGCACCTCACGCGGGTGAGTGTAGTGGCCCTTGGAATCCCTGACCACAGGCTTTTCATTGTTGGCTTTTTCAGCTTGCAGTTCATGAGAAGAATGCTCAGGACAACTAGGTAAGTGTTTTCTTGTTTCCTCCTCTTTCTCTGGTGCACAGTGTGGCACCACCTTCCGACTGAAGGTGGATGTGTTTTTTCTCCCCCAGATCAAGACTCAGATCTGGGACAGGGAGATGGTGGAGCAGGGCAGGGAGGTCGCTTACTTGAAATACAGGTGTGGTCATTTGACTTGCGTTTTTATGGGTGTTTCCAGGGATGACGCCTGCACTGTTAGTTGTCTAGTAGACGACGTGGTGTTACAACTCTTATAGAAGTCCATTATTTTTCTGTATCCAAGACTGGACGGGATGGAAGCAAAGAGGCTGCCTGAGGGATACACGAGGCAGAAACCAATGGCTGCAAGACCAGAGACGCAGAACCCTCCGAGGAGAGGTAAGAGGCACGTTGTGATGTGCCGCAATCTAACTTCTGCTGTGCAGCTTGTTCCTGTGGATGATCATTGTGTGGTCTGGAAAGAATCACAAGCACTAAGGACAGCAGGTGGTCTGAAGGGGTGACAGAAGGGTGTTCTCCTCTGCTGCCGCAGTCAGTGAGGCACTTGTCCCTGAGACTGGTGGAGCTCATGCCCCTCCTCTACCGGTGACCCTCCCACCTCCTCTAGCATCCCCCTGTCTGAAGAGCCTGGAAAGGATGACAGGACATGGGCCTCATCCTTCTTCCCACCCGGACTCAATGTGAAGACTTTAGTTTATTTGAGGAGAAGGTCATTTATTCACTAGTTTTAACGGTCTTTCTTTTTGTTTGTTTTTGGGAACTGTACTCCTACATCCCTCAATTGAAGTTCCATAAAGCTTAGCTTAGTCCCCTGATGGTATCAGTGTAACTCTGCAGCTTCACTGCTAACTTCTCACAGTTTCCCATTTCTCTATAGTGTCAAATTAGTCTTTCCTTATATACTAACTGCTCTCATGTGGAAGGCAGCTTGTAGATAAGCTGAGAGATTGAACAATTTGCCTGAAGTCGGAAGAAATGCACGCTTCTTGAGGACTCATTGAGGATATATGCCAAACCAGTAATCTTTTTTTTTTTAAGTTTATTTATTTTGAGAGAGGCAGAGACAGAATGCCAAGCAGGTTCCACACTGTCAGTGAGGAACCCAATGCTGGGCTTGAATTCACAAGCTGTGAGATCGTGACCTGAGCCAAAATTAAGAGACGGATGATGAATCCAAGCATCCTCATATTAATTCTTTATCTGTAATGAAATCGTGATTTCCCATGATGTATACTGAGAAAACTGTTTTACTGATGAATTCTAAATTGCTAGTTGTGCCTGACCTGTCCACAGTTATGTGATTAATTATGAAACAACATGAACTAGAGCACCGTGAGGTCTTTATCAAGGTGAGGGGATGGTTCTCTCCCTTATCCTTGGGGGTCACCTGAGGCATGTGGGATACCCTCTGCCTCTGGTCACGGACCTGACTGAAGGGAAAAGTTTAAGATATTTGAGGAATGAGTTGAGGGATTGTTTTCATTATGCCCAGTCCTCTGAAAGCAGAATAAACCTCTGTCCCTTCTAGGGTCTTTAGTAGATTGAGAAACTGCTGAAACCTCTGTGAGTTACAGCGACTCTGGCTGTACCAAGAATGCAGACAAGGACAAGGTAAATGCCGGGGCCATTCTCAGTTGTAACTCTTTTGGGAAACCCTCATCTTTATGTACAGCACGCTCACCCAGCCTTGTCTTGTTTTGCGTGTTGTGTGCTATGTCTATTTCTTCTTTGTTTTCGAAACGCATACTCATAACCCAGGAGCCCACAGGCTTCTCAATTTTTAGTCTGTCAGCTTTCTGTGGTAAGTTTAGAAGCCAAAAGCGCTTAGAGACTGAGTACCTTTAGGTTTTTCCGTGAGTTTCAAGAAATAACGAGAGGAGGATGACTGCACACTCCAAACAGAAGTCTCCTGGCCTGGGTGACCCCTTGCAGACCTCACCTCGGTGGGAAGAGTGTGGTTGCTGTGTCTTTCTTTCTTGATTCTGGCTAGGAGATGAACCGGTTAGAAACGACCTCATGACTCCAACTTTATATGTTGTGCCCTGTGCCATTTAGAGTGGTCCTAGATAAAGCCAGTGTCATCAGTCATCACCTTCCTGTCTTTGTTGGTAAATGACTTGCCTGGAATCCTCCACCTATACCTTAGGTAAAAATAGTTTGAACACTGTGTCCTTCAATTGTGTTTCTATGAGCAGTTTTTGGTTGTGTCCCCAGTCACTGTTAGAGCTCATACAGTCTCATGACACATACCAGGAGTTTTGTACCAAAACACTTGCATGAAATCTGTTATGTGAATTTCTCCTTCTTTTTTTCTGTTGCACATAATTACTCTGTGTCCTGTAGTATGCTTAAAGTCAGAATTCCCTATGAATTAAGATGAACACATCTGAGCTTTGTAGACATTCACCACAAGTAACTTGTTCTTCACAGAGGTCTCTCATTCCCCTGCAGGATTCCAGGCATCCTCCACTCCCCAGAGGTCTCAGAGGCCTTTGACAACACTTCATGAGGGAAGACTCCTTTCTCAGGGAGAAGAGCAAAGGAAGCATAGAGAGGGTCCGGCTGCAGAACGTTTTGCCAGGAGTGGCTGTGATTCCATGAGCGGAATATGAGCCGTGTATTCCTACTTATTTTTGTGTGTGTGTGTGTTCTTAATATACCAAAAGCAGAGCATCTGGAGTTGCTGTAGAGGAGGGATGCAGGGTGAACCTGGACATCGATGGCTGCCTGTCTGGAGAATGCTACTTCATTAATCTGTAATTACTTCTGTTAACCCTCTAGGACAGGACCCTTGCCATTTTCTTCCACAGACATGGGCAGTGATGTGTGGTGGCAGTAGGTTAACCTCTTGCATCTACTACCCCAAGCTGTAGGTGGTATCCAGTGGCAGGGACAGAGTTTTCAGGTACTGATGCTACTCTCTTGGATCCTGGTGGTAGAGAAGGTGGCAGGTGCTGACACATTCTTCTCTGGGTTACAGCTGCTTTTGGTATTGGTTCTCTTGTCTGGCATATGGATGTAGCTGTCAATTCTGCAGGGCAGTCTGGATCCTGGGGACCTCCTCTGTTAACTGGACGATTCTGCATGCCCTACCCTGGAGACGCCCCACCCCCATGGACTATTACGCACGTCCACCTCCTGAACCTTAGTGGCCCTGAGGCCACTCAGAACCCCTCCACCTGCAACACTTGGTAAGATGATCTGAGCACTAGGAGTTGACTTGTAAAACACACTCACCTTATTTTGTTGCTGTTAGGTCTTGGGCCAAGGTGTAGAGGCGGTACCACAGATATTGTGATGCAAGGGGAATGTGTCTGCTGCCATTACCACATTCCTCAAAAGTTTCTCAGGATCTCATCTTTGTCCTTTCCCCCACAATGGGTTGGTACAGGCATCTCTTGTGGAAAAGGAATGGGGCCGTATGCAGAAAATCAGACATAGCGCTTCAGCAGAAATGCCCTGTACACAGTCCACGTGCTGGGATCTGTGAGGCATGAGGCACAATGTAACGTACGTCCATCTAGTTGTGCCCCCAGCCATCCATAGTTGTTCGCTGAGTGAATACATCTGAGTCAGGGCTTTTAGGAGTCTTCATCAAGTTACAAGGGATGGTTCTTCAAGTTCTTTTTGGGTATCACCGGAGGCATGTGAGACACCCTGTGCATGTAATTTGGGATCTCACTGGGACAAAGAGTTTAAGTTGTTCGAAGTATGAGGGGAGGGTTTTTTGTTTTGTTTTTGACCTCCAAACAGTCTACTCAAGTCAGAATAAACCTCCATCCCTTCTAGAGCTTTTTGTAGGTCCAGAAGTAGGAGTCACAACCAAGAGTGACATCGACACTGGCTCTGCCAAAACTGCCGTGAAGCACAAAGTAAATGCTGTGGCCATTTTCAGTTCTAATTCTTTACAGACCGCCACATCTTTCTGTACAGGACACCCTCCTGCCATTTTCTCTGGTTTGTGTGAAGTATGGGCTGTCTGCTGTTTTTGTTTTTTTTTTCCCCAAATGCAAAACCTTTACCGCCGAGTCTACAGGCTTCCCTCTTTCCCAGCTGGCATCTGTTTGTGGTAACTTGAGCAGCTAAGCATGCCTAAAGGTGGGGGCCATAGGGCTTTTCTAATGTGTTCCTGGAATAAATCAAGGAGGATGACACCACACTCCACTTGGAAGTCTCCTACCTTGCCTCATTCTTTGTGGATCTCCTCAATGTGGAATCATTGCTCTTGCTGTTTCCTCCTCTCCTGTTTCCTTCTATTGAGGGTTTTAACGTGCTCAGAATAATCTGTGGGTATCCTTACAACTTGAAAATGCGAACTGCCTTCACTCCAACTTATATTTTTGCATGTGTCATTTACAATGGTCTTAGACAAAGTAAATTTCATACCTATCAGCATTTTGGTAAACATGCTGTCCAGAATCCCTTCAGGTGTGCCCTGGGCACACACACTCTGAACTATAAGAGGTGGCATATTTGTCATAGAAAACATGCACTGGAACTTAATTTGTGAAGAGAAAAAATCCAAAATTACCTGTGTGGCAAGTCCCCACGGTGTCCTTCGCTTGTGTTCACCTGAGCACGTTCTCTCGTGTCCTGTGTCACAGGTACAGCTAAAACATGGAAACTTACACCAGACATCAAAGTGCATTTGTGTTAATTTTGTCTTTTAGAATTTCAGCTCATTTTTCCAGAGAACACAATTACCCTGCAAAATGTACTGTACTTAAGCTGAGAAGTACCTCTGAATTCAAATAAATTAGCTGAACCTAACTAACATGTATAGGCCAACTAACGTGTATAGGCCACCTGTTTCTCTAAGAGCATGCTTTCCCAGTTCCTCTACAGGCCCTCAGGATCCCCATCTCCCCATATGTCTCTGTGCCCATGGATAGCACTTCCAGAGAGGAGGAGACCCCATTGTCGGGACAGTAGTTTGGGCACAGGCAGGGGCTTAGAGGCAGAACTTTGAGCCACGAGGGCTATGATTCCATGTGTGGACACTGGCTTTGTCATTCCTTCTCATTCTGTAGTTCTTCACATGCACAATAAACAGCCTCTGTGGTGGAGGGGATGAAGGGTGGAGTGTGATCCTGGACATAGTTGCCTTCCTATCTGGAATATGCTACTGTGTTAATTTAGTATTCAGCCTATAAATCTTCTAGGAAAAGGGCCCTTGCTGTTTCTACGTTTCCAGACACGTGGGGACATTAGTTTACCCCAATCACATCCTCTTCCCACCCCAAAGCTGTAAGTGGAACCCAAAGTATGGGTAGAGATTTTGGCACTGATGCTGCCCTCTTGGAATCTGGTGGTGGGGAAACTAGTAGGATATGAGCACTGCTGCTTTGGGTTTCTGCTTTTTGCTGGTGTTGGTGCTCTGTTCTGTCCTATGAACATACCTCTCATTTCTTTTCCGCAGGCTATTTTGTATGCAAGAGTCCTGGTCCTTTCCCAGGATTGCCTTGCAGGCTGTACCCGGTGGACCACCCTTCACCACCAGTCATGGGCTATAGGCCACATCCCCCTCCTCCACCTACTCTATTTGTTAAGATGACCTGAATTGGATGAGTGGCTGGTAAAGTATATTCATCTTCTTCATGATTGACTGTGGCAATGATGTAGAGATGGTTGTGAGTCTTGGCAATCCAACTACAAACTGCCTGAGGACACCGTAGCATATCTCAAGTTTCTCAGGACATACATACAATGGGCAGTGTCATGTCCCTGTAATACAGTGAGCTATACGTTTTTCTTGTCAAATGAAAGAGGAGTTTTTACACAAAAGCAGACGTATCAGCAGTACTGGTGCGTATGTTGGAGACACAATGTGTTGGGTTCTCTAACTTTTAGAGCATCAGGTGTCCCGTGTGAAAGAGGGACATTCATTAAATGATTCAGACCTTGTAATCACCAAAATGGAAACACCAGTGAAGGATCCAGGGCAAAAACGGGGGAACCTTGAATCATACAGGAATAGAAGGGAAGTTGAGCACAGTAAGCAGAGTTTGAGGAGGTGCAGAGGGTAGGGTGTTGGGGTCAGTGAGATGCAGTGGGAGGTCATTCCTGGCCGCAGCCTGAGCAGGGAGTGTGAGGTCCATACGGAGGTGCTGTGTGGGATTACTATCAGTGCACAATGCACCGTTCATCTCCAAAATATCAGTGTGTTGCCAAAGTGCACGCAGGTAATCATGTAAAAAGATTCTTGTCTCTCTGGATTTTCCTGAAGGTTCTGGTATTTGTGGGGGGAAAAGAGCCCTGGAGATATGGGGAATTTAACTTGGTCTTATGAAAATGCTGTATGCCCAAGTTCATATCCCTCAGTGAGACTAAAAGTGGAGACAGAGTCTAGATCAGCTGAGTCATCCTACAATTCAGGGCTGGCCAGATGCCACCACTACTGGACCCCTGTCATCATCGTGACTACAGCTTTGCATCTCCTCAAACTTCTCTCACAATATACTGAGGTTTTGCCTGTGTTCCTGCTGTCTCAGCCCTAATACCAGTTCTCAGTGGGACCTACACAGAGCCTCAGCTGTGTTATCTGTGAAAACAGGGATAACATTTGTTTCCAAGAACAAGAGAAAAAGAAGACATTCAGTGCAGAAATCATCTGCAAAATCTCTGGGAATTGTCCCCTCACGCTTCTCACAGTTTCAATTAAGATATCCACACAATGATCCTCCAAAAAAGATGGTCACGGGAGTTCATTAAACTAAGACTGTTAACAACTCAGCCCAGGGAGTGGGAATCACTGTTTTAAAAAATAAGACAATGTCCTTCATTTTTCTATTAGAATTCGGGCCCTGTCACACAATGAAAGAAAAGATAAGTATGAGAATATGTACATTCAGAGACCTAGATCTGAAGATAATCATTTTCTATTACACATAATCTCACAGAGGCAGCCACACACTAAAATGTTCATCTGAGGCCACAGATAAACTACAGAAGACAGAATGCATGTAGGAAAACATAAGATCACAGGGGAATAAACCAAAATCTCTTTGCCTTATAGGACAACTCTTTTGAAATTTGAAGAGGACTGCATGGTGACAGACAATCGTGTTTGTATATACATTTTAAGAAGGTGTCAGATCTACCTGAATGCTTTCCCTGCCCATCATGTCCCCTCCACTTTGTCCTTCTTACTGTCCCATAATCTACCTTTCATCGTTTTGTCTCTGTGTCAGCGTCTGCTTCTAGGGCCATCTACTCTCGCTCCCCATTGAGTGCACACAGTGGGGTTCCTGTACACACAGGTAACAAAGTGCCAGAAATGGTGGTGATGGAGGATAGAAGCAAGATCACCCTTTGTGCAGGGGAACCTGAGGGAGTTTTCCGGGGTGATGGGAACTACCTATATCTAGATTGATGGGGTGCTTATGCTCAATTATTTTGGGAATATTCCCTGACTCCATGGTGCCTTGGGGTCAGACAGGTATCTGTCCTTAGGAAATGGCTGAGATCTAATGGTGGAGAAGGATGAGGAACCAGCTGTAGAGAGGAGTGAGGGTCAGACCCACGCCCAGGATGCCAGGTCTCCACAGACAGCACCACGTGTAGGAGGACCCTGAGGAGCAGAGATTTCTTGATCAGACCCATGAACTACATAATCCTCCTGTAGTTTCCTCACTGAGTGATGGCAGAGCAGAGACCAGCAGCTGGAGGACACCCTTATCATGGCTGGAATGGAGCAGTGGGCCTGGGGGAGTGAGTCAGGGAAAGGGACAGGCAGAAGGTAGTGACAGGGAGTTTGAGAGACAAACGGAAGAGAGGAGAAGGGACCCTTCTCTGCTGACTTCACCTACATTTCTGTGTGACCAAAACGAGACCCTTGTCTCCCACGGAAGGGAAGAGGGCTGGCAAAACACCGAGTGACATACTCAGCTCAAGTGCCCAGGGTATCTGCCTTGCTCTTGAGTACCTAACACAGGAAGCATGTGCTTTCTGTCACGATTGGAACTGCAGCCTGTACCATTTAGTGAAAATCAATCCAATTATGCATCCCTCAGCATTAAAGTACTGCAACAAAATTAAGTGAACAGACTGAAAGATACAACGCAGGATAAAGTCCAAAGGTAGAGCGATGGCAAAACTTACGGGAATACAGTCTATCCGAAAAGGAGGTAGGTACCCTAGTGCATGCATTCAGACACCTGGCCAATATCCGAAACCGTTAAAAAAAAAAAAAGTCCTTACTTCAAAAGCAACATTAGCTCTAGACACAAAGGGATCATGATTTAAGGTTTAGAGAGCAACCATATGACTTCATGGTGCTGTATCCATGAGATCAAGTCTCATCAAATTATACCCTTTAAATTGAGGCTCTTTGTTATATGTAAATTATACCTCATTAAAGAGAGTTTCAAAGCACAATATACTAGAAGCAAATGTGGGAACGTTCCTTTCTAATCCTGAAGTGCACGGGTGATATGAGTCAGCCCATGTCTCAAAAATCCAAAATAATAAGACATTTAAAAAATTAATAATAGCAGAGTAAGCAGACCCTGAGCTCACGCTGTCCCATGTTTTCAACTGCATAACATCCACATCCAAGTCCATGAACCAGAGAGCATTCCAAAGACTGGCAGAAGAAACTCCACACCTAAATAGAGAGAAGCTGCATCAGAAAGGTTAGGAAGGTCAGAAAGGTGGAGGCTGTCTGCCTGCAGAAGGGGCAGAAAAAGTGAGCCCTCACACCAGGTAGCAACACAGGGAAGACAAATCTCCACAACATTGGGCATTAAAACCCAGGGGGGCTGAATTCCCTTGAGTTTAGATCCTGGTATTTGGAGGTCAGCTGACCCAGCACTGGGTTATCCAGGAGGATGAGTGATAGCCAGGTCCCTGCCTGTGTAGAGAGGCAACGTATACATGGCATTTCACACAATGCTTAGGCCACAGGAGACACATGTATTCATGCTGATTCTTGACTCAGCTGGCCTGCCTGAGTCCCACTGACACCACTGAGAGCAAGCACAGCCCACAACAGGCACGCATTCAGTGCAGACCCCTGCACTGAAAGGAAAAGTAACCCAGACACAACAGCAGGGAGTGAGCAATACCCATACGATATCCTCCTGAAGGTTCAGGTCCTATAAACGGAGACGTGCACTGCTGAGGACTCCAGGACCTCTTTTTAATAACGGCATTCATTTCAAGATCGGAAGGCACAGCTGACTTTCTTAACACAGAGAAATAGAGCCAGAGGGACAGACAAAATGGACACACAGAGATATTTATCTACAATGAAAGACCTAGTCAAAGCCACAGCCAGAGAACTAAGCCAAAGAGATGTAGGTAACATACCTGATACAGATTTGAAAGCAATGATCATAAGGATACTCACTGGAGTTGTGGAATGAGTAGAAGAGTGAGACCCCTGACAGAGGTAAGATATAACATAGTTAGACACTGAGGACACAATCAAGGAGAAACATGCTTGCTGGAATGAACAGAGGGATGGAAGAAGCAGCCGAACAAACTAGTGACCTCGAAGACTGAGTGATGGAAATTAATCACACTGAACCAAAGAGAGAGAACAGAATTCTGCAACATGAGATGAGACTAAGCGAACTCAGTAACTACAGGAAAGATAATAGTATTCATATTGTAGGAGTCCAGAAGGAAGAGAAAATGGGGTAGAAAATTTATTTGAGGAAACAATAGCTGAAAACTTCCCTAATTGGGGGAGGGAAACAAACATCCACATCCAGGAGACTAGAGAACTCCCATCAAAATCAGGCCAACACACAAACCTATTGTAAGCAAACTTACAAATTAGGGTGAGAATAAAGAAAAACTTGTAAAAGCAGCAAAACAGTCCTTAACTTAGAAGGGAAGACCCATAAGGCTTGCTACATATTTCTGAACAGAAACTTGGCAAGCCAGAAGTGAGTGACATCACATATTCAAAGTGCTGAATGGAAAAATCAGCAGCCAAGAATACTCTATTCAGCAAGGCTATCTTTCAGGATGAAGGAGACACAGACTTCCCCAAACAAAAACTAAAGGAGTTTGTACCACTAAACCAGTCCTGCAAGAAATATTAAGAGGGATTCTTTGAGTGGAAAGGAGAGACCAACAGTGACAGTATAGAGGTAGAAGACAAATTCAAGTAAAAAATGAACATTTCTGGAAAAAAATCAGTTAAAGTACTCAGAGAAATGGATTTGAAATATAATAACATTTACCAAAAACCTAGGGAGGAGAAAGTAATGGGTTCAAAGGTAAATGACCATCAATACAAACTGCTCAATGCAGAAAAGGTTATATAAACACCTAACAGTAGCCATATCCTAAAACCAGTCATAAATATGCTAAGAATAGGGATAAAGAAATCAAAATATATCACTAAAGAAAATAAGCAATACATGAAAGAAAGGCAAGAAAGGATCAGAGAAAATCATTAGAAACCACAACAAAACAGGCAATAAAATGGCAATACATATATACATAACAATCAATTTTGAAGGGAAATGGAGTGAATGCTCCAATCTAGAGAGGTAAGGTCTAAGAATGGATGAAAAAACAAAACAGATTCAGATGCCTACAAGTGACCCACTTTACAGCTCAACAATGATAGGATAGAGAAATATCACACAAATGAATGTCAAAAGAAAGCTGGGGTAGCAATACTTGTATCAGAAAAAATACACTCAAAAAAGTACATAACAAGACACAGAGGAGGAGAGTATATACCAGTAAATGGTACAATCCAAAAAGAAGATAAACCAACTGTAAATATATCCCACAATTAAGTGGGATTTATTCCCAAGCTACAAAGGTGGTTCAATATTCGCAAATCAATCAATGTGATACAATACATCAACAGGAGAAAGGATAAGAACCAGATGATCGGGGCATCTGGGTGGCTCATCCTTTAACAGTCTGAAATCAGCTCAGGTCATGACTTCATGATTCCTGAGTTCAAGTCCCGCTTCAGACTCTGTGCTGAAAGCTCAGATCCAAGAGCCTCCTTCAAATTCTATGTCTCCCTCTCTCTCTGCCCCTCCCCTGCTCACGCTCTGTCTCTCTCAAAATTAATAAACGTTAAAAGAAAAGAAGCATACAGTCATTTCAATACATGCAGAAAGAAACATTTGACAAAGTACAACATCCGTTCATGCATGTAACCCCTTAAAGTAGGTTTACAGGAAACATACATTAACGTAATAAATGTTATCTATGAAAACCCTGCAGTTATAATCAACCTTATGGGGAAAATCTGAGAGCTTTTCCTGTAAGGTCATGAAGAAGACAAGGATGTTTACTCATACCACTTTTAGTAAACAAATTACTGGAAGTCCTAGCCACAGCCAGCAGACAAACGAAACGAAACCATTTGCAGATTACATGAAACTATATATAGAAAACCCTAAAGAGTCCACCTAATAACTGCTAGAACTGATAAATGAATTCAGCAATGTCACAGGATACAAAATCATTGTACAGAAATCTGTTGCATTTGTAGACAATACAGAAGCAGTAGAAAGAGACATTAAGAAAACAGTCCCATTTACAGTCATACACCAAAAATAAGATATCTATGAATAAATCTAACCTAAGTGGTGAGCGACCTATACTCAGAAAGTATAAAACAGTGATGAAAGAAATTCAAGATGACACAAAGAAATGGAAGGACATTCCATACTCACGGATCAGAAGTACAAATATAGTGAAAAAGTCTATACTTCCCAAAGCAATTGACAGAATTAATGGAATTTCTATCAAATTACCGACAGCAGTTTTCACAGAACAACAGTCCTAAAATTTGTATGGAACCAAAAAAGACCCCAATCTTCAAAATAAACAATCTTTATGTGAAGTGATAATTATGGATGGCACTATGCCTCTGGATCTTCTGCTCCAAAACACAATAACTCTGGCTTAAGCATTTGAACAAACGTTAGACATATCCCAACCAAGGATCATTCTACAAAATACATTCTACAAACGTACCCTCAAAACTTTGCACCTTATGAAAAATATGGAAAAATCTAAAAATTGTCATGGCCTAGTAGAGCGTAAGGAGACAGGATGACTGTAACGTGCCAGCTGGGATGAGTCTGGGCTAGGAGAGGTTAAAACCGAAGCAATCTGAATACAAATATAAACTTTACTTCATACTACCATATCTCTTTGATGCATTGATTGTGATCATGTACCAACCATTATGACATCAATAGTGAGAAAACAGTCTGATGTATGTGGATACTCAGTATTATGTTCCCAATTTTTTTTGGTAAATAGAAACCCATCATGATAGAATAGATTATTAGTAATCATGGTTTTTCTACACATAAGATTATATCACCAGTTCCAGTATTAGTTACTCGTGATGTACATGTACCTATTCTTGTTGTTCTTACTATTGTTTAATTTAAATACTAGCTTTCATGGTACAGAAAACTGAATGCATGATAAACACTTCATAGAAACATCTACTTTACATATTTTAAGATAATAACGTACATATATACCACTCTATTATGTGGTATGTAAATTAAGTGTTTTTCTGATCTTGAACGATCATGTCATTGAATGGCTTTCCATAAAGGTGGTCATGCTAGATAATGAATGATACTCAGAGTTTACAGGATGTACTTCACATCATGCCTGAACATCGTCAAAAATAAAAGCATACACGCGGCCAGATGAAGCATTGTGACTGGCTCACTTATTGTAAAGAACCCTTGCTTTAATATTTTCACGTATATTTTTAGCAGGAATACAAGAGAATCAAATATTTCCAAATCAAAGAGACATCCAAAGACTGGACGAACGATAGGGAGTTCAAAGGGTTTCAGAAGGATAAGAGTTGACCATGAAGGGGGAGTCACAGGCAAGGAGCTTTCTCTGGTCCACACTGACATGTTTGCATGAGGATATGTGACTTGCCAAAGGGTAAGCCCCAGAAGTACCAGAGGGAAAGACAACGCTTTAGGGCGGGGTGACTTGTAAAGGGTACTTCTGTGCCTAAGTGATGGGTCAGCAACCTGGCCGGGGGTCCCTGCGTCAAAGACTTCAAAAGGCCAGCAGTAACCCATACTCACAAAGATCTTAGTAACATAGATCAAAGTAAATTAGAGCCACAAAGATCTTAGAGCCACAGAGTCGATCTTTACCTATGATTAGGAGATGGTCACAGTTTCACAGGATATGATCTTTGGGCCGGCAGTAGATGCCTAAAGTATTATTTAGGGCTATACATTTAATGAAAAAAATGTATGTGTAAAAATTTGGGTTTGGAATGTTAAGAAAAATCACAGGCCCATCATGGAGTTACTTACGGTAAGGCCACATGTCACTAAACCTAATTTCATTCCTTCAGGAATGTAACCTTTAACCAGTCAGCAAAGAATTCCCTAGTCAGTGCTGGAAATTTAACTGATAGATCCCTGCCATTCCCCTCAGAGAGGCAGTCTTGCCTAAATTAGGTATTCCATGCCACTATTTCTTTTTTAAGTTTATTCAAGTTAGAGACAGAGAGCACATGCAAAGGAGGGGAAAGACAACAGGGAAAGAGAGAATCCCACAACCAAGAGGTCATGATCTGAGCCAGTATCAAATGTCAGAAACTTAACCAAGCCATCTAGGCACCCCGAGAATGTGTAGTTTCAAAGGTTAGCATGCTTGGCTGGGATACAGCCATGAGGGCACTGGCCTACTCCTGAAGAGAAGGCAGCCAACAACTTGCAGGCAGATGGCATTGAATCAGTGATCTGTACAACTCCTGGTGCACACCGTGGGGGAGATTATACACTCATCGTGGAGAGCATCCCTGAGAAGCAGTGTTCACAATGAGGGGACAAAGAGCTAGGACAGAGGAGCTGCGTGGCGCCATTACCCTGCTCTGCACACCCCCCAGGCAAAAAAAACCACAGAGCCATCTGCTGGAACCAAGGCAATCCCCACACTGGGTGCCTAAGCTGCTTACGACAACCCCAACTTCCTGTGTTCTGGCGAGACTGGCCTTCAAGGTCATTCAATCTTGCTTCAGTCACAATGGAGCTGGCCCATTCCCCAGAAGACCAGGGGAAGCCCATGACCATAACACCTCTCTTGACCAGACAGTTATGCAGGGCTTCACTTCTAGTGGCAATCATTTCAAGTCTCACTTAACAAGCAGATCGGAGCAGACCTAGAAAAGTCTCACAACATTCTGGCCAAGGACCATACATTGCTCATACAACTGGCTTGAAGGATAGTGCAGCCAGAACACAAAACAGTGCATGCAACACACACCGCAGACACTCCGTGATGTGCCAGGCCCTGGACACTAGATGATCTCCTCTTCATATAGCCATTCATCCCAGAGGCAGGTAACATAATGAGCTTTGGTAACAGAGAAGGCAAATACTCAACCAAAATGCCAAGACAAGAGGAATGCATCCCAAGTGAAAGGACAAGATAAGGTCATGCCCAAAGACATGGAAGGAACACTTCCAAACTCATTCTATGAGGCCGGCATGGCCTTGAGTCCAAACTGGACAAAGACCCCACCGGAAAGGAAAACTACAGACCAATTTCCCTGATGAACCTGGATGCAAAAATTCTCAACAAAAAGTAGCAAACCGGATCCAACAATACATAAAAAGGATTATTCAGGACAATGAGGTGGATTTTATTCCTAGAATGCACAATAGATTCAATATCTGCAAATCAACTAATGTGATACATCACATTGATAAAAGAAAGGATAACAACCACATGATCCTCTCAATAGATGCAGAATAAACGTTTGACAAAATGCAGCAGCATCCTTTCTTGATGAAAAAAAACCTCATGAAAGGAGGGATAGAAGTATCATGCCTCAACATGAGAATATCCAGATATGAAAGTCCCACAGCTAATATCATCTTCAATGGTGAAAAACTGAGCTTTCCCCCTAAGGTCAGGAACACGACGGGGATGTCCACTCTCAGCACTGTTATTCACCATGCTGTTGGAAGTCTTAGCCTCAGCAATCAGACATCAAAAAGAATACAAGGTGTCCAAGTTGGCAAGGACGAATCAATCTTTCCCTGCTCACAGACACGATACTCTCCGTGGAAAATCCGAACGACTCCACCAAAAAACTTCTAGGATTGATACAGGAATTCAGGAAAGTATCAGAATATACAATCAATATGCAGAAGTTGATTGCATTTCTATACACCAGTAATGAATCAACAGAGAAATCAAGGAATTGATGTCATTTACAACTGCACTGAAAACCATAAAATACCCAGGGATAAACCCAACCAAAGAGGGAAAAGATCAGTACAGTTAAAACAATAGAGGGTCTCCTGGGTGGCTCAGTCGGTTAAGTGCCGTCTTCGGTTCTGGGCATGATCCTGCATTTGTGGGATTGAGTCCCTTGACGGGCTCTGTGCTGACAGCTCAGAGCCTGGAGCCTGCCTCAGAGTCTGTGTCTCCCTCTCTCTCTCTCTGCCCCCACCCCCCCGCTCATGCGCTCTCACTTGCTCGCTCACTCTCTCAAATATAAACATTAAAAAAATTAAAAGAACAAACCATACAACGTCTATAAAAGAAGTTGAAGAAGACACAAAGAAATGAAAAAAAAAACATCCCATGCACATGGATTAGAAGAACAAATATTGTTAAAATGTCAATACTATCCAAAGCAATCGACAAATTCAATGTAATTCCTATCAAAACAACACCAGCATTTTTCACAGAGCTAGAGACAACAATCTTAAAATTGTATGGAACCAGAAAAGACCCCAAAGAGCCAAAGTAATGTTGAAAAGGAAAAACAAAGATGGAGACATTACAACTCTGGACTTCATGGTGCATTAGAAAGCCGCAATCATCAAGACAGTATGGTACGGGCACATGAACGGACACATAGATCAAAGGACCAGAATAGGGAACCCAAAAATGGAGCCTAAAACATATGGCTGAATAATCTTTCACAAAGCAGGAAAGAATATCCAAAGGAAAAAGAAGAGTCTCTTCAACAAATGGTACTGGGAAACCTGGACAGTGAGAAGTATGAACCTGGACTATGTTCTTAAACTTCTCTCTCTCTCTCTCTCTCCCTCTCTCTCTCTCTCTCTCTCTCTCACACACACACACACACACACACACACACACACAACACACCTCAAAATGGATGAAAGATCTAAATGTAAGACAGGAAACCATCAAAATCCTAGAGGAGAAAACAGGCAACCTACCTCTTTGATCCTGACCACAACAACTTCTTGCTTGTCATTTCTCCAGAAGCAAGGGCAATAAAACCAAAATAAACTATTGGGCCCTCAAGATAAAAAGCTTCTGCACAGCAGAGGACACAATCAGGAAAACTAAAAGGAAACTTAATGGAATGGGAGAAGATATTTGCAGGTGACATATCAGATAAAAGGTTAGTATCCACAATCTATCAAGAACTTATCACACTCAGCACTCAAAAGCCAAATAATCCAGAGAATAAATGGGAAAAAGACATGAAGAGACACTTTAACACACAGGACATCCAGATTGGTCACACGTGAAAAGATGCTCAAACCCATTCCTCATAAGTGAAATACACATCAAAACCACAATGAGATATCCCCTCACACCTATCAGAATGGCTAAAATTAACATCTCAGGAAATGACAGATGTTGGCAAGGATGCAAAGGGAAAGCTTTTGCAATGCTGGTGGGAATGCAAAATGGTGTAGCCACTCTGGAAAATAGTATGGAGATTCGCTACAAAAACCAAAAATAGAACTGCACTAGGACCCAGCAATTGCACTACTAGGTATTTACACAAAGGATACATTAATGCTAACTCCAAGTGGCACATGCACTCCAATGTTTATAGCAGCATTATCAACAATAGCTACATTATGCAAAGATGCCAAATGACCATTGACAGATGAATGGATAAAGAAGATGTATATTCATACAATGGAATATTACACGGCGATCAAAAGGAGTGAAATCTTGCTATTTTCAACAACGTGGAGTGAACTGGACTTTATTATGATAAGCAAAATATGTCAGAGAAAGACACATCATATTAAATTCCACAGATGAGAAAATTCATAACAGTGAAGAACGTAGTGAAAGGAAAGCAAAAATAAGATACAAACAGAGATGGAGTCAAACGATAAGACACCGTTAAATAGAGGGAAGAAGCTAAGGGTTCCTGGAGGGTTACTGAATAGGGGTATGGGCTAAATGGGTGATGGGCATTAGAGACAGCACTTAGGATGAGTACTGGATATATTTTGTAATTGACGGATCACTAAATTCTAATCCTGAAACTGTATTCCACTATAAGGTAACTAACTTGGACTTAAATTTTAAAAAAGAAAAAATATTAAAAATAAGTAAAGAAATATACTACCAGTCAAAAGAAAAGAATATATAAATCGGGCTCTTTTAGCGGAAATGAAAGACCAAAATTGTTACAGACAAGAAAGGATCAGAGAAAACATCAAGATACAATGGTAAAACAACTAGTAGGGCACTAAATATATACCTATCAATATTTACTCTAATGTAGATCGACTAAATTCTCCAATCAAAAGACATTGGATAGGGGGACAGAATGGACAAAAAAAAAAACAAAAAAAAACAAAAAAAAACAAAAAAAACAAGGCCTATCTAGGTGCTGCCTACAAAGCCTTATTTGGACTTAAGTCACCTGCAGATTTAAATTGAGGGAATGAAAAAACATTTATCATGCTAATAGTATCAAAAGAAACTCAGTACCAATACTTATATCGGGCAAAAAAACTTTAAAATCGAGACTGTAGTTTGGTACCCTTTAGGTCAATACCTAGTAGTAAAATTGCATGCACCCAATATTTATAGCAGTTTTATCAACAGTAGCTAAATTATGGAGAAAGCCCAAGTATCCATCGTTTGATGAAGGTATAAAGAAGTTGTGGGGTCTGTGTATGTGTGTGTCTGTGTATTCATGTATACGCATGTGTGTGTGTGTTATGTGCATATATTCATACATACATACATACATATGTATATACAATCAAATATGTCTCAGCTTCAAAAAGAATGAAATCCTGCCATTTGCAATGATGTGGATGGATCTAGAATGTGTTATGCTAAGTGAAATATGTCAATCAGAGAAAGACAAATATATGATTTCACTCATGTGGAATTGAAGAATCAAAACAGATGAAAACATGGGAAGGGGGCAGGAAAAGAGAAGAGTGGTAACAAACCACATGTGTCTCTTAATGATAGAGAAAAAAAAAGTGAAGTTTCATGGAGGGAGATGGGTCAGCTCTGGGCTAGATGGGGGACCTGTATTAAGAAGAGCACTTGTTGCGATGAGCACTGGGTGTTGTATGTAAGGGATGAATCACTGAATTCTACTCACGAATCCGAGAATGCACTGTATGTCAACTAAGACTTAAATTTAAAAAATAAATAAAGCTGTAACAAGAGATGAAGACGAACACTGTCTCATACTAAAGGGGACAACCAAACAAGAAGATCCAATGATTTTAAATTTTGATGCCCCAAACATGCAACCAGCAAGTATATAAAACATTTAACAACAACCATAAAAGAACTCATTTATAATAATATAACGATGTTAGAGGACTTTAACACATAACTCACATCGATGGACAGAACCTGTAAATAGAAAATCAACAAGGAAACAATGGCTTTGAATGACACACTGGACCAGGTGGGTTTAACAGATATATTCAGAACACTCCATACTAAAATGACAGAGTACACATTCTTTTCAAGTGCACATGGGGCATTCTCCGTAACTGATCATATTCTAGGTCACAAAGCAGGCCTCAACAGGTATCCAAAGACAGAGATCAGACCAAGCATTTTTTTCTGACCACGAAGCTAAGAAACTTGAAGTTAACCACATGAGCGTGCGCGCACACACACACACACACACACACACACACACACACTAAGGGGGAAAGGCCACAAATAAAGGGAGGTTAAATAACATGCTACCAAATGAATGGGTCAAACAGGAAATCAATGAGAAAATACACTGAATCTAATGAAAATGAAAATACACTGGTAAAAATATTTGGAATGCGGCAGAAGCAGTCTATGATGGAAGTATATAGCAGTACAAGCCTACCATAAAGAGCAAGAAAAATCCCAAACAATCCTAACTTATAACTAAAGGAATGAGAAGAACAGCCGAAGGAAGGAAATAATAGAGATTACGGCAGAAATAAGGAATATAGAAACCAAAAAGACACTAGACCAAATCAATGAAACCAGGGGCTGGTTCCTTGAAAACAGTAATCAACATGAAAACCTCCCAGGCAGAGTTTTCACAAAGAAGAAGGAAAGGACTCAAGTAAATAAAATCACAAATAACACAGGAGAAATAACAGTCAACACCACAAAAATACAGTTAGAAGATAATATTATGAAAATCTATATGCAACAAATTGGACACTCTGAGAAAAATGGAACAATTCCTAGAAACACACAAACTACCAAAACTGAAATGGGAAGATACATAAAATCTGAAAACAGAAAGAAATCAAATCAGTAATAAAAAAAATTTCCCACCAACACAAGAGTTCAGGGCCAGATGGCTTCACTAATGAATTCTACCATCCATTTAAGGAAGAGATAATATGTATTCTTCTTGAATTATTACAAAAAATAAAAATAAAAAAAAGAAGGAAAACTTACAAATTCATCTTATGAGGCCATCATTACGCTGATACCAAAACCAGTTAAAGCCTCCACTAAAAATGAAAACTGCCGGGGCTCCTGTGTGGCTTAGTGGGTTTAGTGTCCAAATCTTAATTTTGGATTAGGACATTATCTTGCAGCACATGGGTTCGAGTCCAACGTTGGACCCTGTGCTGACAGTGTGGAGCATGGCCAGGATTCTCCCTCTCCCTGTCTCTCTGCCCCTCCCTCACTTTTATGTACTCTATGTCTCTAAGTAAATAAATACTTTGAATATGTTAAAAAAAATTTAAATACAACTACAGACCTATATCCTGATGAATATGTATGCATAAATCCACATCAAAATACCTTCAAATTAAAGTCAATAATACATTAATAGAATCATTTACCATAATCAAGTGGGATATATTCCCGGACTGCAAGGGTGGTTCCACATTCACAGATCAATCAACATGATGCACCACAGTAATAGAAGAAAGGATAAGAACAATATGATGCTTTCAAGACATGCAGGAAAACGATTTGACAAAATGTCACGTCCATTCACGATAAAACCCCCTAGCAAGTATATTGGTACTCAACCTACCTGCACATAATAAAGGCCATCTATGAAAAACCCACAGCTCATCTCATCCTCAATGGGGAAAAATTGAAATTTTTCTTCCAAGGTCAGGGACAAGACAGGGATGATCCCTCTCACCACTGTTATTCCACATAGTACTGTAAGTTATAGCCACAGCAATCAGACAACAAAAAGAAATAAGAAGCATCCAAACTGGCAAGGAAGAAATAGAACTTTCAGTATTTGGAAATGACATGATGGTCTCTATAGAAAACATGAAAGATTCCCCTCAAAATTGTTAGAATTGATACATGAATTCAACAAATCAAAATATACAGAAATCAATGTACATAAATCTATTGCATTTCTGTAGACAAATAATGAATTAACAGAAAGAGAAAGTAAGGGGTCAATCCCATTGACAGGTGCACCAAATACCCCAAGATACCTGGAATAAACCTAACCAAAGAGGTAAAAGATCTGTACTCTAAAGGCTTTGAAACACTGATGAAAGAAATGGAAGAGGACGCAAAGAAAAGGAAATACATTTCATGTTCCCGGATAGGAAGAACAAAATACTGTTAAAAGGTCTACACTCCACAAAACAATCTACACATGTAATGAAATCCCTATCACACAAACAAAACATTTGTCACAGAACTAGAACAAATAGTCCCAAAATATGTATGGAGTGACAAAGACCCCAAACAGCCAAAAGAAATTGAAGACCAAAACTAAAGCTGGAGACATCACGCTTCTAGACTTTAGGTTATATTACAAAGCTGTACTAAACAGAACAGTATGGTACTGGCAACCAACAACAACAACAAAAACATAGACGCAGAGACCAATAGAATGGAAACCCAGGCATGAACTCATACATATATGATCAATTAATTCTCAACAAAGCAGGAAAGGATATCCAATGGGTAAAAAAAGATACTCTTGGGACACATGTGTGTCTCCACAGCGTGTGACTGTGGATTCAGCTCCAACCATGATCTAAGGGCAGTGCAGAGCATGCGTGGGATTCTCTCTCTCCATTTCTCTCTGACCCTCTTCTGCATGTTCTCTCTCTCTCTCTCTCTCTCTCTCAAAAATAAATACATAAACTTAAAAAAAGTCTCCTCAACATGTGGTTTTGGAAAAACTAGACAGCAACCTGCAAAACAAAACAAAAACACAAACGGACCACTTTCTTACAACATACACAAAAATAAATCCAACATGAATAAAGAACTATGTGTGAAACCTGAAACCATAAAAATCCCAGAGGATACCTAACACAGGCAGTATCTTATTTGACATTGTCTGTACAAACATCTTTGTAGATATATCTCCTGAGGTAAGGGAAACACAAGCAAAAATAATGGGACTTCATAAAAATAAAAAGCTTCTGTCACAAAGGAAATAATCAACAAAACTAAAACACCTACAGAATAATATTTGTAAACGACATCTGATAAAGGTTTACTGTCCAAAATATATAAAGTTATACAGCACCCAAAAAATGAGAAATCCAATTAAAAATGGGCAGATGACACGAATGGACATTTTCCCAAGGTGACATAAACATAGCCAAGAGACACATGAAAAGATGCTCAGCATTACTCGTCTTCAGGGAAATACAATTCAAAAGTACAATGAGATAACACGTCACATCTGTGAAAATGACTAAAATCAATGAATGATGAGACAGCAGGTGTTGGCAAGGATGTGGGGAAAGAGGAACCCTCTTGCATTGTGGGAAGGAATGCAAACTGGTGCAGCCACTCTGGAAAACAACATGGAGATTCGTCAAAAAAAAAAAATGGAAATAGAACTATGTTACGATCCAGCAATTTCACTACGAGGTATTTACAGAAAGAATACAAAAATAATTCTTCAAAGGGATACATGCACCATGAGTTTACAGCAGCATTTTCTACAAAAGCCAAATTACGGAAACTGACCAAGCATCCATCAACTGATGAATAAACTGAGATGTAGTATATGGAATGTAATATTATTTAGCCATAAAAAC
Organism: Panthera pardus; assembly: GCF_024362965.1. Classification (NCBI taxonomy): domain Eukaryota; kingdom Metazoa; phylum Chordata; class Mammalia; order Carnivora; family Felidae; genus Panthera; species Panthera pardus. The sequence continues at coordinate 268,488 of NW_026526683.1, read as the reverse complement.
ATGAAATCTTGTCATTTTCCACGAGGTGGATGGAGAGAATGTTATGCTGGGTGAAATAAGCCTGTCAGAGAAACACAAATACCAGATGATTTCACTAACACATGGAAATGAAACAAAACAAATTGGGGGGGGGGAGGAGGAGACAGTGACAAACACTCTTAACTAGAAAACAAACTGAGGGGTTCCACAATGAGTTGGGGGAATGGATGAAACAGCTTCTGGGGATTACGAAGTGCACCTGGGATGAGCACCAGGTGACGCATGGAAGTGTTGCTCTACATTGTACACCTGAAACTAATATTACACTGTATGTTTACTAAGTGCAATTTAAAGTAATAGATATCAGAAGGTTAAGACACCTACCTACGGGGTTTTCTGTAGTTTTCAATCACTTCATTAGGTTGGAAAAATAACCATAAATTTTTTAAAAAAGCATGTATGTTGTGGGGGACAGTTTGTGCCCTTACCTCGGTCACTGGTTCCAGCAGGACTCGGAAAGTGGGTCACAGCTCATTCTTCTAGAAGGTCCTGAGACAAACATTTCGTGTATTCAAGTCCTAATGGAATGCAGCTCCCGTTCTTCTGAATTTCTGTCAGGGTTTCTTCCCGGAAACAAGCCTGAATCTGGAACAAACCATCGACTGTATCTATGAGGTGATGTCGTGGAACCCTGCAATCCACAAGTCCTTTAATAAAATACGACTTGTTCAAATACTGTCCAGGAAGTTGAGGAATGAAACACGGGAACAACCCAGAAAATGCAAGGGCCTATGCTGTTTTGCAACCATCATGCCCAGGGAAGCCACGCAGCGCCCCCTCCTCAGCACTCAGTACAACAAGGCAGCTTCTCTCTGGCGACTCAGGAGATGCCAAGTTGCTGCAAAGCTCCCAAGGTCTCCCCTGGGGCGGGCGGCAGAACCCGCTCGAAACACAGCTCTGCTCTCTGTCCTGAGACAGTGGTAGAGGCCCTGTGTCCTCTGGGAGCAGCAGCAGCCCTTCCTGCTCTGAAGTGCCCTGGGTCAGAAAAGCTGATGGTGCGCCCTCTGCTGGCCATCACTGCCTAGGCAGAGGAGGCCGCCCCTCCGGGTCTGTGGTGCTTGAGCTCTCTCTGCTGGCTACCATGGGAATTCCTGCAAAGTTGAAGGCCTTGGTCGCTCAGCTGAGGGACTGAAGGTGCTCTGGGCAACTCCGCCTGTTCTCCACAATGGGAAGGGTCTTAGTGACAGGGCCTGGGACACAAAGAAACCTTTTCCTTCTCCTTGTTTTTGAGTGAAGAATGAAACAGAATTTATTAACATAATGACATCATTTGTAATGTTTTAAGCAATGTCCACAGAAAAATAGACGGCCAATTTACACATGCTGAGCAAGTAATTGTGTTTACCACCAGAGTATTTAGGTTAGATAAAGAATTGACACCTTTGAGAGAGAGATAACTGCTTCCAGCTATGGAACGAATGAGTCCTAGGGATACAAGAGATAGCCAATTGAATAGAGTTAATCCTGTAATAATACTGTTGCATGCTTTCACTTGTGCTGAAGGACAACATAATTTATAGACATATGGAATGACTACAATGTATGCCTAAAACTAATACAACAAATGTGTGAAGAATATTTCAATGAAAAGTTGACATCCTTTTACATTTAAAAATAAAACTCTAAGAAGAGGGAAAGAAGGAAATTATAATGATAAAAGGTATAATCCAACGAAAGATACAACAATTGTAAACATACATGTGCTCAACCTGAGAGAATTCAATACACAAAACACTGAAAACCTAAAGTAAAGAATTGATACTCATACATACATAGAAGAGCACTTTAACACTGCAAAGACATCAAGGGAGATATCATTCCACCAGAAAATATACATTTGTACATTTTCTAATAACAGCATGCACATGGGTTCCAGAATTGATGAAGAAATACTCGACATGGAACGTGGAATATCACCATGTCATTTCCAAAGCGAGACGGCAGCTGCACGAGAGGATTCCTGAAGCCTACAGTAAGGGTGGCACATACATATGTCTAGTCTTGGAACCCATAGAATAATCTTGACCGGCACACACCCTTGTGACTCCACTCAGCCCTTTGGGGATACACGTACTCTGCTCTGGGGTAAAAACCCGGAGCCTCCAGGGAACTAACCCTAAACCTAATGGTAACCCTAACCAGAATACTCACGCTACACCTAACCCTATATATCACACTAACTTTACAACAGATCCATGTCAGAATATGTGCCCTCATTTCAGCCTTCCATGGAATTCAAAACACTGATGTTGCTTCGACACTAGCGACTTTCCTGGACTGAACCATAAACCTCTGACAACATCACGTGGCTGGGGTCCAGAAGCAGTAAAGGGTCACTCGGAATGGAATGTGGAACCTCACCATATCATTTCCCAGGCCCGGCTGCAGCTGCCGGAGAGGATTCCTGAGGCTTAACCTACAGGGGGCCATGTATTTGTGTGAAATTGGAAGCCAAAGACTGGTCTTGATTGGCACCCTCCCTGTAACCTCTACTCAGACCTTCGGGTAGACCACTGCACGACTGTGGGTTCAACGCCTGGAGCCTCCTGGGACCTAACCCTAACCCTAACCATACCCCGAACCGGGACACTCCACCGCAACCTAAGCCTGCCTCGAACCCTAACCCTGCAATGGAGCAGCCTTCTGGCATGGGCCCTCAATTCAGCCCTCGAGGGAGATCACGAGACTGCAGTCGATTCAGCCCTGGCGACGTCCCTGGACCAAAACCCAACCCTAGCTAAGGCTCCCTCCTCATGGGGACCCCATGCCAAAGTCTGACAAGACCACGCACCAGGGGTCCATAAGCGGTGCAGGCTGACTCGAAATGGAAGCTGCAAGCTCACCATGTGGTTTCCCAAGCCCATCTGCAGCTGACCGAGAGGATTCCGGAGGCCTCCTCGAACAGGGGCCGATCGACGTCTGTGGCCTTGGCAGCCAAAGACGGATCCTGACCGGCACGGTCCCTTGTGCCCTGAACTCAGGCCTTCGGGAAGACCACTGCCCTGCTGTGGGTTCGGCGCCTGGAGCCTCCTGGGACCTAACCCTAACCCTAACACCACACCGATCAGGGACCCTCCACCGAAACCTAAGCCGGCCTCGACCCCTAACCCTGCACTTGAGCAGCCTTGCTGCAAGGGCCCTCACTTCAGCCCTCGAGGGAGATCACGAGACTGGAGTCGATTCAGCCCTGGAGACGTCCCTGGACCAAACCCTAACCCTAGCTAAGGCTCCCTCCCCATGGGGACCCCATGCCAAAGTCTGACAAGACCACGCGCCTGGGGTCCAGAGGCGGTGCAGGCTGACTCGGCATGGAAGCTGCAAGCTCACCATGTGGTTTCCCAGGCCCGTGTGCAGCTGACCGAGAGGATTCCGGAGGCCTCCTCGAACAGGGGCCGATCGACGTCTGTGGCCTTGGCAGCCAAAGACGGATCCTGACCGGCACGGTCCCTTGTGCCCTCAACTCAGGCCTTCGGGAAGACCACTGCCCTGCAGTGAGTTCGGCGCCTGGAGCCTCCTGGGACCTAACCCTAACCCTAACCCCACACCGAACGGGGACCCTCCACCGAAACCTAAGCCGGCCTCGACCCCTAACCCTGCACTTGAGCCGCCTTGCTGCATGGGCCCTCACTTCAGCCCTCGAGGGAGATCACGAGACCGGAGTCGCTTCGGCCCTGGCCACGTCCCTGGACCGAACCCTAACCCTAGCTAAGGCTCTCTCCCCAAGAGGACCCAATGCCAACGTCTGACAACACCACGCGCCTGGGGTCCGGAAGAGGCGCAGGCTGACTCGGCATGGAACCTGGAAGCTCACCATGTCGTTTCCCAGGCCCGGCTGCAGCTGCCCAGAGGATTCCGGAGGCCTCATCGACCAGGGGCCCAATCACGTGTGTGGCCTTGGCAGCCAAAGACGGATCCTGACCGGCACGGTCCCTTGTGCCCTCCACTCAGCCCTTCGGGGGGAACACTGCCCTGCTGTGGGTTGGGCGCCTGGAGCCTCCTGGGACCTAACCCTAACCCTAACCGTACCCCGAACCGGGACCCTCCACCGCAACGTAAGCCTGCCTCGAACCCTAACCCTGCAATGGAGCCGCCTTCTGGCATGGGCCCTCACTTCAGCCCTCGAGGCAGATCACGAGACTGGAGTCGATTCAGCCCTGGCGACGTCCCTGGACCAAACCCTAACCCTAGCTAAGGCTCCCTCCCCATGGGGACCCCATGCCAAAGTCTGATAAGACCACGCGCATGGGGTCCAGAGGTGGTGCATGCTGACTCGGCATGGAAGCTGCAAGCTCACCATGTGGTTTCCCAGACCCGTGTGCAGCTGACCGAGAGGATTCCGGAGGCCTCCTCGAACAGGGGCCGATCGACGTCTGTGGCCTTGGCAGCCAAAGACGGATCCTGACCGGCACGGTCCCTTGTGCCCTCAACTCAGGCCTTCGGGAAGACCACTGCCCTGCAGTGGGTTCGGCGCCTGGAGCCTCCTGGGACCTAACCCTAACCCTAACCCCACACCGAACGGGGACCCTCCACCGAAACCTAAGCCGGCCTCGACCCCTACCCTGCACTTGAGCCGCCTTGCTGCATGGGCCCTCACTTCAGCCCTCGAGGGAGATCACGAGACCGGAGTCGCTTCGGCCCTGGCCACGTCCCTGGACCGAACCCTAACCCTAGCTAAGGCTCTCTCCCCAAGAGGACCCAATGCCAACGTCTGACAACACCACGCGCCTGGGGTCCGGAAGAGGTGCAGGCTGACTCGGCATGGAACCTGGAAGCTCACCAGGTCGTTTCCCAGGCCCGGCTGCAGCTGCCCAGAGGATTCCGGAGGCCTCCTCGACCAGGGGCCCAATCACGTGTGTGGCCTTGGCAGCCAAAGACGGATCCTGACCGGCACGGTCCCTTGTGCCCTCCACTCAGCCCTTCGGGGAGAACACTGCCCTGCTGTGGGTTGGGCGCCTGGAGCCTCCTGGGACCTAACCCTAACCCTAACCGTACCCCGAACCGGGACCCTCCACCGCAACGTAAGCCTGCCTCGAACCCTAACCCTGCAATGGAGCCGCCTTCTGGCATGGGCCCTCACTTCAGCCCTCGAGGCAGATCACGAGACTGGAGTCGATTCAGCCCTGGCGACGTCCCTGGACCAAACCCTAACCCTAGCTAAGGCTCCCTCCCCATGGGGACCCCATGCCAAAGTCTGACAAGACCACGCGCCTGGGGTCCAGAGGCGGTGCAGGCTGACTCGGCATGGAAGCTGCAAGCTCACCATGTGGTTTCCCAGGCCCGTGTGCAGCTGACCGAGAGGATTCCGGAGGCCTCCTCGAACAGGGGCCGATCGACGTCTGTGGCCTTGGCAGCCAAAGACGGATCCTGACCGGCACGGTCCCTTGTGCCCTCAACTCAGGCCTTCGGGAAGACCACTGCCCTGCTTTGGGTTCGGCGCCTGGAGCCTCCTGGGACCTAACCCTAACCCTAACCCCACACCGAACGGGGACCCTCCACCGAAACCAAAGCCGGCCTCGACCCCTAACCCTGCACTTGAGCCGCCTTGCTGCATGGGCCCTCACTTCAGCCCTCGAGGGAGATCACGAGACCGGAGTCGCTTCGGCCCTGGCCACGTCCCTGGACCGAACCCTAACCCTAGCTAAGGCTCTCTCCCCAAGAGGACCCAATGCCAACGTCTGACAACACCACGCGCCTGGGGTCCGGAAGAGGTGCAGGCTGACTCGGCATGGAACCTGGAAGCTCACCATGTCGTTTCCCAGGCCCGGCTGCAGCTGCCCAGAGGATTCCGGAGGCCTCTTCGACCAGGGGCCCAATCACGTGTGTGGCCTTGGCAGCCAAAGACGGATCCTGACCGGCACGGTCCCTTGTGCCCTCCACTCAGCCCTTCGGGGAGACCACTGCCCTGCTGTGGGTTGGGCGCCTGGAGCCTCCTGGGACCTAACCCTAACCCTAACCGTACCCCGAACCGGGACCCTCCACCGCAACGTAAGCCTGCCTCGAACCCTAACCCTGCAATGGAGCCGCCTTCTGGCATGGGCCCTCACTTCAGCCCTCGAGGGAGATCACGAGACTGGAGTCGATTCAGCCCTGGCGACGTCCCTGGACCAAACCCTAACCCTAGCTAAGGCTCCCTCCCCATGGGGACCCCATGCCAAAGTCTGACAAGACCACGCGCCTGGGGTCCAGAGGCGGTGCAGGCTGACTCGGCATGGAAGCTGCAAGCTCACCATGTGGTTTCCCAGGCCCGTGTGCAGCTGACCCAGAGGATTCCGGAGGCCTCCTCGAACAGGGGCCGATCGACGTCTGTGGCCTTGGCAGCCAAAGACGGATCCTGACCGGCACGTTCCCTTGTGCCCTCAACTCAGGCCTTCGGGAAGACCACTGCCCTGCAGTGGGTTCGGCGCCTGGAGCCTCCTGGGACCTAACCCTAACCCTAACCCCACACCGAACGGGGACCCTCCACCGAAACCTAAGCCGGCCTCGACCCCTAACCCTGCACTTGAGCCGCCTTGCTGCATGGGCCCTCACTTCAGCCCTCGAGGGAGATCACGAGACCGGAGTCGCTTCGGCCCTGGCCACGTCCCTGGACCGAACCCTAACCCTAGCTAAGGCTCTCTCCCCAAGAGGACCCAACGCCAACGTCTGACAACACCACGCGCCTGGGGTCCGGAAGAGGCGCAGGCTGACTCGGCATGGAACCTGGAAGCTCACCATGTCGTTTCCCAGGCCCGGCTGCAGCTGCCCAGAGGATTCCGGAGGCCTCCTCGACCACGGGCCCAATCACGTGTGTGGCCTTGGCAGCCAAAGACGGATCCTGACCGGCACGGTCCCTTGTGCCCTCCACTCAGCCCTTCGGGGACAACACTGCCCTGCTGTGGGTTGGGCGCCTGGAGCCTCCTGGGACCTAACCCTAACCCTAACCGTACCCCGAACCGGGACCCTCCACCGCAACGTAAGCCTGCCTCGAACCCTAACCCTGCAATGGAGCCGCCTTCTGGCATGGGCCCTCACTTCAGCCCTCGAGGGAGATCACGAGACTGGAGTCGATTCAGCCCTGGCGACGTCCCTGGACCAAACCCTAACCCTAGCTAAGGCTCCCTCCCCATGGGGACCCCATGCCAAAGTCTGATAAGACCACGCGCATGGGGTCCAGAGGCGGTGCAGGCTGACTCGGCATGGAAGCTGCAAGCTCACCATGTGGTTTCCCAGACCCGTGTGCAGCTGACCGAGAGGATTCCGGAGGCCTCCTCGAACAGAGGCCGATCGACGTCTGTGGCCTTGGCAGCCAAAGACGGATCCTGACCGGCACGGTCCCTTGTGCCCTCAACTCAGGCCTTCGGGAAGACCACTGCCCTGCAGTGGGTTCGGCGCCTGGAGCCTCCTGGGACCTAACCCTAACCCTAACCCCACACCGAACGGGGACCCTCCACCGAAACATAAGCCGGCCTCGACCCCTAACCCTGCACTTGAGCCGCCTTGCTGCATGGGCCCTCACTTCAGCCCTCGAGGGAGATCACGAGACCGGAGTCGCTTCGGCCCTGGCCACGTCCCTGGACCGAACCCTAACCCTAGCTAAGGCTCTCTCCCCAAGAGGACCCAATGCCAACGTCTGACAACACCACGCGCCTGGGGTCCGGAAGAGGTGCAGGCTGACTCGGCATGGAACCTGGAAGCTCACCATGTCGTTTCCCAGGCCCGGCTGCAGCTGCCCAGAGGATTCCGGAGGCCTCCTCGACCAGGGGCCCAATCACGTGTGTGGCCTTGGCAGCCAAAGACGGATCCTGACCGGCACGGTCCCTTGTGCCCTCAACTCAGCCCTTCGGGGAGACCACTGCCCTGCTGTGGGTTGGGCGCCTGGAGCCTCCTGGGACCTAACCCTAACCCTAACCGTACCCCGAACCGGGACCCTCCACCGCAACGAAAGCCTGCCTCGAACCCTAACCCTGCAATGGAGCCGCCTTCTGGCATGGGCCCTCACTTCAGCCCTCGAGGCAGATCACGAGACTGGAGTCGATTCAGCCCTGGAGACGTCCCTGGACCAAACCCTAACCCTAGCTAAGGCTCCCTCCCCATGGGGACCCCATGCCAAAGTCTGACAAGACCACGCGCCTGGGGTCCAGAGGCGGTGCAGGCTGACTCGGCATGGAAGCTGCAAGCTCACCATGTGGTTTCCCAGGCCCGTGTGCAGCTGACCCAGAGGATTCCGGAGGCCTCCTCGAACAGGGGCCGATCGACGTCTGTGGCCTTGGCAGCCAAAGACGGATCCTGACCGGCACGTTCCCTTGTGCCCTCAACTCAGGCCTTCGGGAAGACCACTGCCCTGCAGTGGGTTCGGCGCCTGGAGCCTCCTGGGACCTAACCCTAACCCTAACCCCACACCGAACGGGGACCCTCCACCGAAACCTAAGCCGGCCTCGACCCCTAACCCTGCACTTGAGCCGCCTTGCTGCATGGGCCCTCACTTCAGCCCTCGAGGGAGATCACGAGACCGGAGTCGCTTCGGCCCTGGCCACGTCCCTGGACCGAACCCTAACCCTAGCTAAGGCTCTCTCCCCAAGAGGACCCAACGCCAACGTCTGACAACACCACGCGCCTGGGGTCCGGAAGAGGTGCAGGCTGACTCGGCATGGAACCTGGAAGCTCACCATGTCGTTTCCCAGGCCCGGCTGCAGCTGCCCAGAGGATTCCGGAGGCCTCCTCGACCACGGGCCCAATCACGTGTGTGGCCTTGGCAGCCAAAGACGGATCCTGACCGGCACGGTCCCTTGTGCCCTCCACTCAGCCCTTCGGGGACAACACTGCCCTGCTGTGGGTTGGGCGCCTGGAGCCTCCTGGGACCTAACCCTAACCCTAACCGTACCCCGAACCGGGACCCTCCACCGCAACGTAAGCCTGCCTCGAACCCTAACCCTGCAATGGAGCCGCCTTCTGGCATGGGCCCTCACTTCAGCCCTCGAGGGAGATCACGAGACTGGAGTCGATTCAGCCCTGGCGACGTCCCTGGACCAAACCCTAACCCTAGCTAAGGCTCCCTCCCCATGGGGACCCCATGCCAAAGTCTGATAAGACCACGCGCATGGGGTCCAGAGGCGGTGCAGGCTGACTCGGCATGGAAGCTGCAAGCTCACCATGTGGTTTCCCAGACCCGTGTGCAGCTGACCGAGAGGATTCCGGAGGCCTCCTCGAACAGGGGCCGATCGACGTCTGTGGCCTTGGCAGCCAAAGACGGATCCTGACCGGCACGGTCCCTTGTGCCCTCAACTCAGGCCTTCGGGAAGACCACTGCCCTGCAGTGGGTTCGGCGCCTGGAGCCTCCTGGGACCTAACCCTAACCCTAACCCCACACCGAACGGGGACCCTCCACCGAAACATAAGCCGGCCTCGACCCCTAACCCTGCACTTGAGCCGCCTTGCTGCATGGGCCCTCACTTCAGCCCTCGAGGGAGATCACGAGACCGGAGTCGCTTCGGCCCTGGCCACGTCCCTGGACCGAACCCTAACCCTAGCTAAGGCTCTCTCCCCAAGAGGACCCAATGCCAACGTCTGACAACACCACGCGCCTGGGGTCCGGAAGAGGTGCAGGCTGACTCGGCATGGAACCTGGAAGCTCACCATGTCGTTTCCCAGGCCCGGCTGCAGCTGCCCAGAGGATTCCGGAGGCCTCCTCGACCAGGGGCCCAATCACGTGTGTGGCCTTGGCAGCCAAAGACGGATCCTGACCGGCACGGTCCCTTGTGCCCTCCACTCAGCCCTTCGGGGAGAACACTGCCCTGCTGTGTGTTGGGCGCCTGGAGCCTCCTGGGACCTAACCCTAACCCTAACCGTACCCCGAACCGGGACCCTCCACCGCAACGTAAGCCTGCCTCGAACCCTAACCCTGCAATGGAGCCGCCTTCTGGCATGGGCCCTCACTTCAGCCCTCGAGGGAGATCACGAGACTGGAGTCGATTCAGCCCTGGCGACGTCCCTGGACCAAACCCTAACCCTAGCTAAGGCTCCCTCCCCATGGGGACCCCATGCCAAAGTCTGACAAGACCACGCGCCTGGGGTCCAGAGGCGGTGCAGGCTGACTCGGCATGGAAGCTGCAAGCTCACCATGTGGTTTCCCAGGCCCGTGTGCAGCTGACCGAGAGGATTCCGGAGGCCTCCTCGAACAGGGGCCGATCGACGTCTGTGGCCTTGGCAGCCAAAGACGGATCCTGACCGGCACGGTCCCTTGTGCCCTCAACTCAGGCCTTCGGGAAGACCCCTGCCCTGCTTTGGGTTCGGCGCCTGGAGCCTCCTGGGACCTAACCCTAACCCTAACCCCACACCGAACGGGGACCCTCCACCGAAACCAAAGCCGGCCTCGACCCCTAACCCTGCACTTGAGCCGCCTTGCTGCATGGGCCCTCACTTCAGCCCTCGAGGGAGATCACGAGACCGGAGTCGCTTCGGCCCTGGCCACGTCCCTGGACCGAACCCTAACCCTAGCTAAGGCTCTCTCCCCAAGAGGACCCAATGCCAACGTCTGACAACACCACGCGCCTGGGGTCCGGAAGAGGTGCAGGCTGACTCGGCATGGAACCTGGAAGCTCACCATGTCGTTTCCCAGGCCCGGCTGCAGCTGCCCAGAGGATTCCGGAGGCCTCCTCGACCAGGGGCCCAATCACGTGTGTGGCCTTGGCAGCCAAAGACGGATCCTGACCGGCACGGTCCCTTGTGCCCTCCACTCAGCCCTTCGGGGAGAACACTGCCCTGCTGTGGGTTGGGCGCCTGGAGCCTCCTGGGACCTAACCCTAACCCTAACCGTACCCCGAACCGGGACCCTCCACCGCAACGTAAGCCTGCCTCGAACCCTAACCCTGCAATGGAGCCGCCTTCTGGCATGGGCCCTCACTTCAGCCCTCGAGGGAGATCACGAGACTGGAGTCGATTCAGCCCTGGCGACGTCCCTGGACCAAACCCTAACCCTAGCTAAGGCTCCCTCCCCATGGGGACCCCATGCCAAAGTCTGACAAGACCACGCGCCTGGGGTCCAGAGGCGGTGCAGGCTGACTCGGCATGGAAGCTGCAAGCTCACCATGTGGTTTCCCAGGCCCGTGTGCAGCTGACCGAGAGGATTCCGGAGGCCTCCTCGAACAGGGGCCGATCGACGTCTGTGGCCTTGGCAGCCAAAGACGGATCCTGACCGGCACGGTCCCTTGTGCCCTCAACTCAGGCCTTCGGGAAGACCACTGCCCTGCTTTGGGTTCGGCGCCTGGAGCCTCCTGGGACCTAACCCTAACCCTAACCCCACACCGAACGGGGACCCTCCACCGAAACCAAAGCCGGCCTCGACCCCTAACCCTGCACTTGAGCCGCCTTGCTGCATGGGCCCTCACTTCAGCCCTCGAGGGAGATCACGAGACCGGAGTCGCTTCGGCCCTGGCCACGTCCCTGGACCGAACCCTAACCCTAGCTAAGGCTCTCTCCCCAAGAGGACCCAATGCCAACGTCTGACAACACCACGCGCCTGGGGTCCGGAAGAGGTGCAGGCTGACTCGGCATGGAACCTGGAAGCTCACCATGTCGTTTCCCAGGCCCGGCTGCAGCTGCCCAGAGGATTCCGGAGGCCTCTTCGACCAGGGGCCCAATCACGTGTGTGGCCTTGGCAGCCAAAGACGGATCCTGACCGGCACGGTCCCTTGTGCCCTCCACTCAGCCCTTCGGGGAGACCACTGCCCTGCTGTGGGTTGGGCGCCTGGAGCCTCCTGGGACCTAACCCTAACCCTAACCGTACCCCGAACCGGGACCCTCCACCGCAACGTAAGCCTGCCTCGAACCCTAACCCTGCAATGGAGCCGCCTTCTGGCATGGGCCCTCACTTCAGCCCTCGAGGGAGATCACGAGACTGGAGTCGATTCAGCCCTGGCGACGTCCCTGGACCAAACCCTAACCCTAGCTAAGGCTCCCTCCCCATGGGGACCCCATGCCAAAGTCTGACAAGACCACGCGCCTGGGGTCCAGAGGCGGTGCAGGCTGACTCGGCATGGAAGCTGCAAGCTCACCATGTGGTTTCCCAGGCCCGTGTGCAGCTGACCGAGAGGATTCCGGAGGCCTCCTCGAACAGGGGCCGATCGACGTCTGTGGCCTTGGCAGCCAAAGACGGATCCTGACCGGCACGGTCCCTTGTGCCCTCAACTCAGGCATTCGGGAAGACCACTGCCCTGCAGTGGGTTCGGCGCCTGGAGCCTCCTGGGACCTAACCCTAACCCTAACCCCACACCGAACGGGGACCCTCCATCGAAACCTAAGCCGGCCTCGACCCCTAACCCTGCACTTGAGCCGCCTTGCTGCATGGGCCCTCACTTCAGCCCTCGAGGGAGATCACGAGACCGGAGTCGCTTCGGCCCTGGCCACGTCCCTGGACCGAACCCTAACCCTAGCTAAGGCTCTCTCCCCAAGAGGACCCAATGCCAACGTCTGACATCACCACGCGCCTGGGGTCCGGAAGAGGTGCAGGCTGACGCGGCATGGAACCTGGAAGCTCACCATGTCGTTTCCCAGGCCCGGCTGCAGCTGCCCAGAGGATTCCGGAGGCCTCCTCGACCAGGGGCCCAATCACGTGTGTGGCCTTGGCAGCCAAAGACGGATCCTGACCGGCACGGTCCCTTGTGCCCTCCACTCAGCCCTTCGGGGAGACCACTGCCCTGCTGTGGGTTGGGCGCCTGGAGCCTCCTGGGACCTAACCCTAACCCTAACCGTACCCCGAACCGGGACCCTCCACCGCAACGTAAGCCTGCCTCGAACCCTAACCCTGCAATGGAGCCGCCTTCTGGCATGGGCCCTCACTTCAGCCCTCGAGGGAGATCACGAGACTGGAGTCGATTCAGCCCTGGCGACGTCCCTGGACCAAACCCTAACCCTAGCTAAGGCTCCCTCCCCATGGGGACCCCATGCCAAAGTCTGACAAGACCACGCGCCTGGGGTCCAGAGGCGGTGCAGGCTGACTCGGCATGGAAGCTGCAAGCTCACCATGTGGTTTCCCAGGCCCGTGTGCAGCTGACCGAGAGGATTCCGGAGGCCTCCTCGAACAGGGGCCGATCGACGTCTGTGGCCTTGGCAGCCAAAGACGGATCCTGACCGGCACGGTCCCTTGTGCCCTCAACTCAGGCCTTCGGGAAGACCACTGCCCTGCTTTGGGTTCGGCGCCTGGAGCCTCCTGGGACCTAACCCTAACCCTAACCCCACACCGAACGGGGACCCTCCACCGAAACCAAAGCCGGCCTCGACCCCTAACCCTGCACTTGAGCCGCCTTGCTGCATGGGCCCTCACTTCAGCCCTCGAGGGAGATCAGGAGACCGGAGTCGCTTCGGCCCTGGCCACGTCCCTGGACCGAACCCTAACCCTAGCTAAGGCTCTCTCCCCAAGAGGACCCAATGCCAACGTCTGACAACACCACGCGCCTGGGGTCCGGAAGAGGTGCAGGCTGACTCGGCATGGAACCTGGAAGCTCACCATGTCGTTTCCCAGGCCCGGCTGCAGCTGCCCAGAGGATTCCGGAGGCCTCCTCGACCAGGGGCCCAATCACGTGTGTGGCCTTGGCAGCCAAAGACGGATCCTGACCGGCACGGTCCCTTGTGCCCTCAACTCAGCCCTTCGGGGAGACCACTGCCCTGCTGTGGGTTGGGCGCCTGGAGCCTCCTGGGACCTAACCCTAACCCTAACCGTACCCCGAACCGGGACCCTCCACCGCAACGTAAGCCTGCCTCGAACCCTAACCCTGCAATGGAGCCGCCTTCTGGCATGGGCCCTCACTTCAGCCCTCGAGGGAGATCACGAGACTGGAGTTGATTCAGCCCTGGCGACGTCCCTGGACCAAACCCGAACCCTAGCTAAGGCTCCCTCCCCATGGGGACCCCATGCCAAAGTCTGACAAGACCACGCGCCTGGGGTCCAGAGGCGGTGCAGGCTGACTCGGCATGGAAGCTGCAAGCTCACCATGTGGTTTCCCAGGCCCGTGTGCAGCTGACCGAGAGGATTCCGGAGGCCTCCTCGAACAGGGGCCGATCGACGTCTGTGGCCTTGGCAGCCAAAGACGGATCCTGACCGGCACGGTCCCTTGTGCCCTCATCTCAGGCCTTCGGGAAGACCACTGCCCTGCAGTGGGTTCGGCGCCTGGAGCCTCCTGGGACCTAACCCTAACCCTAACCCCACACCGAACGGGGACCCTCCACCGAAACCTAAGCCGGCCTCGACCCCTAACCCTGCACTTGAGCCGCCTTGCTGCATGGGCCCTCACTTCAGCCCTCGAGGGAGATCACGAGACCGGAGTCGCTTCGGCCCTGGCCACGTCCCTGGACCGAACCCTAACCCTAGCTAAGGCTCTCTCCCCAAGAGGACCCAATGCCAACGTCTGACAACACCACGCGCCTGGGGTCCGGAAGAGGTGCAGGCTGACTCGGCATGGAACCTGGAAGCTCACCATGTCGTTTCCCAGGCCCGGCTGCAGCTGCCCAGAGGATTCCGGAGGCCTCCTCGACCAGGGGCCCAATCACGTGTGTGGCCTTGGCAGCCAAAGACGGATCCTGACCGGCACGGTCCCTTGTGCCCTCCACTCAGCCCTTCGGGGAGAACACTGCCCTGCTGTGGGTTGGGCGCCTGGAGCCTCCTGGGACCTAACCCTAACCCTAACCGTACCCCGAACCGGGACCCTCCACCGCAACGTAAGCCTGCCTCGAACCCTAACCCTGCAATGGAGCCGCCTTCTGGCATGGGCCCTCACTTCAGCCCTCGAGGGAGATCACGAGACTGGAGTCGATTCAGCCCTGGCGACGTCCCTGGACCAAACCCGAACCCTAGCTAAGGCTCCCTCCCCATGGGGACCCCATGCCAAAGTCTGACAAGACCACGCGCCTGGGGTCCAGAGGCGGTGCAGGCTGACTCGGCATGGAAGCTGCAAGCTCACCATGTGGTTTCCCAGGCCCGTGTGCAGCTGACCGAGAGGATTCCGGAGGCCTCCTCGAACAGGGGCCGATCGACGTCTGTGGCCTTGGCAGCCAAAGACGGATCCTGACCGGCACGGTCCCTTGTGCCCTCAACTCAGGCCTTCGGGAAGACCACTGCCCTGCAGTGGGTTCGGCGCCTGGAGCCTCCTGGGACCTAACCCTAACCCTAACCCCACACCGAACGGGGACCCTCCACCGAAACCAAAGCCGGCCTCGACCCCTAACCCTGCACTTGAGCCGCCTTGCTGCATGGGCCCTCACTTCAGCCCTCGAGGGAGATCACGAGACCGGAGTCGCTTCGGCCCTGGCCACGTCCCTGGACCGAACCCTAACCCTAGCTAAGGCTCTCTCCCCAAGAGGACCCAATGCCAACGTCTGACAACACCACGCGCCTGGGGTCCGGAAGAGGTGCAGGCTGACTCGGCATGGAACCTGGAAGCTCACCATGTCGTTTCCCAGGCCCGGCTGCAGCTGCCCAGAGGATTCCGGATGCCTCCTCGACCAGGGGCCCAATCACGTGTGTGGCCTTGGCAGCCAAAGACGGATCCTGACCGGCACGGTCCCTTGTGCCCTCCACTCAGCCCTTCGGGGAGACCACTGCCCTGCTGTGGGTTGGGCGCCTGGAGCCTCCTGGGACCTAACCCTAACCCTAACCGTACCCCGAACCGGGACCCTCCACCGCAACGTAAGCCTGCCTCGAACCCTAACCCTGCAATGGAGCCGCCTTCTGGCATGGGCCCTCACTTCAGCCCTCGAGGGAGATCACGAGACTGGAGTCGATTCAGCCCTGGCGACGTCCCTGGACCAAACCCGAACCCTAGCTAAGGCTCCCTCCCCATGGGGACCCCATGCCAAAGTCTGACAAGACCACGCGCCTGGGGTCCAGAGGCGGTGCAGGCTGACTCGGCATGGAAGCTGCAAGCTCACCATGTGGTTTCCCAGGCCCGTGTGCAGCTGACCGAGAGGATTCCGGAGGCCTCCTCGAACAGGGGCCGATCGACGTCTGTGGCCTTGGCAGCCAAAGACGGATCCTGACCGGCACGGTCCCTTGTGCCCTCATCTCAGGCCTTCGGGAAGACCACTGCCCTGCAGTGGGTTCGGCGCCTGGAGCCTCCTGGGACCTAACCCTAACCCTAACCCCACACCGAACGGGGACCCTCCACCGAAACCTAAGCCGGCCTCGACCCCTAACCCTGCACTTGAGCCGCCTTGCTGCATGGGCCCTCACTTCAGCCCTCGAGGGAGATCACGAGACCGGAGTCGCTTCGGCCCTGGCCACGTCCCTGGACCGAACCCTAACCCTAGCTAAGGCTCTCTCCCCAAGAGGACCCAATGCCAACGTCTGACAACACCACGCGCCTGGGGTCCGGAAGAGGTGCAGGCTGACTCGGCATGGAACCTGGAAGCTCACCATGTCGTTTCCCAGGCCCGGCTGCAGCTGCCCAGAGGATTCCGGAGGCCTCCTCGACCAGGGGCCCAATCACGTGTGTGGCCTTGGCAGCCAAAGACGGATCCTGACCGGCACGGTCCCTTGTGCCCTCAACTCAGCCCTTCGGGGAGAACACTGCCCTGCTGTGGGTTGGGCGCCTGGAGCCTCCTGGGACCTAACCCTAACCCTAACCGTACCCCGAACCGGGACCCTCCACCGCAACGTAAGCCTGCCTCGAACCCTAACCCTGCAATGGAGCCGCCTTCTGGCATGGGCCCTCACTTCAGCCCTCGAGGCAGATCACGAGACTGGAGTCGATTCAGCCCTGGCGACGTCCCTGGACCAAACCCGAACCCTAGCTAAGGCTCCCTCCCCATGGGGACCCCATGCCAAAGTCTGACAAGACCACGCGCCTGGGGTCCAGAGGCGGTGCAGGCTGACTCGGCATGGAAGCTGCAAGCTCACCATGTGGTTTCCCAGGCCCGTGTGCAGCTGACCGAGAGGATTCCGGAGGCCTCCTCGAACAGGGGCCGATCGACGTCTGTGGCCTTGGCAGCCAAAGACGGATCCTGACCGGCACGGTCCCTTGTGCCCTCAACTCAGGCCTTCGGGAAGACCACTGCCCTGCAGTGGGTTCGGCGCCTGGAGCCTCCTGGGACCTAACCCTAACCCTAACCCCACACCGAACGGGGACCCTCCACCGAAACCAAAGCCGGCCTCGACCCCTAACCCTGCACTTGAGCCGCCTTGCTGCATGGGCCCTCACTTCAGCCCTCGAGGGAGATCACGAGACCGGAGTCGCTTCGGCCCTGGCCACGTCCCTGGACCGAACCCTAACCCTAGCTAAGGCTCTCTCCCCAAGAGGACCCAATGCCAACGTCTGACAACACCACGCGCCTGGGGTCCGGAAGAGGTGCAGGCTGACTCGGCATGGAACCTGGAAGCTCACCATGTCGTTTCCCAGGCCCGGCTGCAGCTGCCCAGAGGATTCCGGAGGCCTCCTCGACCAGGGGCCCAATCACGTGTGTGGCCTTGGCAGCCAAAGACGGATCCTGACCGGCACGGTCCCTTGTGCCCTCCACTCAGCCCTTCGGGGAGACCACTGCCCTGCTGTGGGTTGGGCGCCTGGAGCCTCCTGGGACCTAACCCTAACCCTAACCGTACCCCGAACCGGGACCCTCCACCGCAACGTAAGCCTGCCTCGAACCCTAACCCTGCAATGGAGCCGCCTTCTGGCATGGGCCCTCACTTCAGCCCTCGAGGGAGATCACGAGACTGGAGTCGATTCAGCCCTGGCGACGTCCCTGGACCAAACCCTAACCCTAGCTAAGGCTCCCTCCCCATGGGGACCCCATGCCAAAGTCTGACAAGACCACGCGCCTGGGGTCCAGAGGCGGTGCAGGCTGACTCGGCATGGAAGCTGCAAGCTCACCATGTGGTTTCCCAGGCCCGTGTGCAGCTGACCGAGAGGATTCCGGAGGCCTCCTCGAACAGGGGCCGATCGACGTCTGTGGCCTTGGCAGCCAAAGACGGATCCTGACCGGCACGGTCCCTTGTGCCCTCATCTCAGGCCTTCGGGAAGACCACTGCCCTGCAGTGGGTTCGGCGCCTGGAGCCTCCTGGGACCTAACCCTAACCCTAACCCCACACCGAACGGGGACCCTCCACCGAAACCTAAGCCGGCCTCGACCCCTAACCCTGCACTTGAGCCGCCTTGCTGCATGGGCCCTCACTTCAGCCCTCGAGGGAGATCACGAGACCGGAGTCGCTTCGGCCCTGGCCACGTCCCTGGACCGAACCCTAACCCTAGCTAAGGCTCTCTCCCCAAGAGGACCCAATGCCAACGTCTGACAACACCACGCGCCTGGGGTCCGGAAGAGGTGCAGGCTGACTCGGCATGGAACCTGGAAGCTCACCATGTCGTTTCCCAGGCCCGGCTGCAGCTGCCCAGAGGATTCCGGATGCCTCCTCGACCAGGGGCCCAATCACGTGTGTGGCCTTGGCAGCCAAAGACGGATCCTGACCGGCACGGTCCCTTGTGCCCTCCACTCAGCCCTTCGGGGAGACCACTGCCCTGCTGTGGGTTGGGCGCCTGGAGCCTCCTGGGACCTAACCCTAACCCTAACCGTACCCCGAACCGGGACCCTCCACCGCAACGTAAGCCTGCCTCGAACCCTAACCCTGCAATGGAGCCGCCTTCTGGCATGGGCCCTCACTTCAGCCCTCGAGGGAGATCACGAGACTGGAGTCGATTCAGCCCTGGCGACGTCCCTGGACCAAACCCGAACCCTAGCTAAGGCTCCCTCCCCATGGGGACCCCATGCCAAAGTCTGACAAGACCACGCGCCTGGGGTCCAGAGGCGGTGCAGGCTGACTCGGCATGGAAGCTGCAAGCTCACCATGTGGTTTCCCAGGCCCGTGTGCAGCTGACCGAGAGGATTCCGGAGGCCTCCTCGAACAGGGGCCGATCGACGTCTGTGGCCTTGGCAGCCAAAGACGGATCCTGACCGGCACGGTCCCTTGTGCCCTCATCTCAGGCCTTCGGGAAGACCACTGCCCTGCAGTGGGTTCGGCGCCTGGAGCCTCCTGGGACCTAACCCTAACCCTAACCCCACACCGAACGGGGACCCTCCACCGAAACCTAAGCCGGCCTCGACCCCTAACCCTGCACTTGAGCCGCCTTGCTGCATGGGCCCTCACTTCAGCCCTCGAGGGAGATCACGAGACCGGAGTCGCTTCGGCCCTGGCCACGTCCCTGGACCGAACCCTAACCCTAGCTAAGGCTCTCTCCCCAAGAGGACCCAATGCCAACGTCTGACAACACCACGCGCCTGGGGTCCGGAAGAGGTGCAGGCTGACTCGGCATGGAACCTGGAAGCTCACCATGTCGTTTCCCAGGCCCGGCTGCAGCTGCCCAGAGGATTCCGGAGGCCTCCTCGACCAGGGGCCCAATCACGTGTGTGGCCTTGGCAGCCAAAGACGGATCCTGACCGGCACGGTCCCTTGTGCCCTCAACTCAGCCCTTCGGGGAGAACACTGCCCTGCTGTGGGTTGGGCGCCTGGAGCCTCCTGGGACCTAACCCTAACCCTAACCGTACCCCGAACCGGGACCCTCCACCGCAACGTAAGCCTGCCTCGAACCCTAACCCTGCAATGGAGCCGCCTTCTGGCATGGGCCCTCACTTCAGCCCTCGAGGCAGATCACGAGACTGGAGTCGATTCAGCCCTGGCGACGTCCCTGGACCAAACCCGAACCCTAGCTAAGGCTCCCTCCCCATGGGGACCCCATGCCAAAGTCTGACAAGACCACGCGCCTGGGGTCCAGAGGCGGTGCAGGCTGACTCGGCATGGAAGCTGCAAGCTCACCATGTGGTTTCCCAGGCCCGTGTGCAGCTGACCGAGAGGATTCCGGAGGCCTCCTCGAACAGGGGCCGATCGACGTCTGTGGCCTTGGCAGCCAAAGACGGATCCTGACCGGCACGGTCCCTTGTGCCCTCAACTCAGGCCTTCGGGAAGACCACTGCCCTGCAGTGGGTTCGGCGCCTGGAGCCTCCTGGGACCTAACCCTAACCCTAACCCCACACCGAACGGGGACCCTCCACCGAAACCAAAGCCGGCCTCGACCCCTAACCCTGCACTTGAGCCGCCTTGCTGCATGGGCCCTCACTTCAGCCCTCGAGGGAGATCACGAGACCGGAGTCGCTTCGGCCCTGGCCACGTCCCTGGACCGAACCCTAACCCTAGCTAAGGCTCTCTCCCCAAGAGGACCCAATGCCAACGTCTGACAACACCACGCGCCTGGGGTCCGGAAGAGGTGCAGGCTGACTCGGCATGGAACCTGGAAGCTCACCATGTCGTTTCCCAGGCCCGGCTGCAGCTGCCCAGAGGATTCCGGAGGCCTCCTCGACCAGGGGCCCAATCACGTGTGTGGCCTTGGCAGCCAAAGACGGATCCTGACCGGCACGGTCCCTTGTGCCCTCCACTCAGCCCTTCGGGGAGACCACTGCCCTGCTGTGGGTTGGGCGCCTGGAGCCTCCTGGGACCTAACCCTAACCCTAACCGTACCCCGAACCGGGACCCTCCACCGCAACGTAAGCCTGCCTCGAACCCTAACCCTGCAATGGAGCCGCCTTCTGGCATGGGCCCTCACTTCAGCCCTCGAGGGAGATCACGAGACTGGAGTCGATTCAGCCCTGGCGACGTCCCTGGACCAAACCCTAACCCTAGCTAAGGCTCCCTCCCCATGGGGACCCCATGCCAAAGTCTGACAAGACCACGCGCCTGGGGTCCAGAGGCGGTGCAGGCTGACTCGGCATGGAAGCTGCAAGCTCACCATGTGGTTTCCCAGGCCCGTGTGCAGCTGACCGAGAGGATTCCGGAGGCCTCCTCGAACAGGGGCCGATCGACGTCTGTGGCCTTGGCAGCCAAAGACGGATCCTGACCGGCACGGTCCCTTGTGCCCTCATCTCAGGCCTTCGGGAAGACCACTGCCCTGCAGTGGGTTCGGCGCCTGGAGCCTCCTGGGACCTAACCCTAACCCTAACCCCACACCGAACGGGGACCCTCCACCGAAACCTAAGCCGGCCTCGACCCCTAACCCTGCACTTGAGCCGCCTTGCTGCATGGGCCCTCACTTCAGCCCTCGAGGGAGATCACGAGACCGGAGTCGCTTCGGCCCTGGCCACGTCCCTGGACCGAACCCTAACCCTAGCTAAGGCTCTCTCCCCAAGAGGACCCAATGCCAACTTCTGACAACACCACGCGCCTGGGGTCCGGAAGAGGTGCAGGCTGACTCGGCATGGAACCTGGAAGCTCACCATGTCGTTTCCCAGGCCCGGCTGCAGCTGCCCAGAGGATTCCGGAGGCCTCCTCGACCAGGGGCCCAATCACGTGTGTGGCCTTGGCAGCCAAAGACGGATCCTGACCGGCACGGTCCCTTGTGCCCTCCACTCAGCCCTTCGGGGAGAACACTGCCCTGCTGTGGGTTGGGCGCCTGGAGCCTCCTGGGACCTAACCCTAACCCTAACCGTACCCCGAACCGGGACCCTCCACCGCAACGTAAGCCTGCCTCGAACCCTAACCCTGCAATGGAGCCGCCTTCTGGCATGGGCCCTCACTTCAGCCCTCGAGGGAGATCACGAGACTGGAGTCGATTCAGCCCTGGCGACGTCCCTGGACCAAACCCTAACCCTAGCTAAGGCTCCCTCCCCATGGGGACCCCATGCCAAAGTCTGACAAGACCACGCGCCTGGGGTCCAGAGGCGGTGCAGGCTGACTCGGCATGGAAGCTGCAAGCTCACCATGTGGTTTCCCAGGCCCGTGTGCAGCTGACCGAGAGGATTCCGGAGGCCTCCTCGAACAGGGGCCGATCGACGTCTGTGGCCTTGGCAGCCAAAGACGGATCCTGACCGGCACGGTCCCTTGTGCCCTCAACTCAGGCCTTCGGGAAGACCACTGCCCTGCAGTGGGTTCGGCGCCTGGAGCCTCCTGGGACCTAACCCTAACCCTAACCCCACACCGAACGGGGACCCTCCACCGAAACCAAAGCCGGCCTCGACCCCTAACCCTGCACTTGAGCCGCCTTGCTGCATGGGCCCTCACTTCAGCCCTCGAGGGAGATCACGAGACCGGAGTCGCTTCGGCCCTGGCCACGTCCCTGGACCGAACCCTAACCCTAGCTAAGGCTCTCTCCCCAAGAGGACCCAATGCCAACGTCTGACAACACCACGCGCCTGGGGTCCGGAAGAGGTGCAGGCTGACTCGGCATGGAACCTGGAAGCTCACCATGTCGTTTCCCAGGCCCGGCTGCAGCTGCCCAGAGGATTCCGGAGGCCTCCTCGACCAGGGGCCCAATCACGTGTGTGGCCTTGGCAGCCAAAGACGGATCCTGACCGGCACGGTCCCTTGTGCCCTCCACTCAGCCCTTCGGGGAGACCACTGCCCTGCTGTGGGTTGGGCGCCTGGAGCCTCCTGGGACCTAACCCTAACCCTAACCGTACCCCGAACCGGGACCCTCCACCGCAACGTAAGCCTGCCTCGAACCCTAACCCTGCAATGGAGCCGCCTTCTGGCATGGGCCCTCACTTCAGCCCTCGAGGGAGATCACGAGACTGGAGTCGATTCAGCCCTGGCGACGTCCCTGGACCAAACCCGAACCCTAGCTAAGGCTCCCTCCCCATGGGGACCCCATGCCAAAGTCTGACAAGACCACGCGCCTGGGGTCCAGAGGCGGTGCAGGCTGACTCGGCATGGAAGCTGCAAGCTCACCATGTGGTTTCCCAGGCCCGTGTGCAGCTGACCGAGAGGATTCCGGAGGCCTCCTCGAACAGGGGCCGATCGACGTCTGTGGCCTTGGCAGCCAAAGACGGATCCTGACCGGCACGGTCCCTTGTGCCCTCAACTCAGGCCTTCGGGAAGACCACTGCCCTGCAGTGGGTTCGGCGCCTGGAGCCTCCTGGGACCTAACCCTAACCCTAACCCCACACCGAACGGGGACCCTCCACCGAAACCAAAGCCGGCCTCGACCCCTAACCCTGCACTTGAGCCGCCTTGCTGCATGGGCCCTCACTTCAGCCCTCG
The DNA here is from genome assembly GCF_024362965.1 of Panthera pardus. NCBI lineage: Eukaryota > Metazoa > Chordata > Mammalia > Carnivora > Felidae > Panthera > Panthera pardus. The sequence goes on along the minus strand of NW_026526683.1, from coordinate 245,471 downwards.
AGGGAGATCACGAGACCGGAGTCGCTTCGGCCCTGGCCACGTCCCTGGACCGAACCCTAACCCTAGCTAAGGCTCTCTCCCCAAGAGGACCCAATGCCAACGTCTGACAACACCACGCGCCTGGGGTCCGGAAGAGGTGCAGGCTGACTCGGCATGGAACCTGGAAGCTCACCATGTCGTTTCCCAGGCCCGGCTGCAGCTGCCCAGAGGATTCCGGATGCCTCCTCGACCAGGGGCCCAATCACGTGTGTGGCCTTGGCAGCCAAAGACGGATCCTGACCGGCACGGTCCCTTGTGCCCTCCACTCAGCCCTTCGGGGGAGAACACTGCCCTGCTGTGGGTTGGGCGCCTGGAGCCTCCTGGGACCTAACCCTAACCCTAACCGTACCCCGAACCGGGACCCTCCACCGCAACGTAAGCCTGCCTCGAACCCTAACCCTGCAATGGAGCCGCCTTCTGGCATGGGCCCTCACTTCAGCCCTCGAGGGAGATCACGAGACTGGAGTCGATTCAGCCCTGGCGACGTCCCTGGACCAAACCCGAACCCTAGCTAAGGCTCCCTCCCCATGGGGACCCCATGCCAAAGTCTGACAAGACCACGCGCCTGGGGTCCAGAGGCGGTGCAGGCTGACTCGGCATGGAAGCTGCAAGCTCACCATGTGGTTTCCCAGGCCCGTGTGCAGCTGACCGAGAGGATTCCGGAGGCCTCCTCGAACAGGGGCCGATCGACGTCTGTGGCCTTGGCAGCCAAAGACGGATCCTGACCGGCACGGTCCCTTGTGCCCTCATCTCAGGCCTTCGGGAAGACCACTGCCCTGCAGTGGGTTCGGCGCCTGGAGCCTCCTGGGACCTAACCCTAACCCTAACCCCACACCGAACGGGGACCCTCCACCGAAACCAAAGCCGGCCTCGACCCCTAACCCTGCACTTGAGCCGCCTTGCTGCATGGGCCCTCACTTCAGCCCTCGAGGGAGATCACGAGACCGGAGTCGCTTCGGCCCTGGCCACGTCCCTGGACCGAACCCTAACCCTAGCTAAGGCTCTCTCCCCAAGAGGACCCAATGCCAACGTCTGACAACACCACGCGCCTGGGGTCCGGAAGAGGTGCAGGCTGACTCGGCATGGAACCTGGAAGCTCACCATGTCGTTTCCCAGGCCCGGCTGCAGCTGCCCAGAGGATTCCGGAGGCCTCCTCGACCAGGGGCCCAATCACGTGTGTGGCCTTGGCAGCCAAAGACGGATCCTGACCGGCACGGTCCCTTGTGCCCTCAACTCAGCCCTTCGGGGAGAACACTGCCCTGCTGTGGGTTGGGCGCCTGGAGCCTCCTGGGACCTAACCCTAACCCTAACCGTACCCCGAACCGGGACCCTCCACCGCAACGTAAGCCTGCCTCGAACCCTAACCCTGCAATGGAGCCGCCTTCTGGCATGGGCCCTCACTTCAGCCCTCGAGGCAGATCACGAGACTGGAGTCGATTCAGCCCTGGCGACGTCCCTGGACCAAACCCGAACCCTAGCTAAGGCTCCCTCCCCATGGGGACCCCATGCCAAAGTCTGACAAGACCACGCGCCTGGGGTCCAGAGGCGGTGCAGGCTGACTCGGCATGGAAGCTGCAAGCTCACCATGTGGTTTCCCAGGCCCGTGTGCAGCTGACCGAGAGGATTCCGGAGGCCTCCTCGAACAGGGGCCGATCGACGTCTGTGGCCTTGGCAGCCAAAGACGGATCCTGACCGGCACGGTCCCTTGTGCCCTCAACTCAGGCCTTCGGGAAGACCACTGCCCTGCAGTGGGTTCGGCGCCTGGAGCCTCCTGGGACCTAACCCTAACCCTAACCCCACACCGAACGGGGACCCTCCACCGAAACCAAAGCCGGCCTCGACCCCTAACCCTGCACTTGAGCCGCCTTGCTGCATGGGCCCTCACTTCAGCCCTCGAGGGAGATCACGAGACCGGAGTCGCTTCGGCCCTGGCCACGTCCCTGGACCGAACCCTAACCCTAGCTAAGGCTCTCTCCCCAAGAGGACCCAATGCCAACGTCTGACAACACCACGCGCCTGGGGTCCGGAAGAGGTGCAGGCTGACTCGGCATGGAACCTGGAAGCTCACCATGTCGTTTCCCAGGCCCGGCTGCAGCTGCCCAGAGGATTCCGGAGGCCTCCTCGACCAGGGGCCCAATCACGTGTGTGGCCTTGGCAGCCAAAGACGGATCCTGACCGGCACGGTCCCTTGTGCCCTCCACTCAGCCCTTCGGGGAGACCACTGCCCTGCTGTGGGTTGGGCGCCTGGAGCCTCCTGGGACCTAACCCTAACCCTAACCGTACCCCGAACCGGGACCCTCCACCGCAACGTAAGCCTGCCTCGAACCCTAACCCTGCAATGGAGCCGCCTTCTGGCATGGGCCCTCACTTCAGCCCTCGAGGGAGATCACGAGACTGGAGTCGATTCAGCCCTGGCGACGTCCCTGGACCAAACCCTAACCCTAGCTAAGGCTCCCTCCCCATGGGGACCCCATGCCAAAGTCTGACAAGACCACGCGCCTGGGGTCCAGAGGCGGTGCAGGCTGACTCGGCATGGAAGCTGCAAGCTCACCATGTGGTTTCCCAGGCCCGTGTGCAGCTGACCGAGAGGATTCCGGAGGCCTCCTCGAACAGGGGCCGATCGACGTCTGTGGCCTTGGCAGCCAAAGACGGATCCTGACCGGCACGGTCCCTTGTGCCCTCATCTCAGGCCTTCGGGAAGACCACTGCCCTGCAGTGGGTTCGGCGCCTGGAGCCTCCTGGGACCTAACCCTAACCCTAACCCCACACCGAACGGGGACCCTCCACCGAAACCTAAGCCGGCCTCGACCCCTAACCCTGCACTTGAGCCGCCTTGCTGCATGGGCCCTCACTTCAGCCCTCGAGGGAGATCACGAGACCGGAGTCGCTTCGGCCCTGGCCACGTCCCTGGACCGAACCCTAACCCTAGCTAAGGCTCTCTCCCCAAGAGGACCCAATGCCAACGTCTGACAACACCACGCGCCTGGGGTCCGGAAGAGGTGCAGGCTGACTCGGCATGGAATCTGGAAGCTCACCAGGTCGTTTCCCAGGCCCGGCTGCAGCTGCCCAGAGGATTCCGGAGGCCTCATCGACCAGGGGCCCAATCACGTGTGTGGCCTTGGCAGCCAAAGACGGATCCTGACCGGCACGGTCCCTTGTGCCCTCCACTCAGCCCTTCGGGGAGAACACTGCCCTGCTGTGGGTTGGGCGCCTGGAGCCTCCTGGGACCTAACCCTAACCCTAACCGTACCCCGAACCGGGACCCTCCACCGCAACGTAAGCCTGCCTCGAACCCTAACCCTGCAATGGAGCCGCCTTCTGGCATGGGCCCTCACTTCAGCCCTCGAGGGAGATCACGAGACTGGAGTCGATTCAGCCCTGGCGACGTCCCTGGACCAAACCCTAACCCTAGCTAAGGCTCCCTCCCCATGGGGACCCCATGCCAAAGTCTGACAAGACCACGCGCCTGGGGTCCAGAGGCGGTGCAGGCTGACTCGGCATGGAAGCTGCAAGCTCACCATGTGGTTTCCCAGGCCCGTGTGCAGCTGACCGAGAGGATTCCGGAGGCCTCCTCCAACAGGGGCCGATCGACGTCTGTGGCCTTGGCAGCCAAAGACGGATCCTGACCGGCACGGTCCCTTGTGCCCTCAACTCAGGCCTTCGGGAAGACCACTGCCCTGCAGTGGGTTCGGCGCCTGGAGCCTCCTGGGACCTAACCCTAACCCTAACCCCACACCGAACGGGGACCCTCCACCGAAACCTAAGCCGGCCTCGACCCCTAACCCTGCACTTGAGCCGCCTTGCTGCATGGGCCCTCACTTCAGCCCTCGAGGGAGATCACGAGACCGGAGTCGCTTCGGCCCTGGCCACGTCCCTGGACCGAACCCTAACCCTAGCTAAGGCTCTCTCCCCAAGAGGACCCAATGCCAACGTCTGACAACACCACGCGCCTGGGGTCCGGAAGAGGTGCAGGCTGACTCGGCATGGAACCTGGAAGCTCACCATGTCGTTTCCCAGGCCCGGCTGCAGCTGCCCAGAGGATTCCGGAGGCCTCCTCGACCAGGGGCCCAATCACGTGTGTGGCCTTGGCAGCCAAAGACGGATCCTGACCGGCACGGTCCCTTGTGCCCTCAACTCAGCCCTTCGGGGAGACCACTGCCCTGCTGTGGGTTGGGCGCCTGGAGCCTCCTGGGACCTAACCCTAACCCTAACCGTACCCCGAACCGGGACCCTCCACCGCAACGTAAGCCTGCCTCGAACCCTAACCCTGCAATGGAGCCGCCTTCTGGCATGGGCCCTCACTTCAGCCCTCGAGGGAGATCACGAGACTGGAGTCGATTCAGCCCTGGCGACGTCCCTGGACCAAACCCGAACCCTAGCTAAGGCTCCCTCCCCATGGGGACCCCATGCCAAAGTCTGACAAGACCACGCGCCTGGGGTCCAGAGGCGGTGCAGGCTGACTCGGCATGGAAGCTGCAAGCTCACCATGTGGTTTCCCAGGCCCGTGTGCAGCTGACCGAGAGGATTCCGGAGGCCTCCTCGAACAGGGGCCGATCGACGTCTGTGGCCTTGGCAGCCAAAGACGGATCCTGACCGGCACGGTCCCTTGTGCCCTCAACTCAGGCCTTCGGGAAGACCACTGCCCTGCAGTGGGTTCGGCGCCTGGAGCCTCCTGGGACCTAACCCTAACCCTAACCCCACACCGAACGGGGACCCTCCACCGAAACCAAAGCCGGCCTCGACCCCTAACCCTGCACTTGAGCCGCCTTGCTGCATGGGCCCTCACTTCAGCCCTCGAGGGAGATCACGAGACCGGAGTCGCTTCGGCCCTGGCCACGTCCCTGGACCGAACCCTAACCCTAGCTAAGGCTCTCTCCCCAAGAGGACCCAATGCCAACGTCTGACAACACCACGCGCCTGGGGTCCGGAAGAGGTGCAGGCTGACTCGGCATGGAACCTGGAAGCTCACCATGTCGTTTCCCAGGCCCGGCTGCAGCTGCCCAGAGGATTCCGGATGCCTCCTCGACCAGGGGCCCAATCACGTGTGTGGCCTTGGCAGCCAATGACGGATCCTGACCGGCACGGTCCCTTGTGCCCTCCACTCAGCCCTTCGGGGAGAACACTGCCCTGCTGTGGGTTGGGCGCCTGGAGCCTCCTGGGACCTAACCCTAACCCTAACCGTACCCCGAACCGGGACCCTCCACCGCAACGTAAGCCTGCCTCGAACCCTAACCCTGCAATGGAGCCGCCTTCTGGCATGGGCCCTCACTTCAGCCCTCGAGGGAGATCACGAGACTGGAGTCGATTCAGCCCTGGCGACGTCCCTGGACCAAACCCGAACCCTAGCTAAGGCTCCCTCCCCATGGGGACCCCATGCCAAAGTCTGACAAGACCACGCGCCTGGGGTCCAGAGGCGGTGCAGGCTGACTCGGCATGGAAGCTGCAAGCTCACCATGTGGTTTCCCAGGCCCGTGTGCAGCTGACCGAGAGGATTCCGGAGGCCTCCTCGAACAGGGGCCGATCGACGTCTGTGGCCTTGGCAGCCAAAGACGGATCCTGACCGGCACGGTCCCTTGTGCCCTCAACTCAGGCCTTCGGGAAGACCACTGCCCTGCAGTGGGTTCGGCGCCTGGAGCCTCCTGGGACCTAACCCTAACCCTAACCCCACACCGAACGGGGACCCTCCACCGAAACCTAAGCCGGCCTCGACCCCTAACCCTGCACTTGAGCCGCCTTGCTGCATGGGCCCTCACTTCAGCCCTCGAGGGAGATCACGAGACCGGAGTCGCTTCGGCCCTGGCCACGTCCCTGGACCGAACCCTAACCCTAGCTAAGGCTCTCTCCCCAAGAGGACCCAATGCCAACGTCTGACAACACCACGCGCCTGGGGTCCGGAAGAGGTGCAGGCTGACTCGGCATGGAACCTGGAAGCTCACCATGTCGTTTCCCAGGCCCGGCTGCAGCTGCCCAGAGGATTCCGGAGGCCTCCTCGACCAGGGGCCCAATCACGTGTGTGGCCTTGGCAGCCAAAGACGGATCCTGACCGGCACGGTCCCTTGTGCCCTCAACTCAGCCCTTCGGGGAGACCACTGCCCTGCTGTGGGTTGGGCGCCTGGAGCCTCCTGGGACCTAACCCTAACCCTAACCGTACCCCGAACCGGGACCCTCCACCGCAACGTAAGCCTGCCTCGAACCCTAACCCTGCAATGGAGCCGCCTTCTGGCATGGGCCCTCACTTCAGCCCTCGAGGGAGATCACGAGACTGGAGTCGATTCAGCCCTGGCGACGTCCCTGGACCAAACCCGAACCCTAGCTAAGGCTCCCTCCCCATGGGGACCCCATGCCAAAGTCTGACAAGACCACGCGCCTGGGGTCCAGAGGCGGTGCAGGCTGACTCGGCATGGAAGCTGCAAGCTCACCATGTGGTTTCCCAGGCCCGTGTGCAGCTGACCGAGAGGATTCCGGAGGCCTCCTCGAACAGGGGCCGATCGACGTCTGTGGCCTTGGCAGCCAAAGACGGATCCTGACCGGCACGGTCCCTTGTGCCCTCAACTCAGGCCTTCGGGAAGACCACTGCCCTGCAGTGGGTTCGGCGCCTGGAGCCTCCTGGGACCTAACCCTAACCCTAACCCCACACCGAACGGGGACCCTCCACCGAAACCAAAGCCGGCCTCGACCCGTAACCCTGCACTTGAGCCGCCTTGCTGCATGGGCCCTCACTTCAGCCCTCGAGGGAGATCACGAGACCGGAGTCGCTTCGGCCCTGGCCACGTCCCTGGACCGAACCCTAACCCTAGCTAAGGCTCTCTCCCCAAGAGGACCCAATGCCAACGTCTGACAACACCACGCGCCTGGGGTCCGGAAGAGGGGCAGGCTGACTCGGCATGGAACTTGGAAGCTCACCATGTCGTTTCCCAGGCCCGGCTGCAGCTGCCCAGAGGATTCCGGATGCCTCCTCGACCAGGGGCCCAATCACGTGTGTGGCCTTGGCAGCCACAGACGGATCCTGACCGGCACGGTCCCTTGTGCCCTCAACTCAGGCCTTCGGGAAGACCACTGCCCTGCTTTGGGTTCGGCGCCTGGAGCCTCCTGGGACCTAACCCTAACCCTAACCCCACACCGAACGGGGACCCTCCACCGAAACCAAAGCCGGCCTCGACCCCTAACCCTGCACTTGAGCCGCCTTGCTGCATGGGCCCTCACTTCAGCCCTCGAGGGAGATCACGAGACCGGAGTCGCTTCGGCCCTGGCCACGTCCCTGGACCGAACCCTAACCCTAGCTAAGGCTATCTCCCCAAGAGGACCCAATGCCAACGTCTGACAACACCACGCGCCTGGGGTCCGGAAGAGGTGCAGGCTGACTCGGCATGGGACCTGGAAGCTCACCATGTCGTTTCCCAGGCCCGGCTGCAGCTGCCCAGAGGATTCCGGAGGCCTCCTCGACCAGGGGCCCAATCACGTGTGTGGCCTTGGCAGCCAAAGACGGATCCTGACCGGCACGGTCCCTTGTGCCCTCTACTCAGCCCTTCGGGGAGAACACTGCCCTGCTGTGGGTTGGGCGCCTGGAGCCTCCTGGGACCTAACCCTAACCCTAACCGTACCCCGAACCGGGACCCTCCACCGCAACGTAAGCCTGCCTCGAACCCTAACCCTGCAATGGAGCCGCCTTCTGGCATGGGCCCTCACTTCAGCCCTCGAGGGAGATCACGAGACTGGAGTCGATTCAGCCCTGGCGACGTCCCTGGACCAAACCCGAACCCTAGCTAAGGCTCCCTCCCCATGGGGACCCCATGCCAAAGTCTGACAAGACCACGCGCCTGGGGTCCAGAGGCGGTGCAGGCTGACTCGGCATGGAAGCTGCAAGCTCACCATGTGGTTTCCCAGGCCCGTGTGCAGCTGACCGAGAGGATTCCGGAGGCCTCCTCGAACAGGGGCCGATCGACGTCTGTGGCCTTGGCAGCCAAAGACGGATCCTGACCGGCACGGTCCCTTGTGCCCTCAACTCAGGCCTTCGGGAAGACCACTGCCCTGCAGTGGGTTCGGCGCCTGGAGCCTCCTGGGACCTAACCCTAACCCTAACCCCACACCGAACGGGGACCCTCCACCGAAACCTAAGCCGGCCTCGACCCCTAACCCTGCACTTGAGCCGCCTTGCTGCATGGGCCCTCACTTCAGCCCTCGAGGGAGATCACGAGACCGGAGTCGCTTCGGCCCTGGCCACGTCCCTGGACCGAACCCTAACCCTAGCTAAGGCTCTCTCCCCAAGAGGACCCAATGCCAACGTCTGACAACACCACGCGCCTGGGGTCCGGAAGAGGTGCAGGCTGACACGGCATGGAACCTGGAAGCTCACCATGTCGTTTCCCAGGCCCGGCTGCAGCTGCCCAGAGGATTCCGGAGGCCTCCTCGACCAGGGGCCCAATCACGTGTGTGGCCTTGGCAGCCAAAGACGGATCCTGACCGGCACGGTCCCTTGTGCCCTCAACTCAGCCCTTCGGGGAGACCACTGCCCTGCTGTGGGTTGGGCGCCTGGAGCCTCCTGGGACCTAACCCTAACCCTAACCGTACCCCGAACCGGGACCCTCCACCGCAACGTAAGCCTGCCTCGAACCCTAACCCTGCAATGGAGCCGCCTTCTGGCATGGGCCCTCACTTCAGCCCTCGAGGGAGATCACGAGACTGGAGTCGATTCAGCCCTGGCGACGTCCCTGGACCAAACCCTAACCCTAGCTAAGGCTCCCTCCCCATGGGGACCCCATGCCAAAGTCTGACAAGACCACGCGCCTGGGGTCCAGAAGCGGTGCAGGCTGACTCGGCATGGAAGCTGCAAGCTCACCATGTGGTTTCCCAGGCCCGTGTGCAGCTGACCGAGAGGATTCCGGAGGCCTCCTCGAACAGGGGCCGATCGACGTCTGTGGCCTTGGCAGCCAAAGACGGATCCTGACCGGCACGGTCCCTTGTGCCCTCAACTCAGGCCTTCGGGAAGACCACTGCCCTGCTGTGGGTTCGGCGCCTGGAGCCTCCTGGGACCTAACCCTAACCCTAACCCCACACCGAACGGGGACCCTCCACCGAAACCTAAGCCGGCCTCGACCCCTAACCCTGCACTTGAGCCGCCTTGCTGCATGGGCCCTCACTTCAGCCCTCGAGGGAGATCACGAGACCGGAGTCGCTTCGGCCCTGGCCACGTCCCTGGACCGAACCCTAACCCTAGCTAAGGCTCTCTCCCCAAGAGGACCCAATGCCAACGTCTGACAACACCACGCGCCTGGGGTCCGGAAGAGGTGCAGGCTGACTCGGCATGGAACCTGGAAGCTCACCATGTCGTTTCCCAGGCCCGGCTGCAGCTGCCCAGAGGATTCCGGAGGCCTCCTCGACCAGGGGCCCAATCACGTGTGTGGCCTTGGCAGCCAAAGACGGATCCTGACCGGCACGGTCCCTTGTGCCCTCAACTCAGCCCTTCGGGGAGACCACTGCCCTGCTGTGGGTTGGGCGCCTGGAGCCTCCTGGGACCTAACCCTAACCCTAACCGTACCCCGAACCGGGACCCTCCACCGCAACGTAAGCCTGCCTCGAACCCTAACCCTGCAATGGAGCCGCCTTCTGGCATGGGCCCTCACTTCAGCCCTCGAGGCAGATCACGAGACTGGAGTCGATTCAGCCATGGCGACGTCCCTGGACCAAACCCGAACCCTAGCTAAGGCTCCCTCCCCATGGGGACCCCATGCCAAAGTCTGACAAGACCACGCGCCTGGGGTCCAGAGGCGGTGCAGGCTGACTCGGCATGGAAGCTGCAAGCTCACCATGTGGTTTCCCAGGCCCGTGTGCAGCTGACCGAGAGGATTCCGGAGGCCTCCTCGAACAGGGGCCGATCGACGTCTGTGGCCTTGGCAGCCAAAGACGGATCCTGACCGGCACGGTCCCTTGTGCCCTCAACTCAGGCCTTCGGGAAGACCACTGCCCTGCAGTGGGTTCGGCGCCTGGAGCCTCCTGGGACCTAACCCTAACCCTAACCCCACACCGAACGGGGACCCTCCACCGAAACCAAAGCCGGCCTCGACCCCTAACCCTGCACTTGAGCCGCCTTGCTGCATGGGCCCTCACTTCAGCCCTCGAGGGAGATCACGAGACCGGAGTCGCTTCGGCCCTGGCCACGTCCCTGGACCGAACCCTAACCCTAGCTAAGGCTCTCTCCCCAAGAGGACCCAATGCCAACGTCTGACAACACCACGCGCCTGGGGTCCGGAAGAGGTGCAGGCTGACTCGGCATGGAACCTGGAAGCTCACCATGTCGTTTCCCAGGCCCGGCTGCAGCTGCCCAGAGGATTCCGGAGGCCTCCTCGACCAGGGGCCCAATCACGTGTGTGGCCTTGGCAGCCAAAGACGGATCCTGACCGGCACGGTCCCTTGTGCCCTCCACTCAGCCCTTCGGGGAGACCACTGCCCTGCTGTGGGTTGGGCGCCTGGAGCCTCCTGGGACCTAACCCTAACCCTAACCGTACCCCGAACCGGGACCCTCCACCGCAACGTAAGCCTGCCTCGAACCCTAACCCTGCAATGGAGCCGCCTTCTGGCATGGGCCCTCACTTCAGCCCTCGAGGGAGATCACGAGACTGGAGTCGATTCAGCCCTGGCGACGTCCCTGGACCAAACCCTAACCCTAGCTAAGGCTCCCTCCCCATGGGGACCCCATGCCAAAGTCTGACAAGACCACGCGCCTGGGGTCCAGAGGCGGTGCAGGCTGACTCGGCATGGAAGCTGCAAGCTCACCATGTGGTTTCCCAGGCCCGTGTGCAGCTGACCGAGAGGATTCCGGAGGCCTCCTCGAACAGGGGCCGATCGACGTCTGTGGCCTTGGCAGCCAAAGACGGATCCTGACCGGCACGGTCCCTTGTGCCCTCATCTCAGGCCTTCGGGAAGACCACTGCCCTGCAGTGGGTTCGGCGCCTGGAGCCTCCTGGGACCTAACCCTAACCCTAACCCCACACCGAACGGGGACCCTCCACCGAAACCTAAGCCGGCCTCGACCCCTAACCCTGCACTTGAGCCGCCTTGCTGCATGGGCCCTCACTTCAGCCCTCGAGGGAGATCACGAGACCGGAGTCGCTTCGGCCCTGGCCACGTCCCTGGACCGAACCCTAACCCTAGCTAAGGCTCTCTCCCCAAGAGGACCCAATGCCAACGTCTGACAACACCACGCGCCTGGGGTCCGGAAGAGGTGCAGGCTGACTCGGCATGGAACCTGGAAGCTCACCAGGTCGTTTCCCAGGCCCGGCTGCAGCTGCCCAGAGGATTCCGGAGGCCTCCTCGACCAGGGGCCCAATCACGTGTGTGGCCTTGGCAGCCAAAGACGGATCCTGACCGGCACGGTCCCTTGTGCCCTCAACTCAGCCCTTCGGGGAGAACACTGCCCTGCTGTGGGTTGGGCGCCTGGAGCCTCCTGGGACCTAACCCTAACCCTAACCGTACCCCGAACCGGGACCCTCCACCGCAACGTAAGCCTGCCTCGAACCCTAACCCTGCAATGGAGCCGCCTTCTGGCATGGGCCCTCACTTCAGCCCTCGAGGGAGATCACGAGACTGGAGTCGATTCAGCCCTGGCGACGTCCCTGGACCAAACCCTAACCCTAGCTAAGGCTCCCTCCCCATGGGGACCCCATGCCAAAGTCTGACAAGACCACGCGCCTGGGGTCCAGAGGCGGTGCAGGCTGACTCGGCATGGAAGCTGCAAGCTCACCATGTGGTTTCCCAGGCCCGTGTGCAGCTGACCGAGAGGATTCCGGAGGCCTCCTCGAACAGGGGCCGATCGACGTCTGTGGCCTTGGCAGCCACAGACGGATCCTGACCGGCACGGTCCCTTGTGCCCTCAACTCAGGCCTTCGGGAAGACCACTGCCCTGCAGTGGGTTCGGCGCCTGGAGCCTCCTGGGACCTAACCCTAACCCTAACCCCACACCGAACGGGGACCCTCCACCGAAACCTAAGCCGGCCTCGACCCCTAACCCTGCACTTGAGCCGCCTTGCTGCATGGGCCCTCACTTCAGCCCTCGAGGGAGATCACGAGACCGGAGTCGCTTCGGCCCTGGCCACGTCCCTGGACCGAACCCTAACCCTAGCTAAGGCTCTCTCCCCAAGAGGACCCAATGCCAACGTCTGACAACACCACGCGCCTGGGGTCCGGAAGAGGTGCAGGCTGACTCGGCATGGAACCTGGAAGCTCACCATGTCGTTTCCCAGGCCCGGCTCCAGCTGCCCAGAGGATTCCGGAGGCCTCCTCGACCAGGGGCCCAATCACGTGTGTGGCCTTGGCAGCCAAAGACGGATCCTGACCGGCACGGTCCCTTGTGCCCTCCACTCAGCCCTTCGGGGAGAACACTGCCCTGCTGTGGGTTGGGCGCCTGGAGCCTCCTGGGACCTAACCCTAACCCTAACCGTACCCCGAACCGGGACCCTCCACCGCAACGTAAGCCTGCCTCGAACCCTAACCCTGCAATGGAGCCGCCTTCTGGCATGGGCCCTCACTTCAGCCCTCGAGGGAGATCACGAGACTGGAGTCGATTCAGCCCTGGCGACGTCCCTGGACCAAACCCTAACCCTAGCTAAGGCTCCCTCCCCATGGGGACCCCATGCCAAAGTCTGACAAGACCACGCGCCTGGGGTCCAGAGGCGGTGCAGGCTGACTCGGCATGGAAGCTGCAAGCTCACCATGTGGTTTCCCAGGCCCGTGTGCAGCTGACCGAGAGGATTCCGGAGGCCTCCTCGAACAGGGGCCGATCGACGTCTGTGGCCTTGGCAGCCAAAGACGGATCCTGACCGGCACGGTCCCTTGTGCCCTCAACTCAGGCCTTCGGGAAGACCACTGCCCTGCAGTGGGTTCGGCGCCTGGAGCCTCCTGGGACCTAACCCTAACCCTAACCCCACACCGAACGGGGACCCTCCACCGAAACCTAAGCCGGCCTCGACCCCTAACCCTGCACTTGAGCCGCCTTGCTGCATGGGCCCTCACTTCAGCCCTCGAGGGAGATCACGAGACCGGAGTCGCTTCGGCCCTGGCCACGTCCCTGGACCGAACCCTAACCCTAGCTAAGGCTCTCTCCCCAAGAGGACCCAATGCCAACGTCTGACAACACCACGCGCCTGGGGTCCGGAAGAGGTGCAGGCTGACTCGGCATGGAACCTGGAAGCTCACCATGTCGTTTCCCAGGCCCGGCTGCAGCTGCCCAGAGGATTCCGGAGGCCTCCTCGACCAGGGGCCCAATCACGTGTGTGGCCTTGGCAGCCAAAGACGGATCCTGACCGGCACGGTCCCTTGTGCCCTCCACTCAGCCCTTCGGGGAGAACACTGCCCTGCTGTGGGTTGGGCGCCTGGAGCCTCCTGGGACCTAACCCTAACCCTAACCGTACCCCGAACCGGGACCCTCCACCGCAACGTAAGCCTGCCTCGAACCCTAACCCTGCAATGGAGCCGCCTTCTGGCATGGGCCCTCACTTCAGCCCTCGAGGGAGATCACGAGACTGGAGTCGATTCAGCCCTGGCGACGTCCCTGGACCAAACCCGAACCCTAGCTAAGGCTCCCTCCGCATGGGGACCCCATGCCAAAGTCTGACAAGACCACGCGCCTGGGGTCCAGAGGCGGTGCAGGCTGACTCGGCATGGAAGCTGCAAGCTCACCATGTGGTTTCCCAGGCCCGTGTGCAGCTGACCGAGAGGATTCCGGAGGCCTCCTCGAACAGGGGCCGATCGACGTCTGTGGCCTTGGCAGCCAAAGACGGATCCTGACCGGCACGGTCCCTTGTGCCCTCAACTCAGGCCTTCGGGAAGACCACTGCCCTGCAGTGGGTTCGGCGCCTGGAGCCTCCTGGGACCTAACCCTAACCCTAACCCCACACCGAACGGGGACCCTCCACCGAAACCTAAGCCGGCCTCGACCCCTAACCCTGCACTTGAGCCGCCTTGCTGCATGGGCCCTCACTTCAGCCCTCGAGGGAGATCACGAGACCGGAGTCGCTTCGGCCCTGGCCACGTCCCTGGACCGAACCCTAACCCTAGCTAAGGCTCTGTCCCCAAGAGGACCCAATGCCAACGTCTGACAACACCACGCGCCTGGGGTCCGGAAGAGGTGCAGGCTGACTCGGCATGGAACCTGGAAGCTCACCATGTCGTTTCCCAGGCCCGGCTGCAGCTGCCCAGAGGATTCCGGAGGCCTCCTCGACCAGGGGCCCAATCACGTGTGTGGCCTTGGCAGCCAAAGACGGATCCTGACCGGCACGGTCCCTTGTGCCCTCAACTCAGCCCTTCGGGGAGACCACTGCCCTGCTGTGGGTTGGGCGCCTGGAGCCTCCTGGGACCTAACCCTAACCCTAACCGTACCCCGAACCGGGACCCTCCACCGCAACGTAAGCCTGCCTCGAACCCTAACCCTGCAATGGAGCCGCCTTCTGGCATGGGCCCTCACTTCAGCCCTCGAGGGAGATCACGAGACTGGAGTCGATTCAGCCCTGGCGACGTCCCTGGACCAAACCCTAACCCTAGCTAAGGCTCCCTCCCCATGGGGACCCCATGCCAAAGTCTGACAAGACCACGCGCCTGGGGTCCAGAGGCGGTGCAGGCTGACTCGGCATGGAAGCTCCAAGCTCACCATGTGGTTTCCCAGGCCCGTGTGCAGCTGACCGAGAGGATTCCGGAGGCCTCCTCGAACAGGGGCCGATCGACGTCTGTGGCCTTGGCAGCCAAAGACGGATCCTGACCGGCACGGTCCCTTGTGCCCTCAACTCAGGCCTTCGGGAAGACCACTGCCCTGCAGTGGGTTCGGCGCCTGGAGCCTCCTGGGACCTAACCCTAACCCTAACCCCACACCGAACGGGGACCCTCCACCGAAACCTAAGCCGGCCTCGACCCCTAACCCTGCACTTGAGCCGCCTTGCTGCATGGGCCCTCACTTCAGCCCTCGAGGGAGATCACGAGACCGGAGTCGCTTCGGCCCTGGCCACGTCCCTGGACCGAACCCTAACCCTAGCTAAGGCTCTCTCCCCAAGAGGACCCAATGCCAACGTCTGACAACACCACGCGCCTGGGGTCCGGAAGAGGTGCAGGCTGACTCGGCATGGAACCTGGAAGCTCACCATGTCGTTTCCCAGGCCCGGCTGCAGCTGCCCAGAGGATTCCGGAGGCCTCCTCGACCAGGGGCCCAATCACGTGTGTGGCCTTGGCAGCCAAAGACGGATCCTGACCGGCACGGTCCCTTGTGCCCTCCACTCAGCCCTTCGGGGAGAACACTGCCCTGCTGTGGGTTGGGCGCCTGGAGCCTCCTGGGACCTAACCCTAACCCTAACCGTACCCCGAACCGGGACCCTCCACCGCAACGTAAGCCTGCCTCGAACCCTAACCCTGCAATGGAGCCGCCTTCTGGCATGGGCCCTCACTTCAGCCCTCGAGGGAGATCACGAGACTGGAGTCGATTCAGCCCTGGCGACGTCCCTGGACCAAACCCTAACCCTAGCTAAGGCTCCCTCCCCATGGGGACCCCATGCCAAAGTCTGACAAGACCACGCGCCTGGGGTCCAGAGGCGGTGCAGGCTGACTCGGCATGGAAGCTCCAAGCTCACCATGTGGTTTCCCAGGCCCGTGTGCAGCTGACCGAGAGGATTCCGGAGGCCTCCTCGAACAGGGGCCGATCGACGTCTGTGGCCTTGGCAGCCACAGACGGATCCTGACCGGCACGGTCCCTTGTGCCCTCAACTCAGGCCTTCGGGAAGACCACTGCCCTGCAGTGGGTTCGGCGCCTGGAGCCTCCTGGGACCTAACCCTAACCCTAACCCCACACCGAACGGGGACCCTCCACCGAAACCTAAGCCGGCCTCGACCCCTAACCCTGCACTTGAGCCGCCTTGCTGCATGGGCCCTCACTTCAGCCCTCGAGGGAGATCACGAGACCGGAGTCGCTTCGGCCCTGGCCATGTCCCTGGACCGAACCCTAACCCTAGCTAAGGCTCTCTCCCCAAGAGGACCCAATGCCAACGTCTGACAACACCACGCGCCTGGGGTCCGGAAGAGGTGCAGGCTGACTCGGCATGGAACCTGGAAGCTCACCATGTCGTTTCCCAGGCCCGGCTGCAGCTGCTCAGAGGATTCCGGAGGCCTCCTCGACCAGGGGCCCAATCACGTGTGTGGCCTTGGCAGCCAAAGACGGATCCTGACCGGCACGGTCCCTTGTGCCCTCCACTCAGCCCTTCGGGGAGAACACTGCCCTGCTGTGGGTTGGGCGCCTGGAGCCTCCTGGGACCTAACCCTAACCCTAACCGTACCCCGAACCGGGACCCTCCACCGCAACGTAAGCCTGCCTCGAACCCTAACCCTGCAATGGAGCCGCCTTCTGGCATGGGCCCTCACTTCAGCCCTCGAGGGAGATCACGAGACTGGAGTCGATTCAGCCCTGGCGACGTCCCTGGACCAAACCCTAACCCTAGCTAAGGCTCCCTCCCCATGGGGACCCCATGCCAAAGTCTGACAAGACCACGCGCCTGGGGTCCAGAGGCGGTGCAGGCTGACTCGGCATGGAAGCTGCAAGCTCACCATGTGGTTTCCCAGGCCCGTGTGCAGCTGACCGAGAGGATTCCGGAGGCCTCCTCGAACAGGGGCCGATCGACGTCTGTGGCCTTGGCAGCCACAGACGGATCCTGACCGGCACGGTCCCTTGTGCCCTCAACTCAGGCCTTCGGGAAGACCACTGCCTTGCTTTGGGTTCGGCGCCTGGAGCCTCCTGGGACCTAACCCTAACCCTAACCCCACACCGAACGGGGACCCTCCACCGAAACCTAAGCCGGCCTCGACCCCTAACCCTGCACTTGAGCCGCCTTGCTGCATGGGCCCTCACTTCAGCCCTCGAGGGAGATCACGAGACCGGAGTCGCTTCGGCCCTGGCCACGTCCCTGGACCGAACCCTAACCCTAGCTAAGGCTCTCTCCCCAAGAGGACCCAATGCCAACGTCTGACAACACCACGCGCCTGGGGTCCGGAAGAGGTGCAGACTGACTCGGCATGGAACCTGGAAGCTCACCATGTCGTTTCCCAGGCCCGGCTGCAGCTGCCCAGAGGATTCCGGAGGCCTCCTCGACCAGGGGCCCAATCACGTGTGTGGCCTTGGCAGCCAAAGACGGATCCTGACCGGCACGGTCCCTTGTGCCCTCAACTCAGCCCTTCGGGGAGACCACTGCCCTGCTGTGGGTTGGGCGCCTGGAGCCTCCTGGGACCTAACCCTAACCCTAACCGTACCCCGAACCGGGACCCTCCACCGCAACGTAAGCCTGCCTCGAACCCTAACCCTGCAATGGAGCCGCCTTCTGGCATGGGCCCTCACTTCAGCCCTCGAGGGAGATCACGAGACTGGAGTCGATTCAGCCCTGGCGACGTCCCTGGACCAAACCCTAACCCTAGCTAAGGCTCCCTCCCCATGGGGACCCCATGCCAAAGTCTGACAAGACCACGCGCCTGGGGTCCAGAGGCGGTGCAGGCTGACTCGGCATGGAAGCTGCAAGCTCACCATGTGGTTTCCCAGGCCCGTGTGCAGCTGACCGAGAGGATTCCGGAGGCCTCCTCGAACAGGGGCCGATCGACGTCTGTGGCCTTGGCAGCCAAAGACGGATCCTGACCGGCACGGTCCCTTGTGCCCTCAACTCAGGCCTTCGGGAAGACCACTGCCCTGCAGTGGGTTCGGCGCCTGGAGCCTCCTGGGACCTAACCCTAACCCTAACCCCACACCGAACGGGGACCCTCCACCGAAACCTAAGCCGGCCTCGACCCCTAACCCTGCACTTGAGCCGCCTTGCTGCATGGGCCCTCACTTCAGCCCTCGAGGGAGATCACGAGACCGGAGTCGCTTCGGCCCTGGCCACGTCCCTGGACCGAACCCTAACCCTAGCTAAGGCTCTGTCCCCAAGAGGACCCAATGCCAACGTCTGACAACACCACGCGCCTGGGGTCCGGAAGAGATGCAGGCTGACTCGGCATGGAACCTGGAAGCTCACCATGTCGTTTCCCAGGCCCGGCTGCAGCTGCCCAGAGGATTCCGGAGGCCTCCTCGACCAGGGGCCCAATCACGTGTGTGGCCTTGGCAGCCAAAGACGGATCCTGACCGGCACGGTCCCTTGTGCCCTCAACTCAGCCCTTCGGGGAGACCACTGCCCTGCTGTGGGTTGGGCGCCTGGAGCCTCCTGGGACCTAACCCTAACCCTAACCGTACCCCGAACCGGGACCCTCCACCGCAACGTAAGCCTGCCTCGAACCCTAACCCTGCAATGGAGCCGCCTTCTGGCATGGGCCCTCACTTCAGCCCTCGAGGGAGATCACGAGACTGGAGTCGATTCAGCCCTGGCGACGTCCCTGGACCAAACCCGAACCCTAGCTAAGGCTCCCTCCCCATGGGGACCCCATGCCAAAGTCTGACAAGACCACGCGCCTGGGGTCCAGAGGCGGTGCAGGCTGACTCGGCATGGAAGCTGCAAGCTCACCATGTGGTTTCCCAGGCCCGTGTGCAGCTGACCGAGAGGATTCCGGAGGCCTCCTCGAACAGGGGCCGATCGACGTCTGTGGCCTTGGCAGCCAAAGACGGATCCTGACCGGCACGGTCCCTTGTGCCCTCAACTCAGGCCTTCGGGAAGACCACTGCCCTGCAGTGGGTTCGGCGCCTGGAGCCTCCTGGGACCTAACCCTAACCCTAACCCCACACCGAACGGGGACCCTCCACCGAAACCAAAGCCGGCCTCGACCCGTAACCCTGCACTTGAGCCGCCTTGCTGCATGGGCCCTCACTTCAGCCCTCGAGGGAGATCACGAGACCGGAGTCGCTTCGGCCCTGGCCACGTCCCTGGACCGAACCCTAACCCTAGCTAAGGCTCTCTCCCCAAGAGGACCCAATGCCAACGTCTGACAACACCACGCGCCTGGGGTCCGGAAGAGGGGCAGGCTGACTCGGCATGGAACCTGGAAGCTCACCATGTCGTTTCCCAGGCCCGGCTGCAGCTGCCCAGAGGATTCCGGATGCCTCCTTGACCAGGGGCCCAATCACGTGTGTGGCCTTGGCAGCCACAGACGGATCCTGACCGGCACGGTCCCTTGTGCCCTCAACTCAGGCCTTCGGGAAGACCACTGCCCTGCTTTGGGTTCGGCGCCTGGAGCCTCCTGGGACCTAACCCTAACCCTAACCCCACACCGAACGGGGACCCTCCACCGAAACCAAAGCCGGCCTCGACCCCTAACCCTGCACTTGAGCCGCCTTGCTGCATAGGCCCTCACTTCAGCCCTCGAGGGAGATCACGAGACCGGAGTCGCTTCGGCCCTGGCCACGTCCCTGGACCGAACCCTAACCCTAGCTAAGGCTATCTCCCCAAGAGGACCCAATGCCAACGTCTGACAACACCACGCGCCTGGGGTCCGGAAGAGGTGCAGGCTGACTCGGCATGGAACCTGGAAGCTCACCATGTCGTTTCCCAGGCCCGGCTGCAGCTGCCCAGAGGATTCCGGAGGCCTCCTCGACCAGGGGCCCAATCACGTGTGTGGCCTTGGCAGCCAAAGACGGATCCTGACCGGCACGGTCCCTTGTGCCCTCAACTCAGCCCTTCGGGGAGAACACTGCCCTGCTGTGGGTTGGGCGCCTCGAGCCTCCTGGGACCTAACCCTAACCCTAACCGTACCCCGAACCGGGACCCTCCACCGCAACGTAAGCCTGCCTCGAACCCTAACCCTGCAATGGAGCCGCCTTCTGGCATGGGCCCTCACTTCAGCCCTCGAGGGAGATCACGAGACTGGAGTCGATTCA
Source organism: Panthera pardus (assembly GCF_024362965.1). Lineage (NCBI taxonomy): Eukaryota > Metazoa > Chordata > Mammalia > Carnivora > Felidae > Panthera > Panthera pardus. The sequence goes on along the minus strand of NW_026526683.1, from coordinate 225,619 downwards.
GCCCTGGCGACGTCCCTGGACCAAACCCTAACCCTAGCTAAGGCTCCCTCCCCATGGGGACCCCATGCCAAAGTCTGACAAGACCACGCGCCTGGGGTCCAGAGGCGGTGCAGGCTGACTCGGCATGGAAGCTGCAAGCTCACCATGTGGTTTCCCAGGCCCGTGTGCAGCTGACCGAGAGGATTCCGGAGGCCTCCTCGAACAGGGGCCGATCGACGTCTGTGGCCTTGGCAGCCAAAGACGGATCCTGACCGGCACGGTCCCTTGTGGCCTCAACTCAGGCCTTCGGGAAGACCACTGCCCTGCAGTGGGTTCGGCGCCTGGAGCCTCCTGGGACCTAACCCTAACCCTAACCCCACACCGAACGGGGACCCTCCACCGAAACCTAAGCCGGCCTCGACCCCTAACCCTGCACTTGAGCCGCCTTGCTGCATGGGGCCTCACTTCAGCCCTCGAGGGAGATCACGAGACCGGAGTCGCTTCGGCCCTGGCCACGTCCCTGGACCGAACCCTAACCCTAGCTAAGGCTCTGTCCCCAAGAGGACCCAATGCCAACGTCTGACAACACCACGCGCCTGGGGTCCGGAAGAGGTGCAGGCTGACTCGGCATGGAACCTGGAAGCTCACCATGTCGTTTCCCAGGCCCGGCTCCAGCTGCCCAGAGGATTCCGGAGGCCTCCTCGACCAGGGGCCCAATCACGTGTGTGGCCTTGGCAGCCAAAGACGGATCCTGACCGGCACGGTCCCTTGTGCCCTCCACTCAGCCCTTCGGGGAGAACACTGCCCTGCTGTGGGTTGGGCGCCTGGAGCCTCCTGGGACCTAACCCTAACCCTAACCGTACCCCGAACCGGGACCCTCCACCGCAACGTAAGCCTGCCTCGAACCCTAACCCTGCAATGGAGCCGCCTTCTGGCATGGGCCCTCACTTCAGCCCTCGAGGGAGATCACGAGACTGGAGTCGATTCAGCCCTGGCGACGTCCCTGGACCAAACCCGAACCCTAGCTAAGGCTCCCTCCGCATGGGGACCCCATGCCAAAGTCTGACAAGACCACGCGCCTGGGGTCCAGAGGCGGTGCAGGCTGACTCGGCATGGAAGCTGCAAGCTCACCATGTGGTTTCCCAGGCCCGTGTGCAGCTGACCGAGAGGATTCCGGAGGCCTCCTCGAACAGGGGCCGATCGACGTCTGTGGCCTTGGCAGCCAAAGACGGATCCTGACCGGCACGGTCCCTTGTGCCCTCAACTCAGGCCTTCGGGAAGACCACTGCCCTGCAGTGGGTTCGGCGCCTGGAGCCTCCTGGGACCTAACCCTAACCCTAACCCCACACCGAACGGGGACCCTCCACCGAAACCTAAGCCGGCCTCGACCCCTAACCCTGCACTTGAGCCGCCTTGCTGCATGGGCCCTCACTTCAGCCCTCGAGGGAGATCACGAGACCGGAGTCGCTTCGGCCCTGGCCACGTCCCTGGACCGAACCCTAACCCTAGCTAAGGCTCTCTCCCCAAGAGGACCCAATGCCAACGTCTGACAACACCACGCGCCTGGGGTCCGGAAGAGGTGCAGGCTGACTCGGCATGGAACCTGGAAGCTCACCATGTCGTTTCCCAGGCCCGGCTGCAGCTGCCCAGAGGATTCCGGAGGCCTCCTCGACCAGGGGCCCAATCACGTGTGTGGCCTTGGCAGCCAAAGACGGATCCTGACCGGCACGGTCCCTTGTGCCCTCAACTCAGCCCTTCGGGGAGACCACTGCCCTGCTGTGGGTTGGGCGCCTGGAGCCTCCTGGGACCTAACCCTAACCCTAACCGTACCCCGAACCGGGACCCTCCACCGCAACGTAAGCCTGCCTCGAACCCTAACCCTGCAATGGAGCCGCCTTCTGGCATGGGCCCTCACTTCAGCCCTCGAGGGAGATCACGAGACTGGAGTCGATTCAGCCCTGGCGACGTCCCTGGACCAAACCCTAACCCTAGCTAAGGCTCCCTCCCCATGGGGACCCCATGCCAAAGTCTGACAAGACCACGCGCCTGGGGTCCAGAGGCGGTGCAGGCTGACTCGGCATGGAAGCTGCAAGCTCACCATGTGGTTTCCCAGGCCCGTGTGCAGCTGACCGAGAGGATTCCGGAGGCCTCCTCGAACAGGGGCCGATCGACGTCTGTGGCCTTGGCAGCCAAAGACGGATCCTGACCGGCACGGTCCCTTGTGCCCTCAACTCAGGCCTTCGGGAAGACCACTGCCCTGCAGTGGGTTCGGCGCCTGGAGCCTCCTGGGACCTAACCCTAACCCTAACCCCACACCGAACGGGGACCCTCCACCGAAACCAAAGCCGGCCTCGACCCCTAACCCTGCACTTGAGCCGCCTTGCTGCATAGGCCCTCACTTCAGCCCTCGAGGGAGATCACGAGACCGGAGTCGCTTCGGCCCTGGCCACGTCCCTGGACCGAACCCTAACCCTAGCTAAGGCTATCTCCCCAAGAGGACCCAATGCCAACGTCTGACAACACCACGCGCCTGGGGTCCGGAAGAGGTGCAGGCTGACTCGGCATGGAACCTGGAAGCTCACCATGTCGTTTCCCAGGCCCGGCTGCAGCTGCCCAGAGGATTCCGGAGGCCTCCTCGACCAGGGGCCCAATCACGTGTGTGGCCTTGGCAGCCAAAGACGGATCCTGACCGGCACGGTCCCTTGTGCCCTCAACTCAGCCCTTCGGGGAGAACACTGCCCTGCTGTGGGTTGGGCGCCTGGAGCCTCCTGGGACCTAACCCTAACCCTAACCGTACCCCGAACCGGGACCCTCCACCGCAACGTAAGCCTGCCTCGAACCCTAACCCTGCAATGGAGCCGCCTTCTGGCATGGGCCCTCACTTCAGCCCTCGAGGGAGATCACGAGACTGGAGTCGATTCAGCCCTGGCGACGTCCCTGGACCAAACCCTAACCCTAGCTAAGGCTCCCTCCCCATGGGGACCCCATGCCAAAGTCTGACAAGACCACGCGCCTGGGGTCCAGAGGCGGTGCAGGCTGACTCGGCATGGAAGCTGCAAGCTCACCATGTGGTTTCCCAGGCCCGTGTGCAGCTGACCGAGAGGATTCCGGAGGCCTCCTCGAACAGGGGCCGATCGACGTCTGTGGCCTTGGCAGCCAAAGACGGATCCTGACCGGCACGGTCCCTTGTGCCCTCAACTCAGGCCTTCGGGAAGACCACTGCCCTGCAGTGGGTTCGGCGCCTGGAGCCTCCTGGGACCTAACCCTAACCCTAACCCCACACCGAACGGGGACCCTCCACCGAAACCAAAGCCGGCCTCGACCCGTAACCCTGCACTTGAGCCGCCTTGCTGCATGGGCCCTCACTTCAGCCCTCGAGGGAGATCACGAGACCGGAGTCGCTTCGGCCCTGGCCACGTCCCTGGACCGAACCCTAACCCTAGCTAAGGCTCTCTCCCCAAGAGGACCCAATGCCAACGTCTGACAACACCACGCGCCTGGGGTCCGGAAGAGGGGCAGGCTGACTCGGCATGGAACCTGGAAGCTCACCATGTCGTTTCCCAGGCCCGGCTGCAGCTGCCCAGAGGATTCCGGATGCCTCCTCGACCAGGGGCCCAATCACGTGTGTGGCCTTGGCAGCCACAGACGGATCCTGACCGGCACGGTCCCTTGTGCCCTCAACTCAGGCCTTCGGGAAGACCACTGCCCTGCTTTGGGTTCGGCGCCTGGAGCCTCCTGGGACCTAACCCTAACCCTAACCCCACACCGAACGGGGACCCTCCACCGAAACCAAAGCCGGCCTCGACCCCTAACCCTGCACTTGAGCCGCCTTGCTGCATGGGCCCTCACTTCAGCCCTCGAGGGAGATCACGAGACCGGAGTCGCTTCGGCCCTGGCCACGTCCCTGGACCGAACCCTAACCCTAGCTAAGGCTATCTCCCCAAGAGGACCCAATGCCAACGTCTGACAACACCACGCGCCTGGGGTCCGGAAGAGGTGCAGGCTGACTCGGCATGGAACCTGGAAGCTCACCATGTCGTTTCCCAGGCCCGGCTGCAGCTGCCCAGAGGATTCCGGAGGCCTCCTCGACCAGGGGCCCAATCACGTGTGTGGCCTTGGCAGCCAAAGACGGATCCTGACCGGCACGGTCCCTTGTGCCCTCAACTCAGCCCTTCGGGGAGAACACTGCCCTGCTGTGGGTTGGGCGCCTGGAGCCTCCTGGGACCTAACCCTAACCCTAACCGTACCCCGAACCGGGACCCTCCACCGCAACGTAAGCCTGCCTCGAACCCTAACCCTGCAATGGAGCCGCCTTCTGGCATGGGCCCTCACTTCAGCCCTCGAGGGAGATCACGAGACTGGAGTCGATTCAGCCCTGGCGACGTCCCTGGACCAAACCCTAACCCTAGCTAAGGCTCCCTCCCCATGGGGACCCCATGCCAAAGTCTGACAAGACCACGCGCCTGGGGTCCAGAGGCGGTGCAGGCTGACTCGGCATGGAAGCTGCAAGCTCACCATGTGGTTTCCCAGGCCCGTGTGCAGCTGACCGAGAGGATTCCGGAGGCCTCCTCGAACAGGGGCCGATCGACGTCTGTGGCCTTGGCAGCCAAAGACGGATCCTGACCGGCACGGTCCCTTGTGCCCTCAACTCAGGCCTTCGGGAAGACCACTGCCCTGCAGTGGGTTCGGCGCCTGGAGCCTCCTGGGACCTAACCCTAACCCTAACCCCACACCGAACGGGGACCCTCCACCGAAACCTAAGCCGGCCTCGACCCCTAACCCTGCACTTGAGCCGCCTTGCTGCATGGGCCCTCACTTCAGCCCTCGAGGGAGATCACGAGACCGGAGTCGCTTCGGCCCTGGCCACGTCCCTGGACCGAACCCTAACCCTAGCTAAGGCTCTGTCCCCAAGAGGACCCAATGCCAACGTCTGACAACACCACGCGCCTGGGGTCCGGAAGAGGTGCAGGCTGACTCGGCATGGAACCTGGAAGCTCACCATGTCGTTTCCCAGGCCCGGCTCCAGCTGCCCAGAGGATTCCGGAGGCCTCCTCGACCAGGGGCCCAATCACGTGTGTGGCCTTGGCAGCCAAAGACGGATCCTGACCGGCACGGTCCCTTGTGCCCTCCACTCAGCCCTTCGGGGAGAACACTGCCCTGCTGTGGGTTGGGCGCCTGGAGCCTCCTGGGACCTAACCCTAACCCTAACCGTACCCCGAACCGGGACCCTCCACCGCAACGTAAGCCTGCCTCGAACCCTAACCCTGCAATGGAGCCGCCTTCTGGCATGGGCCCTCACTTCAGCCCTCGAGGGAGATCACGAGACTGGAGTCGATTCAGCCCTGGCGACGTCCCTGGACCAAACCCGAACCCTAGCTAAGGCTCCCTCCGCATGGGGACCCCATGCCAAAGTCTGACAAGACCACGCGCCTGGGGTCCAGAGGCGGTGCAGGCTGACTCGGCATGGAAGCTGCAAGCTCACCATGTGGTTTCCCAGGCCCGTGTGCAGCTGACCGAGAGGATTCCGGAGGCCTCCTCGAACAGGGGCCGATCGACGTCTGTGGCCTTGGCAGCCAAAGACGGATCCTGACCGGCACGGTCCCTTGTGCCCTCAACTCAGGCCTTCGGGAAGACCACTGCCCTGCAGTGGGTTCGGCGCCTGGAGCCTCCTGGGACCTAACCCTAACCCTAACCCCACACCGAACGGGGACCCTCCACCGAAACCTAAGCCGGCCTCGACCCCTAACCCTGCACTTGAGCCGCCTTGCTGCATGGGCCCTCACTTCAGCCCTCGAGGGAGATCACGAGACCGGAGTCGCTTCGGCCCTGGCCACGTCCCTGGACCGAACCCTAACCCTAGCTAAGGCTCTCTCCCCAAGAGGACCCAATGCCAACGTCTGACAACACCACGCGCCTGGGGTCCGGAAGAGGGGCAGGCTGACTCGGCATGGAACCTGGAAGCTCACCATGTCGTTTCCCAGGCCCGGCTGCAGCTGCCCAGAGGATTCCGGATGCCTCCTCGACCAGGGGCCCAATCACGTGTGTGGCCTTGGCAGCCACAGACGGATCCTGACCGGCACGGTCCCTTGTGCCCTCAACTCAGGCCTTCGGGAAGACCACTGCCCTGCTTTGGGTTCGGCGCCTGGAGCCTCCTGGGACCTAACCCTAACCCTAACCCCACACCGAACGGGGACCCTCCACCGAAACCTAAGCCGGCCTCGACCCCTAACCCTGCACTTGAGCCGCCTTGCTGCATGGGCCCTCACTTCAGCCCTCGAGGGAGATCACGAGACCGGAGTCGCTTCGGCCCTGGCCACGTCCCTGGACCGAACCCTAACCCTAGCTAAGGCTCTCTCCCCAAGAGGACCCAATGCCAACGTCTGACAACACCACGCGCCTGGGGTCCGGAAGAGGTGCAGGCTGACTCGGCATGGAACCTGGAAGCTCACCATGTCGTTTCCCAGGCCCGGCTGCAGCTGCCCAGAGGATTCCGGAGGCCTCCTGGACCAGGGGCCCAATCACGTGTGTGGCCTTGGCAGCCAAAGACGGATCCTGACCGGCACGGTCCCTTGTGCCCTCAACTCAGCCCTTCGGGGAGAACACTGCCCTGCTGTGGGTTGGGCGCCTGGAGCCTCCTGGGACCTAACCCTAACCCTAACCGTACCCCGAACCGGGACCCTCCACCGCAACGTAAGCCTGCCTCGAACCCTAACCCTGCAATGGAGCCGCCTTCTGGCATGGGCCCTCACTTCAGCCCTCGAGGGAGATCACGAGACTGGAGTCGATTCAGCCCTGGCGACGTCCCTGGACCAAACCCTAACCCTAGCTAAGGCTCCCTCCCCATGGGGACCCCATGCCAAAGTCTGACAAGACCACGCGCCTGGGGTCCAGAGGCGGTGCAGGCTGACTCGGCATGGAAGCTGCAAGCTCACCATGTGGTTTCCCAGGCCCGTGTGCAGCTGACCGAGAGGATTCCGGAGGCCTCCTCGAACAGGGGCCGATCGACGTCTGTGGCCTTGGCAGCCACAGACGGATCCTGACCGGCACGGTCCCTTGTGCCCTCAACTCAGGCCTTCGGGAAGACCACTGCCCTGCAGTGGGTTCGGCGCCTGGAGCCTCCTGGGACCTAACCCTAACCCTAACCCCACACCGAACGGGGACCCTCCACCGAAACCTAAGCCGGCCTCGACCCGTAACCCTGCACTTGAGCCGCCTTGCTGCATGGGCCCTCACTTCAGCCCTCGAGGGAGATCACGAGACCGGAGTCGCTTCGGCCCTGGCCACGTCCCTGGACCGAACCCTAACCCTAGCTAAGGCTCTCTCCCCAAGAGGACCCAATGCCAACGTCTGACAACACCACGCGCCTGGGGTCCGGAAGAGGGGCAGGCTGACTCGGCATGGAACCTGGAAGCTCACCATGTCGTTTCCCAGGCCCGGCTGCAGCTGCCCAGAGGATTCCGGATGCCTCCTCGACCAGGGGCCAAATCACGTGTGTGGCCTTGGCAGCCACAGACGGATCCTGACCGGCACGGTCCCTTGTGCCCTCAACTCAGGCCTTCGGGAAGACCACTGCCCTGCTTTGGGTTCGGCGCCTGGAGCCTCCTGGGACCTAACCCTAACCCTAACCCCACACCGAACGGGGACCCTCCACCGAAACCAAAGCCGGCCTCGACCCGTAACCCTGCACTTGAGCCGCCTTGCTGCATGGGCCCTCACTTCAGCCCTCGAGGGAGATCACGAGACCGGAGTCGCTTCGGCCCTGGCCACGTCCCTGGACCGAACCCTAACCCTAGCTAAGGCTATCTCCCCAAGAGGACCCAATGCCAACGTCTGACAACACCACGCGCCTGGGGTCCGGAAGAGGTGCAGGCTGACTCGGCATGGAACCTGGAAGCTCACCATGTCGTTTCCCAGGCCCGGCTGCAGCTGCCCAGAGGATTCCGGAGGCCTCCTCGACCAGGGGCCCAATCACGTGTGTGGCCTTGGCAGCCAAAGACGGATCCTGACCGGCACGGTCCCTTGTGCCCTCAACTCAGCCCTTCGGGGAGAACACTGCCCTGCTGTGGGTTGGGCGCCTGGAGCCTCCTGGGACCTAACCCTAACCCTAACCGTACCCCGAACCGGGACCCTCCACCGCAACGTAAGCCTGCCTCGAACCCTAACCCTGCAATGGAGCCGCCTTCTGGCATGGGCCCTCACTTCAGCCCTCGAGGGAGATCACGAGACTGGAGTCGATTCAGCCCTGGCGACGTCCCTGGACCAAACCCTAACCCTAGCTAAGGCTCCCTCCCCATGGGGACCCCATGCCAAAGTCTGACAAGACCACGCGCCTGGGGTCCAGAGGCGGTGCAGGCTGACTCGGCATGGAAGCTGCAAGCTCACCATGTGGTTTCCCAGGCCCGTGTGCAGCTGACCGAGAGGATTCCGGAGGCCTCCTCGAACAGGGGCCGATCGACGTCTGTGGCCTTGGCAGCCAAAGACGGATCCTGACCGGCACGGTCCCTTGTGCCCTCAACTCAGGCCTTCGGGAAGACCACTGCCCTGCAGTGGGTTCGGCGCCTGGAGCCTCCTGGGACCTAACCCTAACCCTAACCCCACACCGAACGGGGACCCTCCACCGAAACCTAAGCCGGCCTCGACCCCTAACCCTGCACTTGAGCCGCCTTGCTGCATGGGCCCTCACTTCAGCCCTCGAGGGAGATCACGAGACCGGAGTCGCTTCGGCCCTGGCCACGTCCCTGGACCGAACCCTACCCCTAGCTAAGGCTCTGTCCCCAAGAGGACCCAATGCCAACGTCTGACAACACCACGCGCCTGGGGTCCGGAAGAGGTGCAGGCTGACTCGGCATGGAACCTGGAAGCTCACCATGTCGTTTCCCAGGCCCGGCTGCAGCTGCCCAGAGGATTCCGGAGGCCTCCTCGACCAGGGGCCCAATCACGTGTGTGGCCTTGGCAGCCAAAGACGGATCCTGACCGGCACGGTCCCTTGTGCCCTCCACTCAGCCCTTCGGGGAGAACACTGCCCTGCTGTGGGTTGGGCGCCTGGAGCCTCCTGGGACCTAACCCTAACCCTAACCGTACCCCGAACCGGGACCCTCCACCGCAACGTAAGCCTGCCTCGAACCCTAACCCTGCAATGGAGCCGCCTTCTGGCATGGGCCCTCACTTCAGCCCTCGAGGGAGATCACGAGACTGGAGTCGATTCAGCCCTGGCGACGTCCCTGGACCAAACCCGAACCCTAGCTAAGGCTCCCTCCGCATGGGGACCCCATGCCAAAGTCTGACAAGACCACGCGCCTGGGGTCCAGAGGCGGTGCAGGCTGACTCGGCATGGAAGCTGCAAGCTCACCATGTGGTTTCCCAGGCCCGTGTGCAGCTGACCGAGAGGATTCCGGAGGCCTCCTCGAACAGGGGCCGATCGACGTCTGTGGCCTTGGCAGCCAAAGACGGATCCTGACCGGCACGGTCCCTTGTGCCCTCAACTCAGGCCTTCGGGAAGACCACTGCCCTGCAGTGGGTTCGGCGCCTGGAGCCTCCTGGGACCTAACCCTAACCCTAACCCCACACCGAACGGGGACCCTCCACCGAAACCTAAGCCGGCCTCGACCCCTAACCCTGCACTTGAGCCGCCTTGCTGCATGGGCCCTCACTTCAGCCCTCGAGGGAGATCACGAGACCGGAGTCGCTTCGGCCCTGGCCACGTCCCTGGACCGAACCCTAACCCTAGCTAAGGCTCTCTCCCCAAGAGGACCCAATGCCAACGTCTGACAACACCACGCGCCTGGGGTCCGGAAGAGGTGCAGGCTGACTCGGCATGGAACCTGGAAGCTCACCATGTCGTTTCCCAGGCCCGGCTGCAGCTGCCCAGAGGATTCCGGAGGCCTCCTCGACCAGGGGCCCAATCACGTGTGTGGCCTTGGCAGCCAAAGACGGATCCTGACCGGCACGGTCCCTTGTGCCCTCAACTCAGCCCTTCGGGGAGACCACTGCCCTGCTGTGGGTTGGGCGCCTGGAGCCTCCTGGGACCTAACCCTAACCCTAACCGTACCCCGAACCGGGACCCTCCACCGCAACGTAAGCCTGCCTCGAACCCTAACCCTGCAATGGAGCCGCCTTCTGGCATGGGCCCTCACTTCAGCCCTCGAGGGAGATCACGAGACTGGAGTCGATTCAGCCCTGGCGACGTCCCTGGACCAAACCCTAACCCTAGCTAAGGCTCCCTCCCCATGGGGACCCCATGCCAAAGTCTGACAAGACCACGCGCCTGGGGTCCAGAGGCGGTGCAGGCTGACTCGGCATGGAAGCTGCAAGCTCACCATGTGGTTTCCCAGGCCCGTGTGCAGCTGACCGAGAGGATTCCGGAGGCCTCCTCGAACAGGGGCCGATCGACGTCTGTGGCCTTGGCAGCCAAAGACGGATCCTGACCGGCACGGTCCCTTGTGCCCTCAACTCAGGCCTTCGGGAAGACCACTGCCCTGCAGTGGGTTCGGCGCCTGGAGCCTCCTGGGACCTAACCCTAACCCTAACCCCACACCGAACGGGGACCCTCCACCGAAACCTAAGCCGGCCTCGACCCCTAACCCTGCACTTGAGCCGCCTTGCTGCATGGGCCCTCACTTCAGCCCTCGAGGGAGATCACGAGACCGGAGTCGCTTCGGCCCTGGCCACGTCCCTGGACCGAACCCTAACCCTAGCTAAGGCTCTCTCCCCAAGAGGACCCAATGCCAACGTCTGACAACACCACGCGCCTGGGGTCCGGACAGTCAGTGCAGGCTGACTCGGCATGGAACCTGGAAGCTCACCATGTCGTTTCCCAGGCCCGGCTGCAGCTGCCCAGAGGATTCCGGAGGCCTCCTCGACCAGGGGCCCAATCACGTGTGTGGCCTTGGCAGCCAAAGACGGATCCTGACCGGCACGGTCCCTTGTGCCCTCAACTCAGCCCTTCGGGGAGACCACTGCCCTGCTGTGGGTTGGGCGCCTGGAGCCTCCTGGGACCTAACCCTAACCCTAACCGTACCCCGAACCGGGACCCTCCACCGCAACGTAAGCCTGCCTCGAACCCTAACCCTGCAATGGAGCCGCCTTCTGGCATGGGCCCTCACTTCAGCCCTCGAGGGAGATCACGAGACTGGAGTCGATTCAGCCCTGGCGACGTCCCTGGACCAAACCCTAACCCTAGCTAAGGCTCCCTCCCCATGGGGACCCCATGCCAAAGTCTGACAAGACCACGCGCCTGGGGTCCAGAGGCGGTGCAGGCTGACTCGGCATGGAAGCTGCAAGCTCACCATGTGGTTTCCCAGGCCCGTGTGCAGCTGACCGTGAGGATTCCGGAGGCCTCCTCGAACAGGGGCCGATCGACGTCTGTGGCCTTGGCAGCCAAAGACGGATCCTGACCGGCACGGTCCCTTGTGCCCTCAACTCAGGCCTTCGGGAAGACCACTGCCCTGCTGTGGGTTCGGCGCCTGGGGCCTCCTGGGACCTAACCCTAACCCTAACCCCACACCGAACGGGGACCCTCCACCGAAACCTAAGCCGGCCTCGACCCCTAACCCTGCACTTGAGCCGCCTTGCTGCATGGGCCCTCACTTCAGCCCTCGAGGGAGATCACGAGACCGGAGTCGCTTCGGCCCTGGCCACGTCCCTGGACCGAACCCTAACCCTAGCTAAGGCTCTCTCCCCAAGAGGACCCAATGCCAACGTCTGACAACACCACGCGCCTGGGGTCCGGAAGAGGTGCAGGCTGACTCGGCATGGAACCTGGAAGCTCACCATGTCGTTTCCCAGGCCCGGCTGCAGCTGCCCAGAGGATTCCGGAGGCCTCCTCGACCAGGGGCCCAATCACGTGTGTGGCCTTGGCAGCCAAAGACGGATCCTGACCGGCACGGTCCCTTGTGCCCTCAACTCAGCCCTTCGGGGAGACCACTGCCCTGCTGTGGGTTGGGCGCCTGGAGCCTCCTGGGACCTAACCCTAACCCTAACCGTACCCCGAACCGGGACCCTCCACCGCAACGTAAGCCTGCCTCGAACCCTAACCCTGCAATGGAGCCGCCTTCTGGCATGGGCCCTCACTTCAGCCCTCGAGGGAGATCACGAGACTGGAGTCGATTCAGCCCTGGCGACGTCCCTGGACCAAACCCTAACCCTAGCTAAGGCTCCCTCCCCATGGGGACCCCATGCCAAAGTCTGACAAGACCACGCGCCTGGGGTCCAGAGGCGGTGCAGGCTGACTCGGCATGGAAGCTGCAAGCTCACCATGTGGTTTCCCAGGCCCGTGTGCAGCTGACCGAGAGGATTCCGGAGGCCTCCTCGAACAGGGGCCGATCGACGTCTGTGGCCTTGGCAGCCAAAGACGGATCCTGACCGGCACGGTCCCTTGTGCCCTCAACTCAGGCCTTCGGGAAGGCCACTGCCCTGCTTTGGGTTCGGCGCCTGGAGCCTCCTGGGACCTAACCCTAACCCTAACCCCACACCGAACGGGGACCCTCCACCGAAACCAAAGCCGGCCTCGACCCCTAACCCTGCACTTGAGCCGCCTTGCTGCATGGGCCCTCACTTCAGCCCTCGAGGGAGATCACGAGACCGGAGTCGCTTCGGCCCTGGCCACGTCCCTGGACCGAACCCTAACCCTAGCTAAGGCTCTCTCCCCAAGAGGACCCAATGCCAACGTCTGACAACACCACGCGCCTGGGGTCCAGAAGAGGTGCAGGCTGACTCGGCATGGAACCTGGAAGCTCACCATGTCGTTTCCCAGGCCCGGCTGCAGCTGCCCAGAGGATTCCGGAGGCCTCCTCGACCAGGGGCCCAATCACGTGTGTGGCCTTGGCAGCCAAAGACGGATCCTGACCGGCACGGTCCCTTGTGCCCTCAACTCAGCCCTTCGGGGAGAACACTGCCCTGCTGTGGGTTGGGCGCCTGGAGCCTCCTGGGACCTAACCCTAACCCTAACCGTACCCCGAACCGGGACCCTCCACCGCAACGTAAGCCTGCCTCGAACCCTAACCCTGCAATGGAGCCGCCTTCTGGCATGGGCCCTCACTTCAGCCCTCGAGGCAGATCACGAGACTGGAGTCGATTCAGCCCTGGAGACGTCCCTGGACCAAACCCTAACCCTAGCTAAGGCTCCCTCCCCATGGGGACCCCATGCCAAAGTCTGACAAGACCACGCGCCTGGGGTCCAGAGGCGGTGCAGGCTGACTCGGCATGGAAGCTGCAAGCTCACCATGTGGTTTCCCAGGCCCGTGTGCAGCTGACCGAGAGGATTCCGGAGGCCTCCTCGAACAGGGGCCGATCGACGTCTGTGGCCTTGGCAGCCAAAGACGGATCCTGACCGGCACGGTCCCTTGTGCCCTCAACTCAGGCCTTCGGGAAGACCACTGCCCTGCAGTGGGTTCGGCGCCTGGAGCCTCCTGGGACCTAACCCTAACCCTAACCCCACACCGAACGGGGACCCTCCACCGAAACCTAAGCCGGCCTCGACCCCTAACCCTGCACTTGAGCCGCCTTGCTGCATGGGCCCTCACTTCAGCCCTCGAGGGAGATCACGAGACCGGAGTCGCTTCGGCCTTGGCCACGTCCCTGGACCGAACCCTAACCCTAGCTAAGGCTCTCTCCCCAAGAGGACCCAATGCCAACGTCTGACAACACCACGCGCCTGGGGTCCGGAAGAGGCGCAGGCTGACTCGGCATGGAACCTGGAAGCTCACCATGTCGTTTCCCAGGCCCGGCTGCAGCTGCCCAGAGGTTTCCGGAGGCCTCCTCGACCAGGGGCCCAATCACGTGTGTGGCCTTGGCAGCCAAAGACGGATCCTGACCGGCACGGTCCCTTGTGCCCTCCACTCAGCCCTTCGGGGAGAACACTGCCCTGCTGTGGGTTGGGCGCCTGGAGCCTCCTGGGACCTAACCCTAACCCTAACCGTACCCCGAACCGGGACCCTCCACCGCAACGTAAGCCTGCCTCGAACCCTAACCCTGCAATGGAGCCGCCTTCTGGCATGGGCCCTCACTTCAGCCCTCGAGGGAGATCACGAGACTGGAGTCGATTCAGCCCTGGCGACGTCCCTGGACCAAACCCTAACCCTAGCTAAGGCTCCCTCCCCATGGGGACCCCATGCCAAAGTCTGATAAGACCACGCGCATGGGGTCCAGAGGCGGTGCAGGCTGACTCGGCATGGAAGCTGCAAGCTCACCATGTGGTTTCCCAGACCCGTGTGCAGCTGACCGAGAGGATTCCGGAGGCCTCCTCGAACAGGGGCCGATCGACGTCTGTGGCCTTGGCAGCCAAAGACGGATCCTGACCGGCACGGTCCCTTGTGCCCTCAACTCAGGCCTTCGGGAAGACCACTGCCCTGCAGTGGGTTCGTCGCCTGGAGCCTCCTGGGACCTAACCCTAACCCTAACCCCACACCGAACGGGGACCCTCCACCGAAACCTAAGCCGGCCTCGACCCCTAACCCTGCACTTGAGCCGCCTTGCTGCATGGGCCCTCACTTCAGCCCTCGAGGGAGATCACGAGACCGGAGTCGCTTCGGCCCTGGCCACGTCCCTGGACCGAACCCTAACCCTAGCTAAGGCTCTCTCCCCAAGAGGACCCAATGCCAACTTCTGACAACACCACGCGCCTGGGGTCCGGAAGAGGTGCAGGCTGACTCGGCATGGAACCTGGAAGCTCACCATGTCGTTTCCCAGGCCCGGCTGCAGCTGCCCAGAGGATTCCGGAGGCCTCCTCGACCAGGGGCCCAATCACGTGTGTGGCCTTGGCAGCCAAAGACGGATCCTGACCGGCACGGTCCCTTGTGCCCTCCACTCAGCCCTTCGGGGAGAACACTGCCCTGCTGTGGGTTGGGCGCCTGGAGCCTCCTGGGACCTAACACTAACCCTAACCGTACCCCGAACCGGGACCCTCCACCGCAACGTAAGCCTGCCTCGAACCCTAACCCTGCAATGGAGCCGCCTTCTGGCATGGGCCCTCACTTCAGCCCTCGAGGGAGATCACGAGACTGGAGTCGATTCAGCCCTGGCGACGTCCCTGGACCAAACCCTAACCCTAGCTAAGGCTCCCTCCCCATGGGGACCCCATGCCAAAGTCTGACAAGACCACGCGCCTGGGGTCCAGAGGCGGTGCAGGCTGACTCGGCATGGAAGCTGCAAGCTCACCATGTGGTTTCCCAGGCCCGTGTGCAGCTGACCGAGAGGATTCCGGAGGCCTCCTCGAACAGGGGCCGATCGACGTCTGTGGCCTTGGCAGCCAAAGACGGATCCTGACCGGCACGGTCCCTTGTGCCCTCAACTCAGGCCTTCGGGAAGACCCCTGCCCTGCTTTGGGTTCGGCGCCTGGAGCCTCCTGGGACCTAACCCTAACCCTAACCCCACACCGAACGGGGACCCTCCACCGAAACCTAAGCCGGCCTCGACCCCTAACCCTGCACTTGAGCCGCCTTGCTGCATGGGCCCTCACTTCAGCCCTCGAGGGAGATCACGAGACCGGAGTCGCTTCGGCCCTGGCCACGTCCCTGGACCGAACCCTAACCCTAGCTAAGGCTCTCTCCCCAAGAGGACCCAATGCCAACGTCTGACAACACCACGCGCCTGGGGTCCGGAAGAGGTGCAGGCTGACTCGGCATGGAACCTGGAAGCTCACCATGTCGTTTCCCAGGCCCGGCTGCAGCTGCCCAGAGGATTCCGGAGGCCTCCTGGACCAGGGGCCCAATCACGTGTGTGGCCTTGGCAGCCAAAGACGGATCCTGACCGGCACGGTCCCTTGTGCCCTCAACTCAGCCCTTCGGGGAGAACACTGCCCTGCTGTGAGTTGGGCGCCTGGAGCCTCCTGGGACCTAACCCTAACCTTAACCGTACCCCGAACCGGGACCCTCCACCGCAACGTAAGCCTGCCTCGAACCCTAACCCTGCAATGGAGCCGCCTTCTGGCATGGGCCCTCACTTCAGCCCTCGAGGGAGATCACGAGACTGGAGTCGATTCAGCCCTGGCGACGTCCCTGGACCAAACCCTAACCCTAGCTAAGGCTCCCTCCCCATGGGGACCCCATGCCAAAGTCTGACAAGACCACGCGCCTGGGGTCCAGAGGCGGTGCAGGCTGACTCGGCATGGAAGCTGCAAGCTCACCATGTGGTTTCCCAGGCCCGTGTGCAGCTGACCGAGAGGATTCCGGAGGCCTCCTCGAACAGGGGCCGATCGACGTCTGTGGCCTTGGCAGCCAAAGACGGATCCTGACCGGCACGGTCCCTTGTGCCCTCAACTCAGGCCTTCGGGAAGACCACTGCCCTGCAGTGGGTTCGGCGCCTGGAGCCTCCTGGGACCTAACCCTAACCCTAACCCCACACCGAACGGGGACCCTCCACCGAAACCTAAGCCGGCCTCGACCCCTAACCCTGCACTTGAGCCGCCTTGCTGCATGGGCCCTCACTTCAGCCCTCGAGGGAGATCACGAGACCGGAGTCGCTTCGGCCCTGGCCACGTCCCTGGACCGAACCCTAACCCTAGCTAAGGCTCTCTCCCCAAGAGGACCCAATGCCAACGTCTGACAACACCACGCGCCTGGGGTCCGGACAGTCAGTGCAGGCTGACTCGGCATGGAACCTGGAAGCTCACCATGTCGTTTCCCAGGCCCGGCTGCAGCTGCCCAGAGGATTCCGGAGGCCTCCTCGACCAGGGGCCCAATCACGTGTGTGGCCTTGGCAGCCAAAGACGGATCCTGACCGGCACGGTCCCTTGTGCCCTCAACTCAGCCCTTCGGGGAGACCACTGCCCTGCTGTGGGTTGGGCGCCTGGAGCCTCCTGGGACCTAACCCTAACCCTAACCGTACCCCGAACCGGGACCCTCCACCGCAACGTAAGCCTGCCTCGAACCCTAACCCTGCAATGGAGCCGCCTTCTGGCATGGGCCCTCACTTCAGCCCTCGAGGGAGATCACGAGACTGGAGTCGATTCAGCCCTGGCGACGTCCCTGGACCAAACCCTAACCCTAGCTAAGGCTCCCTCCCCATGGGGACCCCATGCCAAAGTCTGACAAGACCACGCGCCTGGGGTCCAGAGGCGGTGCAGGCTGACTCGGCATGGAAGCTGCAAGCTCACCATGTGGTTTCCCAGGCCCGTGTGCAGCTGACCGTGAGGATTCCGGAGGCCTCCTCGAACAGGGGCCGATCGACGTCTGTGGCCTTGGCAGCCAAAGACGGATCCTGACCGGCACGGTCCCTTGTGCCCTCAACTCAGGCCTTCGGGAAGACCACTGCCCTGCTGTGGGTTCGGCGCCTGGGGCCTCCTGGGACCTAACCCTAACCCTAACCCCACACCGAACGGGGACCCTCCACCGAAACCTAAGCCGGCCTCGACCCGTAACCCTGCACTTGAGCCGCCTTGCTGCATGGGCCCTCACTTCAGCCCTCGAGGGAGATCACGAGACCGGAGTCGCTTCGGCCCTGGCCACGTCCCTGGACCGAACCCTAACCCTAGCTAAGGCTCTCTCCCCAAGAGGACCCAATGCCAACGTCTGACAACACCACGCGCCTGGGGTCCGGAAGAGGTGCAGGCTGACTCGGCATGGAACCTGGAAGCTCACCATGTCGTTTCCCAGGCCCGGCTGCAGCTGCCCAGAGGATTCCGGAGGCCTCCTCGACCAGGGGCCCAATCACGTGTGTGGCCTTGGCAGCCAAAGACGGATCCTGACCGGCACGGTCCCTTGTGCCCTCCACTCAGCCCTTCGGGGAGAACACTGCCCTGCTGTGGGTTGGGCGCCTGGAGCCTCCTGGGACCTAACCCTAACCCTAACCGTACCCCGAACCGGGACCCTCCACCGCAACGTAAGCCTGCCTCGAACCCTAACCCTGCAATGGAGCCGCCTTCTGGCATGGGCCCTCACTTCAGCCCTCGAGGGAGATCACGAGACTGGAGTCGATTCAGCCCTGGCGACGTCCCTGGACCAAACCCTAACCCTAGCTAAGGCTCCCTCCCCATGGGGACCCCATGCCAAAGTCTGACAAGACCACGCGCCTGGGGTCCAGAGGCGGTGCAGGCTGACTCGGCATGGAAGCTGCAAGCTCACCATGTGGTTTCCCAGGCCCGTGTGCAGCTGACCGAGAGGATTCCGGAGGCCTCCTCGAACAGGGGCCGATCGACGTCTGTGGCCTTGGCAGCCAAAGACGGATCCTGACCGGCACGGTCCCTTGTGCCCTCAACTCAGGCCTTCGGGAAGGCCACTGCCCTGCTTTGGGTTCGGCGCCTGGAGCCTCCTGGGACCTAACCCTAACCCTAACCCCACACCGAACGGGGACCCTCCACCGAAACCAAAGCCGGCCTCGACCCCTAACCCTGCACTTGAGCCGCCTTGCTGCATGGGCCCTCACTTCAGCCCTCGAGGGAGATCACGAGACCGGAGTCGCTTCGGCCCTGGCCACGTCCCTGGACCGAACCCTAACCCTAGCTAAGGCTCTCTCCCCAAGAGGACCCAATGCCAACGTCTGACAACACCACGCGCCTGGGGTCCAGAAGAGGTGCAGGCTGACTCGGCATGGAACCTGGAAGCTCACCATGTCGTTTCCCAGGCCCGGCTGCAGCTGCCCAGAGGATTCCGGAGGCCTCCTCGACCAGGGGCCCAATCACGTGTGTGGCCTTGGCAGCCAAAGACGGATCCTGACCGGCACGGTCCCTTGTGCCCTCAACTCAGCCCTTCGGGGAGAACACTGCCCTGCTGTGGGTTGGGCGCCTGGAGCCTCCTGGGACCTAACCCTAACCCTAACCGTACCCCGAACCGGGACCCTCCACCGCAACGTAAGCCTGCCTCGAACCCTAACCCTGCAATGGAGCCGCCTTCTGGCATGGGCCCTCACTTCAGCCCTCGAGGCAGATCACGAGACTGGAGTCGATTCAGCCCTGGAGACGTCCCTGGACCAAACCCTAACCCTAGCTAAGGCTCCCTCCCCATGGGGACCCCATGCCAAAGTCTGACAAGACCACGCGCCTGGGGTCCAGAGGCGGTGCAGGCTGACTCGGCATGGAAGCTGCAAGCTCACCATGTGGTTTCCCAGGCCCGTGTGCAGCTGACCGAGAGGATTCCGGAGGCCTCCTCGAACAGGGGCCGATCGACGTCTGTGGCCTTGGCAGCCAAAGACGGATCCTGACCGGCACGGTCCCTTGTGCCCTCAACTCAGGCCTTCGGGAAGACCACTGCCCTGCAGTGGGTTCGGCGCCTGGAGCCTCCTGGGACCTAACCCTAACCCTAACCCCACACCGAACGGGGACCCTCCACCGAAACCTAAGCCGGCCTCGACCCCTAACCCTGCACTTGAGCCGCCTTGCTGCATGGGCCCTCACTTCAGCCCTCGAGGGAGATCACGAGACCGGAGTCGCTTCGGCCTTGGCCACGTCCCTGGACCGAACCCTAACCCTAGCTAAGGCTCTCTCCCCAAGAGGACCCAATGCCAACGTCTGACAACACCACGCGCCTGGGGTCCGGAAGAGGCGCAGGCTGACTCGGCATGGAACCTGGAAGCTCACCATGTCGTTTCCCAGGCCCGGCTGCAGCTGCCCAGAGGTTTCCGGAGGCCTCCTCGACCAGGGGCCCAATCACGTGTGTGGCCTTGGCAGCCAAAGACGGATCCTGACCGGCACGGTCCCTTGTGCCCTCCACTCAGCCCTTCGGGGAGAACACTGCCCTGCTGTGGGTTGGGCGCCTGGAGCCTCCTGGGACCTAACCCTAACCCTAACCGTACCCCGAACCGGGACCCTCCACCGCAACGTAAGCCTGCCTCGAACCCTAACCCTGCAATGGAGCCGCCTTCTGGCATGGGCCCTCACTTCAGCCCTCGAGGGAGATCACGAGACTGGAGTCGATTCAGCCCTGGCGACGTCCCTGGACCAAACCCTAACCCTAGCTAAGGCTCCCTCCCCATGGGGACCCCATGCCAAAGTCTGACAAGACCACGCGCCTGGGGTCCAGAGGCGGTGCAGGCTGACTCGGCATGGAAGCTGCAAGCTCACCATGTGGTTTCCCAGACCCGTGTGCAGCTGACCGAGAGGATTCCGGAGGCCTCCTCGAACAGGGGCCGATCGACGTCTGTGGCCTTGGCAGCCAAAGACGGATCCTGACCGGCACGGTCCCTTGTGCCCTCAACTCAGGCCTTCGGGAAGACCACTGCCCTGCAGTGGGTTCGTCGCCTGGAGCCTCCTGGGACCTAACCCTAACCCTAACCCCACACCGAACGGGGACCCTCCACCGAAACCTAAGCCGGCCTCGACCCCTAACCCTGCACTTGAGCCGCCTTGCTGCATGGGCCCTCACTTCAGCCCTCGAGGGAGATCACGAGACCGGAGTCGCTTCGGCCCTGGCCACGTCCCTGGACCGAACCCTAACCCTAGCTAAGGCTCTCTCCCCAAGAGGACCCAATGCCAACTTCTGACAACACCACGCGCCTGGGGTCCGGAAGAGGTGCAGGCTGACTCGGCATGGAACCTGGAAGCTCACCATGTCGTTTCCCAGGCCCGGCTGCAGCTGCCCAGAGGATTCCGGAGGCCTCCTCGACCAGGGGCCCAATCACGTGTGTGGCCTTGGCAGCCAAAGACGGATCCTGACCGGCACGGTCCCTTGTGCCCTCCACTCAGCCCTTCGGGGAGAACACTGCCCTGCTGTGGGTTGGGCGCCTGGAGCCTCCTGGGACCTAACACTAACCCTAACCGTACCCCGAACCGGGACCCTCCACCGCAACGTAAGCCTGCCTCGAACCCTAACCCTGCAATGGAGCCGCCTTCTGGCATGGGCCCTCACTTCAGCCCTCGAGGGAGATCACGAGACTGGAGTCGATTCAGCCCTGGCGACGTCCCTGGACCAAACCCTAACCCTAGCTAAGGCTCCCTCCCCATGGGGACCCCATGCCAAAGTCTGACAAGACCACGCGCCTGGGGTCCAGAGGCGGTGCAGGCTGACTCGGCATGGAAGCTGCAAGCTCACCATGTGGTTTCCCAGGCCCGTGTGCAGCTGACCGAGAGGATTCCGGAGGCCTCCTCGAACAGGGGCCGATCGACGTCTGTGGCCTTGGCAGCCAAAGACGGATCCTGACCGGCACGGTCCCTTGTGCCCTCAACTCAGGCCTTCGGGAAGACCCCTGCCCTGCTTTGGGTTCGGCGCCTGGAGCCTCCTGGGACCTAACCCTAACCCTAACCCCACACCGAACGGGGACCCTCCACCGAAACCTAAGCCGGCCTCGACCCCTAACCCTGCACTTGAGCCGCCTTGCTGCATGGGCCCTCACTTCAGCCCTCGAGGGAGATCACGAGACCGGAGTCGCTTCGGCCCTGGCCACGTCCCTGGACCGAACCCTAACCCTAGCTAAGGCTCTCTCCCCAAGAGGACCCAATGCCAACGTCTGACAACACCACGCGCCTGGGGTCCGGAAGAGGTGCAGGCTGACTCGGCATGGAACCTGGAAGCTCACCATGTCGTTTCCCAGGCCCGGCTGCAGCTGCCCAGAGGATTCCGGAGGCCTCCTGGACCAGGGGCCCAATCACGTGTGTGGCCTTGGCAGCCAAAGACGGATCCTGACCGGCACGGTCCCTTGTGCCCTCAACTCAGCCCTTCGGGGAGAACACTGCCCTGCTGTGAGTTGGGCGCCTGGAGCCTCCTGGGACCTAACCCTAACCCTAACCGTACCCCGAACCGGGACCCTCCACCGCAACGTAAGCCTGCCTCGAACCCTAACCCTGCAATGGAGCCGCCTTCTGGCATGGGCCCTCACTTCAGCCCTCGAGGGAGATCACGAGACTGGAGTCGATTCAGCCCTGGCGACGTCCCTGGACCAAACCCTAACCCTAGCTAAGGCTCCCTCCCCATGGGGACCCCATGCCAAAGTCTGACAAGACCACGCGCCTGGGGTCCAGAGGCGGTGCAGGCTGACTCGGCATGGAAGCTGCAAGCTCACCATGTGGTTTCCCAGGCCCGTGTGCAGCTGACCGAGAGGATTCCGGAGGCCTCCTCGAACAGGGGCCGATCGACGTCTGTGGCCTTGGCAGCCAAAGACGGATCCTGACCGGCACGGTCCCTTGTGCCCTCAACTCAGGCCTTCGGGAAGACCCCTGCCCTGCTTTGGGTTCGGCGCCTGGAGCCTCCTGGGACCTAACCCTAACCCTAACCCCACACCGAACGGGGACCCTCCACCGAAACCAAAGCCGGCCTCGACCCCTAACCCTGCACTTGAGCCGCCTTGCTGCATGGGCCCTCACTTCAGCCCTCGAGGGAGATCACGAGACCGGAGTCGCTTCGGCCCTGGCCACGTCCCTGGACCGAACCCTAACCCTAGCTAAGGCTCTCTCCCCAAGAGGACCCAATGCCAACGTCTGACAACACCACGCGCCTGGGGTCCGGAAGAGGTGCAGGCTGACTCGGCATGGAACCTGGAAGCTCACCATGTCGTTTCCCAGGCCCGGCTGCAGCTGCCCAGAGGATTCCGGAGGCCTCCTCGACCAGGGGCCCAATCACGTGTGTGGCCTTGGCAGCCAAAGACGGATCCTGACCGGCACGGTCCCTTGTGCCCTCAACTCAGCCCTTCGGGGAGAACACTGCCCTGCTGTGGGTTGGGCGCCTGGAGCCTCCTGGGACCTAACCCTAACCCTAACCGTACCCGAACCGGGACCCTCCACCGCAACGTAAGCCTGCCTCGAACCCTAACCCTGCAATGGAGCCGCCTTCTGGCATGGGCCCTCACTTCAGCCCTCGAGGGAGATCACGAGACTGGAGTCGATTCAGCCCTGGCGACGTCCCTGGACCAAACCCTAACCCTAGCTAAAGCTCCCTCCCCATGGGGACCCCATGCCAAAATCTGACAAGACCACGCGCCTGGGGTCCAGAGGCGGTGCAGGCTGACTCGGCATGGAAGCTGCAAGCTCACCATGTGGTTTCCCAGGCCCGTGTGCAGCTGACCGAGAGGATTCCGGAGGCCTCCTCGAACAGGGGCCGATCGACGTCTGTGGCCTTGGCAGCCAAAGACGGATCCTGACCGGCACGGTCCCTTGTGCCCTCAACTCAGGCCTTCGGGAAGACCACTGCCCTGCAGTGGGTTCGTCGCCTGGAGCCTCCTGGGACCTAACCCTAACCCTAACCCCACACCGAACGGGGACCCTCCACCGAAACCTAAGCCGGCCTCGACCCCTAACCCTACACTTGAGCCGCCTTGCTGCATGGGCCCTCACTTCATCCCTCGAGGGAGATCACAAGACCGGAGTCGCTTCGGCCCTGGCCACGTCCCTGGACCGAACCCTAACCCTAGCTAAGGCTCTCTCCCCAAGAGGACCCAATGCCAACTTCTGACAACACCACGCGCCTGGGGTCCGGAAGAGGTGCAGGCTGACTCGGCATGGAACCTGGAAGCTCACCATGTCGTTTCCCAGGCCCGGCTGCAGCTGCCCAGAGGATTCCGGAGGCCTCCTCGACCAGGGGCCCAATCACGTGTGTGGCCTTGGCAGCCAAAGACGGATCCTGACCGGCACGGTCCCTTGTGCCCTCCACTCAGCCCTTCGGGGAGAACACTGCCCTGCTATGGGTTGGGCGCCTGGAGCCTCCTGGGACCTAACACTAACCCTAACCGTACCCCGAACCGGGACCCTCCACCGCAACGTAAGCCTGCCTCGAACCCTAACCCTGCAATGGAGCCGCCTTCTGGCATGGGCCCTCACTTCAGCCCTCGAGGGAGATCACGAGACTGGAGTCGATTCAGCCCTGGCGACGTCCCTGGACCAAACCCTAACCCTAGCTAAGGCTCCCTCCCCATGGGGACCCCATGCCAAAGTCTGACAAGACCACGCGCCTGGGGTCCAGAGGCGGTGCAGGCTGACTCGGCATGGAAGCTGCAAGCTCACCATGTGGTTTCCCAGGCCCGTGTGCAGCTGACCGAGAGGATTCCGGAGGCCTCCTCGAACAGGGGCCGATCGACGTCTGTGGCCTTGGCAGCCAAAGACGGATCCTGACCGGCACGGTCCCTTGTGCCCTCAACTCAGGCCTTCGGGAAGACCCCTGCCCTGCTTTGGTTTCGGCGCCTGGAGCCTCCTGGGACCTAACCCTAACCCTAACCCCACACCGAACGGGGACCCTCCACCGAAACCTAAGCCGGCCTCACCCCTAACCCTGCACTTGAGCCGCCTTGCTGCATGGGCCCTCACTTCAGCCCTCGAGGGAGATCACGAGACCGGAGTCGCTTCGGCCCTGGCCACGTCCCTGGACCGAACCCTAACCCTAGCTAAGGCTCTCTCCCCAAGAGGACCCAATGCCAACGTCTGACAACACCACGCGCCTGGGGTCCGGAAGAGGTGCAGGCTGACTCGGCATGGAACCTGGAAGCTCACCATGTCGTTTCCCAGGCCCGGCTGCAGCTGCCCAGAGGATTCCGGAGGCCTCCTGGACCAGGGGCCCAATCACGTGTGTGGCCTTGGCAGCCAAAGACGGATCCTGACCGGCACGGTCCCTTGTGCCCTCAACTCAGCCCTTCGGGGAGAACACTGCCCTGCTGTGAGTTGGGCGCCTGGAGCCTCCTGGGACCTAACCCTAACCCTAACCGTACCCCGAACCGGGACCCTCCACCGCAACGTAAGCCTGCCTCGAACCCTAACCCTGCAATGGAGCCGCCTTCTGGCATGGGCCCTCACTTCAGCCCTCGAGGGAGATCACGAGACTGGAGTCGATTCAGCCCTGGCGACGTCCCTGGACCAAACCCTAACCCTAGCTAAGGCTCCCTCCCCATGGGGACCCCATGCCAAAGTCTGACAAGACCACGCGCCTGGGGTCCAGAGGCGGTGCAGGCTGACTCGGCATGGAAGCTGCAAGCTCACCATGTGGTTTCCCAGGCCCGTGTGCAGCTGACCGAGAGGATTCCGGAGGCCTCCTCGAACAGGGGCCGATCGACGTCTGTGGCCTTGGCAGCCAAAGACGGATCCTGACCGGCACGGTCCCTTGTGCCCTCAACTCAGGCCTTCGGGAAGACCACTGCCCTGCAGTGGGTTCGGCGCCTGGAGCCTCCTGGGACCTAACCCTAACCCTAACCCCACACCGAACGGGGACCCTCCACCGAAACCTAAGCCGGCCTCGACCCCTAACCCTGCACTTGAGCCGCCTTGCTGCATGGGCCCTCACTTCAGCCCTCGAGGGAGATCACGAGACCGGAGTCGCTTCGGCCCTGGCCACGTCCCTGGACCGAACCCTAACCCTAGCTAAGGCTCTCTCCCCAAGAGGACCCAATGCCAACGTCTGACAACACCACGCGCCTGGGGTCCGGAAGAGGTGCAGGCTGACTCGGCATGGAACCTGGAAGCTCACCATGTCGTTTCCCAGGCCCGGCTGCAGCTGCTCAGAGGATTCCGGAGGCCTCCTCGACCAGGGGCCCAATCACGTGTGTGGCCTTGGCAGCCAAAGACGGATCCTGACCGGCACGGTCCCTTGTGCCCTCCACTCAGCCCTTCGGGGAGAACACTGCCCTGCTGTGGGTTGGGCGCCTGGAGCCTCCTGGGACCTAACCCTAACCCTAACCGTACCCCGAACCGGGACCCTCCACCGCAACGTAAGCCTGCCTCGAACTCTAACCCTGCAATGGAGCCGCCTTCTGGCATGGGCCCTCACTTCAGCCCTCGAGGGAGATCACGAGACTGGAGTCGATTCAGCCCTGGCGACGTCCCTGGACCAAACCCTAACCCTAGCTAAGGCTCCCTCCCCATGGGGACCCCATGCCAAAGTCTGACAAGACCACGCGCCTGGGGTCCAGAGGCGGTGCAGGCTGACTCGGCATGGAAGCTGCAAGCTCACCATGTGGTTTCCCAGGCCCGTGTGCAGCTGACCGAGAGGATTCCGGAGGCCTCCTCGAACAGGGGCCGATCGACGTCTGTGGCCTTGGCAGCCAAAGACGGATCCTGACCGGCACGGTCCCTTGTGCCCTCAACTCAGGCCTTCGGGAAGACCCCTGCCCTGCTTTGGGTTCGGCGCCTGGAGCCTCCTGGGACCTAACCCTAACCCTAACCCCACACCGAACGGGGACCCTCCACCGAAACCAAAGCCGGCCTCGACCCCTAACCCTGCACTTGAGCCGCCTTGCTGCATGGGCCCTCACTTCAGCCCTCGAGGGAGATCACGAGACCGGAGTCGCTTCGGCCCTGGCCACGTCCCTGGACCGAACCCTAACCCTAGCTAAGGCTCTCTCCCCAAGAGGACCCAATGCCAACGTCTGACAACACCACGCGCCTGGGGTCCGGAAGAGGTGCAGGCTGACTCGGCATGGAACCTGGAAGCTCACCATGTCGTTTCCCAGGCCCGGCTGCAGCTGCCCAGAGGATTCCGGAGGCCTCCTCGACCAGGGGCCCAATCACGTGTGTGGCCTTGGCAGCCAAAGACGGATCCTGACCGGCACGGTCCCTTGTGCCCTCAACTCAGCCCTTCGGGGAGAACACTGCCCTGCTGTGGGTTGGGCGCCTGGAGCCTCCTGGGACCTAACCCTAACCCTAACCGTACCCGAACCGGGACCCTCCACCGCAACGTAAGCCTGCCTCGAACCCTAACCCTGCAATGGAGCCGCCTTCTGGCATGGGCCCTCACTTCAGCCCTCGAGGGAGATCACGAGACTGGAGTCGATTCAGCCCTGGCGACGTCCCTGGACCAAACCCTAACCCTAGCTAAGGCTCCCTCCCCATGGGGACCCCATGCCAAAGTCTGACAAGACCACGCGCCTGGGGTCCAGAGGCGGTGCAGGCTGACTCGGCATGGAAGCTGCAAGCTCACCATGTGGTTTCCCAGGCCCGTGTGCAGCTGACCGAGAGGATTCCGGAGGCCTCCTCGAACAGGGGCCGATCGACGTCTGTGGCCTTGGCAGCCAAAGACGGATCCTGACCGGCACGGTCCCTTGTGCCCTCAACTCAGGCCTTCGGGAAGACCCCTGCCCTGCTTTGGTTTCGGCGCCTGGAGCCTCCTGGGACCTAACCCTAACCCTAACCCCACACCGAACGGGGACCCTCCACCGAAACCTAAGCCGGCCTCACCCCTAACCCTGCACTTGAGCCGCCTTGCTGCATGGGCCCTCACTTCAGCCCTCGAGGGAGATCACGAGACCGGAGTCGCTTCGGCCCTGGCCACGTCCCTGGACCGAACCCTAACCCTAGCTAAGGCTCTCTCCCCAAGAGGACCCAATGCCAACGTCTGACAACACCACGCGCCTGGGGTCCGGAAGAGGTGCAGGCTGACTCGGCATGGAACCTGGAAGCTCACCATGTCGTTTCCCAGGCCCGGCTGCAGCTGCCCAGAGGATTCCGGAGGCCTCCTGGACCAGGGGCCCAATCACGTGTGTGGCCTTGGCAGCCAAAGACGGATCCTGACCGGCACGGTCCCTTGTGCCCTCAACTCAGCCCTTCGGGGAGAACACTGCCCTGCTGTGAGTTGGGCGCCTGGAGCCTCCTGGGACCTAACCCTAACCCTAACCGTACCCCGAACCGGGACCCTCCACCGCAACGTAAGCCTGCCTCGAACCCTAACCCTGCAATGGAGCCGCCTTCTGGCATGGGCCCTCACTTCAGCCCTCGAGGGAGATCACGAGACTGGAGTCGATTCAGCCCTGGCGACGTCCCTGGACCAAACCCTAACCCTAGCTAAGGCTCCCTCCCCATGGGGACCCCATGCCAAAGTCTGACAAGACCACGCGCCTGGGGTCCAGAGGCGGTGCAGGCTGACTCGGCATGGAAGCTGCAAGCTCACCATGTGGTTTCCCAGGCCCGTGTGCAGCTGACCGAGAGGATTCCGGAGGCCTCCTCGAACAGGGGCCGATCGACGTCTGTGGCCTTGGCAGCCAAAGACGGATCCTGACCGGCACGGTCCCTTGTGCCCTCAACTCAGGCCTTCGGGAAGACCACTGCCCTGCAGTGGGTTCGGCGCCTGGAGCCTCCTGGGACCTAACCCTAACCCTAACCCCACACCGAACGGGGACCCTCCACCGAAACCTAAGCCGGCCTCGACCCCTAACCCTGCACTTGAGCCGCCTTGCTGCATGGGCCCTCACTTCAGCCCTCGAGGGAGATCACGAGACCGGAGTCGCTTCGGCCCTGGCCACGTCCCTGGACCGAACCCTAACCCTAGCTAAGGCTCTCTCCCCAAGAGGACCCAATGCCAACGTCTGACAACACCACGCGCCTGGGGTCCGGAAGAGGTGCAGGCTGACTCGGCATGGAACCTGGAAGCTCACCATGTCGTTTCCCAGGCCCGGCTGCAGCTGCTCAGAGGATTCCGGAGGCCTCCTCGACCAGGGGCCCAATCACGTGTGTGGCCTTGGCAGCCAAAGACGGATCCTGACCGGCACGGTCCCTTGTGCCCTCCACTCAGCCCTTCGGGGAGAACACTGCCCTGCTGTGGGTTGGGCGCCTGGAGCCTCCTGGGACCTAACCCTAACCCTAACCGTACCCCGAACCGGGACCCTCCACCGCAACGTAAGCCTGCCTCGAACTCTAACCCTGCAATGGAGCCGCCTTCTGGCATGGGCCCTCACTTCAGCCCTCGAGGGAGATCACGAGACTGGAGTCGATTCAGCCCTGGCGACGTCCCTGGACCAAACCCTAACCCTAGCTAAGGCTCCCTCCCCATGGGGACCCCATGCCAAAGTCTGACAAGACCACGCGCCTGGGGTCCAGAGGCGGTGCAGGCTGACTCGGCATGGAAGCTGCAAGCTCACCATGTGGTTTCCCAGGCCCGTGTGCAGCTGACCGAGAGGATTCCGGAGGCCTCCTCGAACAGGGGCCGATCGACGTCTGTGGCCTTGGCAGCCAAAGACGGATCCTGACCGGCACGGTCCCTTGTGCCCTCAACTCAGGCCTTCGGGAAGACCCCTGCCCTGCTTTGGGTTCGGCGCCTGGAGCCTCCTGGGACCTAACCCTAACCCTAACCCCACACCGAACGGGGACCCTCCACCGAAACCAAAGCCGGCCTCGACCCCTAACCCTGCACTTGAGCCGCCTTGCTGCATGGGCCCTCACTTCAGCCCTCGAGGGAGATCACGAGACCGGAGTCGCTTCGGCCCTGGCCACGTCCCTGGACCGAACCCTAACCCTAGCTAAGGCTCTCTCCCCAAGAGGACCCAATGCCAACGTCTGACAACACCACGCGCCTGGGGTCCGGAAGAGGTGCAGGCTGACTCGGCATGGAACCTGGAAGCTCACCATGTCGTTTCCCAGGCCCGGCTGCAGCTGCCCAGAGGATTCCGGAGGCCTCCTCGACCAGGGGCCCAATCACGTGTGTGGCCTTGGCAGCCAAAGACGGATCCTGACCGGCACGGTCCCTTGTGCCCTCAACTCAGCCCTTCGGGGAGAACACTGCCCTGCTGTGGGTTGGGCGCCTGGAGCCTCCTGGGACCTAACCCTAACCCTAACCGTACCCGAACCGGGACCCTCCACCGCAACGTAAGCCTGCCTCGAACCCTAACCCTGCAATGGAGCCGCCTTCTGGCATGGGCCCTCACTTCAGCCCTCGAGGGAGATCACGAGACTGGAGTCGATTCAGCCCTGGCGACGTCCCTGGACCAAACCCTAACCCTAGCTAAAGCTCCCTCCCCATGGGGACCCCATGCCAAAATCTGACAAGACCACGCGCCTGGGGTCCAGAGGCGGTGCAGGCTGACTCGGCATGGAAGCTGCAAGCTCACCATGTGGTTTCCCAGGCCCGTGTGCAGCTGACCGAGAGGATTCCGGAGGCCTCCTCGAACAGGGGCCGATCGACGTCTGTGGCCTTGGCAGCCAAAGACGGATCCTGACCGGCACGGTCCCTTGTGCCCTCAACTCAGGCCTTCGGGAAGACCACTGCCCTGCAGTGGGTTCGTCGCCTGGAGCCTCCTGGGACCTAACCCTAACCCTAACCCCACACCGAACGGGGACCCTCCACCGAAACCTAAGCCGGCCTCGACCCCTAACCCTACACTTGAGCCGCCTTGCTGCATGGGCCCTCACTTCATCCCTCGAGGGAGATCACGAGACCGGAGTCGCTTCGGCCCTGGCCACGTCCCTGGACCGAACCCTAACCCTAGCTAAGGCTCTCTCCCCAAGAGGACCCAATGCCAACTTCTGACAACACCACGCGCCTGGGGTCCGGAAGAGGTGCAGGCTGACTCGGCATGGAACCTGGAAGCTCACCATGTCGTTTCCCAGGCCCGGCTGCAGCTGCCCAGAGGATTCCGGAGGCCTCCTCGACCAGGGGCCCAATCACGTGTGTGGCCTTGGCAGCCAAAGACGGATCCTGACCGGCACGGTCCCTTGTGCCCTCCACTCAGCCCTTCGGGGAGAACACTGCCCTGCTATGGGTTGGGCGCCTGGAGCCTCCTGGGACCTAACACTAACCCTAACCGTACCCCGAACCGGGACCCTCCACCGCAACGTAAGCCTGCCTCGAACCCTAACCCTGCAATGGAGCCGCCTTCTGGCATGGGCCCTCACTTCAGCCCTCGAGGGAGATCACGAGACTGGAGTCGATTCAGCCCTGGCGACGTCCCTGGACCAAACCCGAACCCTAGCTAAGGCTCCCTCCGCATGGGGACCCCATGCCAAAGTCTGACAAGACCACGCGCCTGGGGTCCAGAGGCGGTGCAGGCTGACTCGGCATGGAAGCTGCAAGCTCACCATGTGGTTTCCCAGGCCCGTGTGCAGCTGACCGAGAGGATTCCGGAGGCCTCCTCGAACAGGGGCCGATCGACGTCTGTGGCCTTGGCAGCCAAAGACGGATCCTGACCGGCACGGTCCCTTGTGCCCTCAACTCAGGCCTTCGGGAAGACCCCTGCCCTGCTTTGGGTTCGTCGCCTGGAGCCTCCTGGGACCTAACCCTAACCCTAACCCCACACCGAACGGGGACCCTCCACCGAAACCTAAGCCGGCCTCACCCCTAACCCTGCACTTGAGCCGCCTTGCTGCATGGGCCCTCACTTCAGCCCTCGAGGGAGATCACGAGACCGGAGTCGCTTCGGCCCTGGCCACGTCCCTGGACCGAACCCTAACCCTAGCTAAGGCTCTCTCCCCAAGAGGACCCAATGCCAACGTCTGACAACACCACGCGCCTGGGGTCCGGAAGAGGTGCAGGCTGACTCGGCATGGAACCTGGAAGCTCACCATGTCGTTTCCCAGGCCCGGCTGCAGCTGCCCAGAGGATTCCGGAGGCCTCCTGGACCAGGGGCCCAATCACGTGTGTGGCCTTGGCAGCCAAAGACGGATCCTGACCGGCACGGACCCTTGTGCCCTCAACTCAGCCCTTCGGGGAGAACACTGCCCTGCTGTGAGTTGGGCGCCTGGAGCCTCCTGGGACCTAACCCTAACCCTAACCGTACCCCGAACCGGGACCCTCCACCGCAACGTAAGCCTGCCTCGAACCCTAACCCTGCAATGGAGCCGCCTTCTGGCATGGGCCCTCACTTCAGCCCTCGAGGGAGATCACGAGACTGGAGTCGATTCAGCCCTGGCGACGTCCCTGGACCAAACCCTAACCCTAGCTAAGGCTCCCTCCCCATGGGGACCCCATGCCAAAGTCTGACAAGACCACGCGCCTGGGGTCCAGAGGCGGTGCAGGCTGACTCGGCATGGAAGCTGCAAGCTCACCATGTGGTTTCCCAGGCCCGTGTGCAGCTGACCGAGAGGATTCCGGAGGCCTCCTCGAACAGGGGCCGATCGACGTCTGTGGCCTTGGCAGCCAAAGACGGATCCTGACCGGCACGGTCCCTTGTGCCCTCAACTCAGGCCTTCGGGAAGACCACTGCCCTGCAGTGGGTTCGGCGCCTGGAGCCTCCTGGGACCTAACCCTAACCCTAACCCCACACCGAACGGGGACCCTCCACCGAAACCTAAGCCGGCCTCGACCCCTAACCCTGCACTTGAGCCGCCTTGCTGCATGGGCCCTCACTTCAGCCCTCGAGGGAGATCACGAGACCGGAGTCGCTTCGGCCCTGGCCACGTCCCTGGACCGAACCCTAACCCTAGCTAAGGCTCTCTCCCCAAGAGGACCCAATGCCAACGTCTGACAACACCACGCGCCTGGGGTCCGGAAGAGGTGCAGGCTGACTCGGCATGGAACCTGGAAGCTCACCATGTCGTTTCCCAGGCCCGGCTGCAGCTGCCCAGAGGATTCCGGAGGCCTCCTCGAAGAGGGGCCCAATCACGTGTGTGGCCTTGGCAGCCAAAGACGGATCCTGACCGGCACGGTCCCTTGTGCCCTCCACTCAGCCCTTCGGGGAGAACACTGCCCTGCTGTGGGTTGGGCGCCTGGAGCCTCCTGGGACCTAACCCTAACCCTAACCGTACCCCGAACCGGGACCCTCCACCGCAACGTAAGCCTGCCTCGAACCCTAACCCTGCAATGGAGCCGCCTTCTGGCATGGGCCCTCACTTCAGCCCTCGAGGGAGATCACGAGACTGGAGTCGATTCAGCCCTGGCGACGTCCCTGGACCAAACCCTAACCCTAGCTAAGGCTCCCTCCCCATGGGGACCCCATGCCAAAGTCTGACAAGACCACGCGCCTGGGGTCCAGAGGCGGTGCAGGCTGACTCGGCATGGAAGCTGCAAGCTCACCATGTGGTTTCCCAGACCCGTGTGCAGCTGACCGAGAGGATTCCGGAGGCCTCCTCGAACAGGGGCCGATCGACGTCTGTGGCCTTGGCAGCCAAAGACGGATCCTGACCGGCACGGTCCCTTGTGCCCTCAACTCAGGCCTTCGGGAAGACCACTGCCCTGCTTTGGGTTCGGCGCCTGGAGCCTCCTGGGTCCTAACCCTAACCCTAACCCCACACCGAACGGGGACCCTCCACTGAAACCAAAGCCGGCCTCGACCCCTAACCCTGCACTTGAGCCGCCTTGCTGCATGGGCCCTCACTTCAGCCCTCGAGGGAGATCACGAGACCGGAGTCGCTTCGGCCCTGGCCACGTCCCTGGACCGAACCCTAACCCTAGCTAAGGCTCTCTCCCCAAGAGGACCCAATGCCAACGTCTGACAACACCACGCGCCTGGGGTCCGGAAGAGGTGCAGGCTGACTCGGCATGGAACCTGGAAGCTCACCATGTCGTTTCCCAGGCCCGGCTGCAGCTGCCCAGAGGATTCCGGAGGCCTCCTGGACCAGGGGCCCAATCACGTGTGTGGCCTTGGCAGCCAAAGACGGATCCTGACCGGCACGGTCCCTTGTGCCCTCCACTCAGCCCTTCGGGGAGAACACTGCCCTGCTGTGGGTTGGGCGCCTGGAGCCTCCTGGGACCTAACCCTAACCCTAACCGTACCCCGAACCGGGACCCTCCACCGCAACGTAAGCCTGCCTCGAACCCTAACCCTGCAATGGCGCCGCCTTCTGGCATGGGCCCTCACTTCAGCCCTCGAGGGAGATCACGAGACTGGAGTCGATTCAGCCCTGGCGACGTCCCTGGACCAAACCCTAACCCTAGCTAAGGCTCCCTCCCCATGGGGACCCCATGCCAAAGTCTGACAAGACCACGCGCCTGGGGTCCAGAGGCGGTGCAGGCTGACTCGGCATGGAAGCTGCAAGCTCACCATGTGGTTTCCCAGGCCCGTGTGCAGCTGACCGAGAGGATTCCGGAGGCCTCCTCGAACAGGGGCCGATCGACGTCTGTGGCCTTGGCAGCCAAAGACGGATCCTGACCGGCACGGTCCCTTGTGCCCTCAACTCAGGCCTTCGGGAAGACCACTGCCCTGCTTTGGGTTCGGCGCCTGGAGCCTCCTGGGACCTAACCCTAACCCTAACCCCACACCGAACGGGGACCCTCCACCGAAACCAAAGCCGGCCTCGACCCCTAACCCTGCACTTGAGCCGCCTTGCTGCATGGGCCCTCACTTCAGCCCTCGAGGGAGATCACGAGACCGGAGTCGCTTCGGCCCTGGCCACGTCCCTGGACCGAACCCTAACCCTAGCTAAGGCTCTCTCCCCAAGAGGACCCAATGCCAACGTCTGACAACACCACGCGCCTGGGGTCCGGAAGAGGTGCAGGCTGACTCGGCATGGAACCTGGAAGCTCACCATGTCGTTTCCCAGGCCCGGCTGCAGCTGCCCAGAGGATTCCGGAGGCCTCCTCGACCAGGGGCCCAATCACGTGTGTGGCCTTGGCAGCCAAAGACGGATCCTGACCGGCACGGTCCCTTGTGCCCTCAACTCAGGCCTTCGGGAAGACCCCTGCCCTGCTTTGGGTTCGTCGCCTGGAGCCTCCTGGGACCTAACCCTAACCCTAACCCCACACCGAACGGGGACCCTCCACCGAAACCTAAGCCGGCCTCACCCCTAACCCTGCACTTGAGCCGCCTTGCTGCATGGGCCCTCACTTCAGCCCTCGAGGGAGATCACGAGACCGGAGTCGCTTCGGCCCTGGCCACGTCCCTGGACCGAACCCTAACCCTAGCTAAGGCTCTCTCCCCAAGAGGACCCAATGCCAACGTCTGACAACACCACGCGCCTGGGGTCCGGAAGAGGTGCAGGCTGACTCGGCATGGAACCTGGAAGCTCACCATGTCGTTTCCCAGGCCCGGCTGCAGCTGCCCAGAGGATTCCGGAGGCCTCCTGGACCAGGGGCCCAATCACGTGTGTGGCCTTGGCAGCCAAAGACGGATCCTGACCGGCACGGACCCTTGTGCCCTCAACTCAGCCCTTCGGGGAGAACACTGCCCTGCTGTGAGTTGGGCGCCTGGAGCCTCCTGGGACCTAACCCTAACCCTAACCGTACCCCGAACCGGGACCCTCCACCGCAACGTAAGCCTGCCTCGAACCCTAACCCTGCAATGGAGCCGCCTTCTGGCATGGGCCCTCACTTCAGCCCTCGAGGGAGATCACGAGACTGGAGTCGATTCAGCCCTGGCGACGTCCCTGGACCAAACCCTAACCCTAGCTAAGGCTCCCTCCCCATGGGGACCCCATGCCAAAGTCTGACAAGACCACGCGCCTGGGGTCCAGAGGCGGTGCAGGCTGACTCGGCATGGAAGCTGCAAGCTCACCATGTGGTTTCCCAGGCCCGTGTGCAGCTGACCGAGAGGATTCCGGAGGCCTCCTCGAACAGGGGCCGATCGACGTCTGTGGCCTTGGCAGCCAAAGACGGATCCTGACCGGCACGGTCCCTTGTGCCCTCAACTCAGGCCTTCGGGAAGACCACTGCCCTGCAGTGGGTTCGGCGCCTGGAGCCTCCTGGGACCTAACCCTAACCCTAACCCCACACCGAACGGGGACCCTCCACCGAAACCTAAGCCGGCCTCGACCCCTAACCCTGCACTTGAGCCGCCTTGCTGCATGGGCCCTCACTTCAGCCCTCGAGGGAGATCACGAGACCGGAGTCGCTTCGGCCCTGGCCACGTCCCTGGACCGAACCCTAACCCTAGCTAAGGCTCTCTCCCCAAGAGGACCCAATGCCAACGTCTGACAACACCACGCGCCTGGGGTCCGGAAGAGGTGCAGGCTGACTCGGCATGGAACCTGGAAGCTCACCATGTCGTTTCCCAGGCCCGGCTGCAGCTGCCCAGAGGATTCCGGAGGCCTCCTCGAAGAGGGGCCCAATCACGTGTGTGGCCTTGGCAGCCAAAGACGGATCCTGACCGGCACGGTCCCTTGTGCCCTCCACTCAGCCCTTCGGGGAGAACACTGCCCTGCTGTGGGTTGGGCGCCTGGAGCCTCCTGGGACCTAACCCTAACCCTAACCGTACCCCGAACCGGGACCCTCCACCGCAACGTAAGCCTGCCTCGAACCCTAACCCTGCAATGGAGCCGCCTTCTGGCATGGGCCCTCACTTCAGCCCTCGAGGGAGATCACGAGACTGGAGTCGATTCAGCCCTGGCGACGTCCCTGGACCAAACCCTAACCCTAGCTAAGGCTCCCTCCCCATGGGGACCCCATGCCAAAGTCTGACAAGACCACGCGCCTGGGGTCCAGAGGCGGTGCAGGCTGACTCGGCATGGAAGCTGCAAGCTCACCATGTGGTTTCCCAGACCCGTGTGCAGCTGACCGAGAGGATTCCGGAGGCCTCCTCGAACAGGGGCCGATCGACGTCTGTGGCCTTGGCAGCCAAAGACGGATCCTGACCGGCACGGTCCCTTGTGCCCTCAACTCAGGCCTTCGGGAAGACCACTGCCCTGCTTTGGGTTCGGCGCCTGGAGCCTCCTGGGTCCTAACCCTAACCCTAACCCCACACCGAACGGGGACCCTCCACTGAAACCAAAGCCGGCCTCGACCCCTAACCCTGCACTTGAGCCGCCTTGCTGCATGGGCCCTCACTTCAGCCCTCGAGGGAGATCACGAGACCGGAGTCGCTTCGGCCCTGGCCACGTCCCTGGACCGAACCCTAACCCTAGCTAAGGCTCTCTCCCCAAGAGGACCCAATGCCAACGTCTGACAACACCACGCGCCTGGGGTCCGGAAGAGGTGCAGGCTGACTCGGCATGGAACCTGGAAGCTCACCATGTCGTTTCCCAGGCCCGGCTCCAGCTGCCCAGAGGATTCCGGAGGCCTCCTCGACCAGGGGCCCAATCACGTGTGTGGCCTTGGCAGCCAAAGACGGATCCTGACCGGCACGGTCCCTTGTGCCCTCCACTCAGCCCTTCGGGGAGAACACTGCCCTGCTGTGGGTTGGGCGCCTGGAGCCTCCTGGGACCTAACCCTAACCCTAACCGTACCCCGAACCGGGACCCTCCACCGCAACGTAAGCCTGCCTCGAACCCTAACCCTGCAATGGCGCCGCCTTCTGGCATGGGCCCTCACTTCAGCCCTCGAGGGAGATCACGAGACTGGAGTCGATTCAGCCCTGGCGACGTCCCTGGACCAAACCCTAACCCTAGCTAAGGCTCCCTCCCCATGGGGACCCCATGCCAAAGTCTGACAAGACCACGCGCCTGGGGTCCAGAGGCGGTGCAGGCTGACTCGGCATGGAAGCTGCAAGCTCACCATGTGGTTTCCCAGGCCCGTGTGCAGCTGACCGAGAGGATTCCGGAGGCCTCCTCGAACAGGGGCCGATCGACGTCTGTGGCCTTGGCAGCCAAAGACGGATCCTGACCGGCACGGTCCCTTGTGCCCTCAACTCAGGCCTTCGGGAAGACCACTGCCCTGCTTTGGGTTCGGCGCCTGGAGCCTCCTGGGACCTAACCCTAACCCTAACCCCACACCGAACGGGGACCCTCCACCGAAACCAAAGCCGGCCTCGACCCCTAACCCTGCACTTGAGCCGCCTTGCTGCATGGGCCCTCACTTCAGCCCTCGAGGGAGATCACGAGACCGGAGTCGCTTCGGCCCTGGCCACGTCCCTGGACCGAACCCTAACCCTAGCTAAGGCTCTCTCCCCAAGAGGACCCAATGCCAACGTCTGACAACACCACGCGCCTGGGGTCCGGAAGAGGTGCAGGCTGACTCGGCATGGAACCTGGAAGCTCACCATGTCGTTTCCCAGGCCCGGCTGCAGCTGCCCAGAGGATTCCGGAGGCCTCCTCGACCAGGGGCCCAATCACGTGTGTGGCCTTGGCAGCCAAAGACGGATCCTGACCGGCACGGTCCCTTGTGCCCTCCACTCAGCCCTTCGGGGAGAACACTGCCCTGCTGTGGGTTGGGCGCCTGGAGCCTCCTGGGACCTAACCCTAACCCTAACCGTACCCCGAACCGGGACCCTCCACCGCAACGTAAGCCTGCCTCGAACCCTAACCCTGCAATGGAGCCGCCTTCTGGCATGGGCCCTCACTTCAGCCCTCGAGGGAGATCACGAGACTGGAGTCGATTCAGCCCTGGCGACGTCCCTGGACCAAACCCTAACCCTAGCTAAGGCTCCCTCCCCATGGGGACCCCATGCCAAAGTCTGACAAGACCACGCGCCTGGGGTCCAGAGGCGGTGCAGGCTGACTCGGCATGGAAGCTGCAAGCTCACCATGTGGTTTCCCAGGCCCGTGTGCAGCTGACCGAGAGGATTCCGGAGGCCTCCTCGAACAGGGGCCGATCGACGTCTGTGGCCTTGGCAGCCAAAGACGGATCCTGACCGGCACGGTCCCTTGTGCCCTCAACTCAGGCCTTCGGGAAGACCACTGCCCTGCTTTGGGTTCGGCGCCTGGAGCCTCCTGGGACCTAACCCTAACCCTAACCCCACACCGAACGGGGACCCTCCACCGAAACCAAAGCCGGCCTCGACCCCTAACCCTGCACTTGAGCCGCCTTGCTGCATGGGCCCTCACTTCAGCCCTCGAGGGAGATCACGAGACCGGAGTCGCTTCGGCCCTGGCCACGTCCCTGGACCGAACCCTAACCCTAGCTAAGGCTCTCTCCCCAAGAGGACCCAATGCCAACGTCTGACAACACCACGCGCCTGGGGTCCGGAAGAGGTGCAGGCTGACTCGGCATGGAACCTGGAAGCTCACCATGTCGTTTCCCAGGCCCGGCTGCAGCTGCCCAGAGGATTCCGGAGGCCTCCTCGACCAGGGGCCCAATCACGTGTGTGGCCTTGGCAGCCAAAGACGGATCCTGACCGGCACGGTCCCTTGTGCCCTCCACTCAGCCCTTCGGGGAGAACACTGCCCTGCTGTGGGTTGGGCGCCTGGAGCCTCCTGGGACCTAACCCTAACCCTAACCGTACCCCGAACCGGGACCCTCCACCGCAACGTAAGCCTGCCTCGAACCCTAACCCTGCAATGGAGCCGCCTTCTGGCATGGGCCCTCACTTCAGCCCTCGAGGGAGATCACGAGACTGGAGTCGATTCAGCCCTGGCGACGTCCCTGGACCAAACCCTAACCCTAGCTAAGGCTCCCTCCCCATGGGGACCCCATGCCAAAGTCTGACAAGACCACGCGCCTGGGGTCCAGAGGCGGTGCAGGCTGACTCGGCATGGAAGCTGCAAGCTCACCATGTGGTTTCCCAGGCCCGTGTGCAGCTGACCGAGAGGATTCCGGAGGCCTCCTCGAACAGGGGCCGATCGACGTCTGTGGCCTTGGCAGCCAAAGACGGATCCTGACCGGCACGGTCCCTTGTGCCCTCAACTCAGGCCTTCGGGAAGACCCCTGCCCTGCTTTGGGTTCGGCGCCTGGAGCCTCCTGGGACCTAACCCTAACCCTAACCCCACACCGAACGGGGACCCTCCACCGAAACCTAAGCCGGCCTCGACCCCTAACCCTGCACTTGAGCCGCCTTGCTGCATGGGCCCTCACTTCAGCCCTCGAGGGAGATCACGAGACCGGAGTCGCTTCGGCCCTGGCCACGTCCCTGGACCGAACCCTAACCCTAGCTAAGGCTCTCTCCCCAAGAGGACCCAATGCCAACGTCTGACAACACCACGCGCCTGGGGTCCGGAAGAGGTGCAGGCTGACTCGGCATGGAACCTGGAAGCTCACCATGTCGTTTCCCAGGCCCGGCTGCAGCTGCCCAGAGGATTCCGGAGGCCTCCTCGACCAGGGGCCCAATCACGTGTGTGGCCTTGGCAGCCAAAGACGGATCCTGACCGGCACGGTCCCTTGTGCCCTCCACTCAGCCCTTCGGGGAGAACACTGCCCTGCTGTGGGTTGGGCGCCTGGAGCCTCCTGGGACCTAACCCTAACCCTAACCGTACCCCGAACCGGGACCCTCCACCGCAACGTAAGCCTGCCTCGAACCCTAACCCTGCAATGGAGCCGCCTTCTGGCATGGGCCCTCACTTCAGCCCTCGAGGGAGATCACGAGACTGGAGTCGATTCAGCCCTGGCG
Source organism: Panthera pardus (assembly GCF_024362965.1). NCBI lineage: Eukaryota > Metazoa > Chordata > Mammalia > Carnivora > Felidae > Panthera > Panthera pardus. Next base: position 185,968 of record NW_026526683.1, on the reverse strand, counting down.
ACGTCCCTGGACCAAACCCTAACCCTAGCTAAGGCTCCCTCCCCATGGGGACCCCATGCCAAAGTCTGACAAGACCACGCGCCTGGGGTCCAGAGGCGGTGCAGGCTGACTCGGCATGGAAGCTGCAAGCTCACCATGTGGTTTCCCAGGCCCGTGTGCAGCTGACCGAGAGGATTCCGGAGGCCTCCTCGAACAGGGGCCGATCGACGTCTGTGGCCTTGGCAGCCAAAGACGGATCCTGACCGGCACGGTCCCTTATGCCCTCAACTCAGGCCTTCGGGAAGACCACTGCCCTGCAGTGGGTTCGGCGCCTGGAGCCTCCTGGGACCTAACCCTAACCCTAACCCCACACCGAACGGGGACCCTCCACCGAAACCTAAGCCGGCCTCGACCCCTAACCCTGCACTTGAGCCGCCTTGCTGCATGGGCCCTCACTTCAGCCCTCGAGGGAGATCACGAGACCGGAGTCGCTTCGGCCCTGGCCACGTCCCTGGACCGAACCCTAACCCTAGCTAAGGCTCTCTCCCCAAGAGGACCCAATGCCAACGTCTGACAACACCACGCGCCTGGGGTCCGGAAGAGGTGCAGGCTGACTCGGCATGGAACCTGGAAGCTCACCAGGTCGTTTCCCAGGCCCGGCTGCAGCTGCCCAGAGGATTCCGGAGGCCTCCTCGACCAGGGGCCCAATCACGTGTGTGGCCTTGGCAGCCAAAGACGGATCCTGACCGGCACGGTCCCTTGTGCCCTCCACTCAGCCCTTCGGGGAGAACACTGCCCTGCTGTGGGTTGGGCGCCTGGAGCCTCCTGGGACCTAACCCTAACCCTAACCGTACCCCGAACCGGGACCCTCCACCGCAACGTAAGCCTGCCTCGAACCCTAACCCTGCAATGGAGCCGCCTTCTGGCATGGGCCCTCACTTCAGCCCTCGAGGGAGATCACGAGACTGGAGTCGATTCAGCCCTGGCGACGTCCCTGGACCAAACCCTAACCCTAGCTAAGGCTCCCTCCCCATGGGGACCCCATGCCAAAGTCTGACAAGACCACGCGCCTGGGGTCCAGAGGCGGTGCAGGCTGACTCGGCATGGAAGCTGCAAGCTCACCATGTGGTTTCCCAGGCCCGTGTGCAGCTGACCGAGAGGATTCCGGAGGCCTCCTCGAACAGGGGCCGATCGACGTCTGTGGCCTTGGCAGCCAAAGACGGATCCTGACCGGCACGGTCCCTTGTGCCCTCAACTCAGGCCTTCGGGAAGACCACTGCCCTGCAGTGGGTTCGGCGCCTGGAGCCTCCTGGGACCTAACCCTAACCCTAACCCCACACCGAACGGGGACCCTCCACCGAAACCTAAGCCGGCCTCGACCCCTAACCCTGCACTTGAGCCGCCTTGCTGCATGGGCCCTCACTTCAGCCCTCGAGGGAGATCACGAGACCGGAGTCGCTTCGGCCCTGGCCACGTCCCTGGACCGAACCCTAACCCTAGCTAAGGCTCTCTCCCCAAGAGGACCCAATGCCAACGTCTGACAACACCACGCGCCTGGGGTCCGGAAGAGGTGCAGGCTGACTCGGCATGGAACCTGGAAGCTCACCATGTCGTTTCCCAGGCCCGGCTGCAGCTGCCCAGAGGATTCCGGAGGCCTCCTCGACCAGGGGCCCAATCACGTGTGTGGCCTTGGCAGCCAAAGACGGATCCTGACCGGCACGGTCCCTTGTGCCCTCAACTCAGCCCTTCGTGGAGACCACTGCCCTGCTGTGGGTTGGGCGCCTGGAGCCTCCTGGGACCTAACCCTAACCCTAACCGTACCCCGAACCGGGACCCTCCACCGCAACGTAAGCCTGCCTCGAACCCTAACCCTGCAATGGAGCCGCCTTCTGGCATGGGCCCTCACTTCAGCCCTCGAGGGAGATCACGAGACTGGAGTCGATTCAGCCCTGGCGACGTCCCTGGACCAAACCCGAACCCTAGCTAAGGCTCCCTCCCCATGGGGACCCCATGCCAAAGTCTGACAAGACCACGCGCCTGGGGTCCAGAGGCGGTGCAGGCTGACTCGGCATGGAAGCTGCAAGCTCACCATGTGGTTTCCCAGGCCCGTGTGCAGCTGACCGAGAGGATTCCGGAGGCCTCCTCGAACAGGAGCCGATCGACGTCTGTGGCCTTGGCAGCCAAAGACGGATCCTGACCGGCACGGTCCCTTGTGCCCTCAACTCAGGCCTTCGGGAAGACCACTGCCCTGCTTTGGGTTCGGCGCCTGGAGCCTCCTGGGACCTAACCCTAACCCTAACCCCACACCGAACGGGGACCCTCCACCGAAACCAAAGCCGGCCTCGACCCCTAACCCTGCACTTGAGCCGCCTTGCTGCATGGGCCCTCACTTCAGCCCTCGAGGGAGATCACGAGACCGGAGTCGCTTCGGCCCTGGCCACGTCCCTGGACCGAACCCTAACCCTAGCTAAGGCTCTCTCCCCAAGAGGACCCAATGCCAACGTCTGACAACACCACGCGCCTGGGGTCCGGAAGAGGTGCAGGCTGACTCGGCATGGAACCTGGAAGCTCACCATGTCGTTTCCCAGGCCCGGCTGCAGCTGCCCAGAGGATTCCGGAGGCCTCCTCGACCAGGGGCCCAATCACGTGTGTGGCCTTGGCAGCCAAAGACGGATCCTGAACGGCACGGTCCCTTGTGCCCTCAACTCAGCCCTTCGGGGAGAACACTGCCCTGCTGTGGGTTGGGCGCCTGGAGCCTCCTGGGACCTAACCCTAACCCTAACCGTACCCCGAACCGGGACCCTCCACCGCAACGTAAGCCTGCCTCGAACCCTAACCCTGCAATGGAGCCGCCTTCTGGCATGGGCCCTCACTTCAGCCCTCGAGGGAGATCACGAGACTGGAGTCGATTCAGCCCTGGCGACGTCCCTGGACCAAACCCTAACCCTAGCTAAGGCTCCCTCCCCATGGGGACCCCATGCCAAAGTCTGACAAGACCACGCGCCTGGGGTCCAGAGGCGGTGCAGGCTGACTCGGCATGGAAGCTGCAAGCTCACCATGTGGTTTCCCAGGCCCGTGTGCAGCTGACCGAGAGGATTCCGGAGGCCTCCTCGAACAGGGGCCGATCGACGTCTGTGGCCTTGGCAGCCAAAGACGGATCCTGACCGGCACGGTCCCTTGTGCCCTCAACTCAGGCCTTCGGGAAGACCACTGCCCTGCTTTGGGTTCGGCGCCTGGAGCCTCCTGGGACCTAACCCTAACCCTAACCCCACACCGAACGGGGACCCTCCACCGAAACCTAAGCCGGCCTCGACCCCTAACCCTGCACTTGAGCCGCCTTGCTGCATGGGCCCTCACTTCAGCCCTCGAGGGAGATCACGAGACCGGAGTCGCTTCGGCCCTGGCCACGTCCCTGGACCGAACCCTAACCCTAGCTAAGGCTCTCTCCCCAAGAGGACCCAATGCCAACGTCTGACAACACCACGCGCCTGGGGTCCGGAAGAGGTGCAGGCTGACGCGGCATGGAACCTGGAAGCTCACCATGTCGTTTCCCAGGCCCGGCTGCAGCTGCCCAGAGGATTCCGGAGGCCTCCTCGACCAGGGGCCCAATCACGTGTGTGGCCTTGGCAGCCAAAGACGGATCCTGACCGGCACGGTCCCTTGTGCCCTCCACTCAGCCCTTCGGGGAGAACACTGCCCTGCTGTGGGTTGGGCGCCTGGAGCCTCCTGGGACCTAACCCTAACCCTAACCGTACCCCGAACCGGGACCCTCCACCGCAACGTAAGCCTGCCTCGAACCCTAACCCTGCAATGGAGCCGCCTTCTGGCATGGGCCCTCACTTCAGCCCTCGAGGGAGATCACGAGACTGGAGTCGATTCAGCCCTGGCGACGTCCCTGGACCAAACCCTAACCCTAGCTAAGGCTCCCTCCCCATGGGGACCCCATGCCAAAGTCTGACAAGACCACGCGCCTGGGGTCCAGAGGCGGTGCAGGCTGACTCGGCATGGAAGCTGCAAGCTCACCATGTGGTTTCCCAGGCCCGTGTGCAGCTGACCGAGAGGATTCCGGAGGCCTCCTCGAACAGGGGCCGATCGACGTCTGTGGCCTTGGCAGCCAAAGACGGATCCTGACCGGCACGGTCCCTTGTGCCCTCAACTCAGGCCTTCGGGAAGACCCCTGCCCTGCTTTGGGTTCGGCGCCTGGAGCCTCCTGGGACCTAACCCTAACCCTAACCCCACACCGAACGGGGACCCTCCACCGAAACCTAAGCCGGCCTCGACCCCTAACCCTGCACTTGAGCCGCCTTGCTGCATGGGCCCTCACTTCAGCCCTCGAGGGAGATCACGAGACCGGAGTCGCTTCGGCCCTGGCCACGTCCCTGGACCGAACCCTAACCCTAGCTAAGGCTCTCTCCCCAAGAGGACCCAATGCCAACGTCTGACAACACCACGCGCCTGGGGTCCGGAACAGGTGCAGGCTGACTCGGCATGGAACCTGGAAGCTCACCAGGTCTTTTCCCAGGCCCGGCTGCAACTGCCCAGAGGATTCCGGAGGCCTCCTCGACCAGGGGCCCAATCACGTGTGTGGCCTTGGCAGCCAAAGACGGATCCTGACCGGCACGGTCCCTTGTGCCCTCCACTCAGCCCTTCGGGGAGAACACTGCCCTGCTGTGGGTTGGGCGCCTGGAGCCTCCTGGGACCTAACCCTAACCCTAACCGTACCCCGAACCGGGACCCTCCACCGCAACGTAAGCCTGCCTCGAACCCTAACCCTGCAATGGAGCCGCCTTCTGGCATGGGCCCTCACTTCAGCCCTCGAGGGAGATCACGAGACTGGAGTCGATTCAGCCCTGGCGACGTCCCTGGACCAAACCCTAACCCTAGCTAAGGCTCCCTCCCCATGGGGACCCCATGCCAAAGTCTGACAAGACCACGCGCCTGGGGTCCAGAGGCGGTGCAGGCTGACTCGGCATGGAAGCTGCAAGCTCACCATGTGGTTTCCCAGGCCCGTGTGCAGCTGACCGAGAGGATTCCGGAGGCCTCCTCGAACAGGGGCCGATCGACGTCTGTGGCCTTGGCAGCCAAAGACGGATCCTGACCGGCACGGTCCCTTGTGCCCTCAACTCAGGCCTTCGGGAAGACCACTGCCCTGCTTTGGGTTCGGCGCCTGGAGCCTCCTGGGACCTAACCCTAACCCTAACCCCACACCGAACGGGGACCCTCCACCGAAACCAAAGCCGGCCTCGACCCCTAACCCTGCACTTGAGCCGCCTTGCTGCATGGGCCCTCACTTCAGCCCTCGAGGGAGATCACGAGACCGGAGTCGCTTCGGCCCTGGCCACGTCCCTGGACCGAACCCTAACCCTAGCTAAGGCTCTCTCCCCAAGAGGACCCAATGCCAACGTCTGACAACACCACGCGCCTGGGGTCCGGAAGAGGTGCAGGCTGACTCGGCATGGAACCTGGAAGCTCACCATGTCGTTTCCCAGGCCCGGCTGCAGCTGCCCAGAGGATTCCGGAGGCCTCCTCGACCAGGGGCCCAATCACGTGTGTGGCCTTGGCAGCCAAAGACGGATCCTGACCGGCACGGTCCCTTGTGCCCTCCACTCAGCCCTTCGGGGAGAACACTGCCCTGCTGTGGGTTGGGCGCCTGGAGCCTCCTGGGACCTAACCCTAACCCTAACCGTACCCCGAACCGGGACCCTCCACCGCAACGTAAGCCTGCCTCGAACCCTAACCCTGCAATGGAGCCGCCTTCTGGCATGGGCCCTCACTTCAGCCCTCGAGGGAGATCACGAGACTGGAGTCGATTCAGCCCTGGCGACGTCCCTGGACCAAACCCTAACCCTAGCTAAGGCTCCCTCCCCATGGGGACCCCATGCCAAAGTCTGACAAGACCACGCGCCTGGGGTCCAGAGGCGGTGCAGGCTGACTCGGCATGGAAGCTGCAAGCTCACCATGTGGTTTCCCAGGCCCGTGTGCAGCTGACCGAGAGGATTCCGGAGGCCTCCTCGAACAGGGGCCGATCGACGTCTGTGGCCTTGGCAGCCAAAGACGGATCCTGACCGGCACGGTCCCTTGTGCCCTCAACTCAGGCCTTCGGGAAGACCCCTGCCCTGCTTTGGGTTCGGCGCCTGGAGCCTCCTGGGACCTAACCCTAACCCTAACCCCACACCGAACGGGGACCCTCCACCGAAACCTAAGCCGGCCTCGACCCCTAACCCTGCACTTGAGCCGCCTTGCTGCATGGGCCCTCACTTCAGCCCTCGAGGGAGATCACGAGACCGGAGTCGCTTCGGCCCTGGCCACGTCCCTGGACCGAACCCTAACCCTAGCTAAGGCTCTCTCCCCAAGAGGACCCAATGCCAACGTCTGACAACACCACGCGCCTGGGGTCCGGAAGAGGTGCAGGCTGACTCGGCATGGAACCTGGAAGCTCACCATGTCGTTTCCCAGGCCCGGCTGCAGCTGCCCAGAGGATTCCGGAGGCCTCCTCGACCAGGGGCCCAATCACGTGTGTGGCCTTGGCAGCCAAAGACGGATCCTGACCGGCACGGTCCCTTGTGCCCTCCACTCAGCCCTTCGGGGAGAACACTGCCCTGCTGTGGGTTGGGCGCCTGGAGCCTCCTGGGACCTAACCCTAACCCTAACCGTACCCCGAACCGGGACCCTCCACCGCAACGTAAGCCTGCCTCGAACCCTAACCCTGCAATGGAGCCGCCTTCTGGCATGGGCCCTCACTTCAGCCCTCGAGGGAGATCACGAGACTGGAGTCGATTCAGCCCTGGCGACGTCCCTGGACCAAACCCTAACCCTAGCTAAGGCTCCCTCCCCATGGGGACCCCATGCCAAAGTCTGACAAGACCACGCGCCTGGGGTCCAGAGGCGGTGCAGGCTGACTCGGCATGGAAGCTGCAAGCTCACCATGTGGTTTCCCAGGCCCGTGTGCAGCTGACCGAGAGGATTCCGGAGGCCTCCTCGAACAGGGGCCGATCGACGTCTGTGGCCTTGGCAGCCAAAGACGGATCCTGACCGGCACGGTCCCTTATGCCCTCAACTCAGGCCTTCGGGAAGACCACTGCCCTGCAGTGGGTTCGGCGCCTGGAGCCTCCTGGGACCTAACCCTAACCCTAACCCCACACCGAACGGGGACCCTCCACCGAAACCTAAGCCGGCCTCGACCCCTAACCCTGCACTTGAGCCGCCTTGCTGCATGGGCCCTCACTTCAGCCCTCGAGGGAGATCACGAGACCGGAGTCGCTTCGGCCCTGGCCACGTCCCTGGACCGAACCCTAACCCTAGCTAAGGCTCTCTCCCCAAGAGGACCCAATGCCAACGTCTGACAACACCACGCGCCTGGGGTCCGGAAGAGGTGCAGGCTGACTCGGCATGGAACCTGGAAGCTCACCAGGTCGTTTCCCAGGCCCGGCTGCAGCTGCCCAGAGGATTCCGGAGGCCTCCTCGACCAGGGGCCCAATCACGTGTGTGGCCTTGGCAGCCAAAGACGGATCCTGACCGGCACGGTCCCTTGTGCCCTCCACTCAGCCCTTCGGGGAGAACACTGCCCTGCTGTGGGTTGGGCGCCTGGAGCCTCCTGGGACCTAACCCTAACCCTAACCGTACCCCGAACCGGGACCCTCCACCGCAACGTAAGCCTGCCTCGAACCCTAACCCTGCAATGGAGCCGCCTTCTGGCATGGGCCCTCACTTCAGCCCTCGAGGGAGATCACGAGACTGGAGTCGATTCAGCCCTGGCGACGTCCCTGGACCAAACCCTAACCCTAGCTAAGGCTCCCTCCCCATGGGGACCCCATGCCAAAGTCTGACAAGACCACGCGCCTGGGGTCCAGAGGCGGTGCAGGCTGACTCGGCATGGAAGCTGCAAGCTCACCATGTGGTTTCCCAGGCCCGTGTGCAGCTGACCGAGAGGATTCCGGAGGCCTCCTCGAACAGGGGCCGATCGACGTCTGTGGCCTTGGCAGCCAAAGACGGATCCTGACCGGCACGGTCCCTTGTGCCCTCAACTCAGGCCTTCGGGAAGACCACTGCCCTGCAGTGGGTTCGGCGCCTGGAGCCTCCTGGGACCTAACCCTAACCCTAACCCCACACCGAACGGGGACCCTCCACCGAAACCTAAGCCGGCCTCGACCCCTAACCCTGCACTTGAGCCGCCTTGCTGCATGGGCCCTCACTTCAGCCCTCGAGGGAGATCACGAGACCGGAGTCGCTTCGGCCCTGGCCACGTCCCTGGACCGAACCCTAACCCTAGCTAAGGCTCTCTCCCCAAGAGGACCCAATGCCAACGTCTGACAACACCACGCGCCTGGGGTCCGGAAGAGGTGCAGGCTGACTCGGCATGGAACCTGGAAGCTCACCATGTCGTTTCCCAGGCCCGGCTGCAGCTGCCCAGAGGATTCCGGAGGCCTCCTCGACCAGGGGCCCAATCACGTGTGTGGCCTTGGCAGCCAAAGACGGATCCTGACCGGCACGGTCCCTTGTGCCCTCAACTCAGCCCTTCGTGGAGACCACTGCCCTGCTGTGGGTTGGGCGCCTGGAGCCTCCTGGGACCTAACCCTAACCCTAACCGTACCCCGAACCGGGACCCTCCACCGCAACGTAAGCCTGCCTCGAACCCTAACCCTGCAATGGAGCCGCCTTCTGGCATGGGCCCTCACTTCAGCCCTCGAGGGAGATCACGAGACTGGAGTCGATTCAGCCCTGGCGACGTCCCTGGACCAAACCCGAACCCTAGCTAAGGCTCCCTCCCCATGGGGACCCCATGCCAAAGTCTGACAAGACCACGCGCCTGGGGTCCAGAGGCGGTGCAGGCTGACTCGGCATGGAAGCTGCAAGCTCACCATGTGGTTTCCCAGGCCCGTGTGCAGCTGACCGAGAGGATTCCGGAGGCCTCCTCGAACAGGAGCCGATCGACGTCTGTGGCCTTGGCAGCCAAAGACGGATCCTGACCGGCACGGTCCCTTGTGCCCTCAACTCAGGCCTTCGGGAAGACCACTGCCCTGCTTTGGGTTCGGCGCCTGGAGCCTCCTGGGACCTAACCCTAACCCTAACCCCACACCGAACGGGGACCCTCCACCGAAACCAAAGCCGGCCTCGACCCCTAACCCTGCACTTGAGCCGCCTTGCTGCATGGGCCCTCACTTCAGCCCTCGAGGGAGATCACGAGACCGGAGTCGCTTCGGCCCTGGCCACGTCCCTGGACCGAACCCTAACCCTAGCTAAGGCTCTCTCCCCAAGAGGACCCAATGCCAACGTCTGACAACACCACGCGCCTGGGGTCCGGAAGAGGTGCAGGCTGACTCGGCATGGAACCTGGAAGCTCACCATGTCGTTTCCCAGGCCCGGCTGCAGCTGCCCAGAGGATTCCGGAGGCCTCCTCGACCAGGGGCCCAATCACGTGTGTGGCCTTGGCAGCCAAAGACGGATCCTGAACGGCACGGTCCCTTGTGCCCTCAACTCAGCCCTTCGGGGAGAACACTGCCCTGCTGTGGGTTGGGCGCCTGGAGCCTCCTGGGACCTAACCCTAACCCTAACCGTACCCCGAACCGGGACCCTCCACCGCAACGTAAGCCTGCCTCGAACCCTAACCCTGCAATGGAGCCGCCTTCTGGCATGGGCCCTCACTTCAGCCCTCGAGGGAGATCACGAGACTGGAGTCGATTCAGCCCTGGCGACGTCCCTGGACCAAACCCTAACCCTAGCTAAGGCTCCCTCCCCATGGGGACCCCATGCCAAAGTCTGACAAGACCACGCGCCTGGGGTCCAGAGGCGGTGCAGGCTGACTCGGCATGGAAGCTGCAAGCTCACCATGTGGTTTCCCAGGCCCGTGTGCAGCTGACCGAGAGGATTCCGGAGGCCTCCTCGAACAGGGGCCGATCGACGTCTGTGGCCTTGGCAGCCAAAGACGGATCCTGACCGGCACGGTCCCTTGTGCCCTCAACTCAGGCCTTCGGGAAGACCACTGCCCTGCTTTGGGTTCGGCGCCTGGAGCCTCCTGGGACCTAACCCTAACCCTAACCCCACACCGAACGGGGACCCTCCACCGAAACCTAAGCCGGCCTCGACCCCTAACCCTGCACTTGAGCCGCCTTGCTGCATGGGCCCTCACTTCAGCCCTCGAGGGAGATCACGAGACCGGAGTCGCTTCGGCCCTGGCCACGTCCCTGGACCGAACCCTAACCCTAGCTAAGGCTCTCTCCCCAAGAGGACCCAATGCCAACGTCTGACAACACCACGCGCCTGGGGTCCGGAAGAGGTGCAGGCTGACGCGGCATGGAACCTGGAAGCTCACCATGTCGTTTCCCAGGCCCGGCTGCAGCTGCCCAGAGGATTCCGGAGGCCTCCTCGACCAGGGGCCCAATCACGTGTGTGGCCTTGGCAGCCAAAGACGGATCCTGACCGGCACGGTCCCTTGTGCCCTCCACTCAGCCCTTCGGGGAGAACACTGCCCTGCTGTGGGTTGGGCGCCTGGAGCCTCCTGGGACCTAACCCTAACCCTAACCGTACCCCGAACCGGGACCCTCCACCGCAACGTAAGCCTGCCTCGAACCCTAACCCTGCAATGGAGCCGCCTTCTGGCATGGGCCCTCACTTCAGCCCTCGAGGGAGATCACGAGACTGGAGTCGATTCAGCCCTGGCGACGTCCCTGGACCAAACCCTAACCCTAGCTAAGGCTCCCTCCCCATGGGGACCCCATGCCAAAGTCTGACAAGACCACGCGCCTGGGGTCCAGAGGCGGTGCAGGCTGACTCGGCATGGAAGCTGCAAGCTCACCATGTGGTTTCCCAGGCCCGTGTGCAGCTGACCGAGAGGATTCCGGAGGCCTCCTCGAACAGGGGCCGATCGACGTCTGTGGCCTTGGCAGCCAAAGACGGATCCTGACCGGCACGGTCCCTTGTGCCCTCAACTCAGGCCTTCGGGAAGACCCCTGCCCTGCTTTGGGTTCGGCGCCTGGAGCCTCCTGGGACCTAACCCTAACCCTAACCCCACACCGAACGGGGACCCTCCACCGAAACCTAAGCCGGCCTCGACCCCTAACCCTGCACTTGAGCCGCCTTGCTGCATGGGCCCTCACTTCAGCCCTCGAGGGAGATCACGAGACCGGAGTCGCTTCGGCCCTGGCCACGTCCCTGGACCGAACCCTAACCCTAGCTAAGGCTCTCTCCCCAAGAGGACCCAATGCCAACGTCTGACAACACCACGCGCCTGGGGTCCGGAACAGGTGCAGGCTGACTCGGCATGGAACCTGGAAGCTCACCAGGTCTTTTCCCAGGCCCGGCTGCAACTGCCCAGAGGATTCCGGAGGCCTCCTCGACCAGGGGCCCAATCACGTGTGTGGCCTTGGCAGCCAAAGACGGATCCTGACCGGCACGGTCCCTTGTGCCCTCCACTCAGCCCTTCGGGGAGAACACTGCCCTGCTGTGGGTTGGGCGCCTGGAGCCTCCTGGGACCTAACCCTAACCCTAACCGTACCCCGAACCGGGACCCTCCACCGCAACGTAAGCCTGCCTCGAACCCTAACCCTGCAATGGAGCCGCCTTCTGGCATGGGCCCTCACTTCAGCCCTCGAGGGAGATCACGAGACTGGAGTCGATTCAGCCCTGGCGACGTCCCTGGACCAAACCCTAACCCTAGCTAAGGCTCCCTCCCCATGGGGACCCCATGCCAAAGTCTGACAAGACCACGCGCCTGGGGTCCAGAGGCGGTGCAGGCTGACTCGGCATGGAAGCTGCAAGCTCACCATGTGGTTTCCCAGGCCCGTGTGCAGCTGACCGAGAGGATTCCGGAGGCCTCCTCGAACAGGGGCCGATCGACGTCTGTGGCCTTGGCAGCCAAAGACGGATCCTGACCGGCACGGTCCCTTGTGCCCTCAACTCAGGCCTTCGGGAAGACCACTGCCCTGCAGTGGGTTCGGCGCCTGGAGCCTCCTGGGACCTAACCCTAACCCTAACCCCACACCGAACGGGGACCCTCCACCGAAACCTAAGCCGGCCTCGACCCCTAACCCTGCACTTGAGCCGCCTTGCTGCATGGGCCCTCACTTCAGCCCTCGAGGGAGATCACGAGACCGGAGTCGCTTCGGCCCTGGCCACGTCCCTGGACCGAACCCTAACCCTAGCTAAGGCTCTCTCCCCAAGAGGACCCAATGCCAACGTCTGACAACACCACGCGCCTGGGGTCCGGAAGAGGTGCAGGCTGACTCGGCATGGAACCTGGAAGCTCACCATGTCGTTTCCCAGGCCCGGCTGCAGCTGCCCAGAGGATTCCGGAGGCCTCCTCGACCAGGGGCCCAATCACGTGTGTGGCCTTGGCAGCCAAAGACGGATCCTGACCGGCACGGTCCCTTGTGCCCTCCACTCAGCCCTTCGGGGAGAACACTGCCCTGCTGTGGGTTGGGCGCCTGGAGCCTCCTGGGACCTAACCCTAACCCTAACCGTACCCCGAACCGGGACCCTCCACCGCAACGTAAGCCTGCCTCGAACCCTAACCCTGCAATGGAGCCGCCTTCTGGCATGGGCCCTCACTTCAGCCCTCGAGGGAGATCACGAGACTGGAGTCGATTCAGCCCTGGCGACGTCCCTGGACCAAACCCTAACCCTAGCTAAGGCTCCCTCCCCATGGGGACCCCATGCCAAAGTCTGACAAGACCACGCGCCTGGGGTCCAGAGGCGGTGCAGGCTGACTCGGCATGGAAGCTGCAAGCTCACCATGTGGTTTCCCAGGCCCGTGTGCAGCTGACCGAGAGGATTCCGGAGGCCTCCTCGAACAGGGGCCGATCGACGTCTGTGGCCTTGGCAGCCAAAGACGGATCCTGACCGGCACGGTCCCTTGTGCCCTCAACTCAGGCCTTCGGGAAGACCACTGCCCTGCAGTGGGTTCGGCGCCTGGAGCCTCCTGGGACCTAACCCTAACCCTAACCCCACACCGAACGGGGACCCTCCACCGAAACCTAAGCCGGCCTCGACCCCTAACCCTGCACTTGAGCCGCCTTGCTGCATGGGCCCTCACTTCAGCCCTCGAGGGAGATCACGAGACCGGAGTCGCTTCGGCCCTGGCCACGTCCCTGGACCGAACCCTAACCCTAGCTAAGGCTCTCTCCCCAAGAGGACCCAATGCCAACGTCTGACAACACCACGCGCCTGGGGTCCGGAAGAGGTGCAGGCTGACTCGGCATGGAACCTGGAAGCTCACCATGTCGTTTCCCAGGCCCGGCTGCAGCTGCCCAGAGGATTCCGGAGGCCTCCTCGAAGAGGGGCCCAATCACGTGTGTGGCCTTGGCAGCCAAAGACGGATCCTGACCGGCACGGTCCCTTGTGCCCTCCACTCAGCCCTTCGGGGAGAACACTGCCCTGCTGTGGGTTGGGCGCCTGGAGCCTCCTGGGACCTAACCCTAACCCTAACCGTACCCCGAACCGGGACCCTCCACCGCAACGTAAGCCTGCCTCGAACCCTAACCCTGCAATGGCGCCGCCTTCTGGCATGGGCCCTCACTTCAGCCCTCGAGGGAGATCACGAGACTGGAGTCGATTCAGCCCTGGCGACGTCCCTGGACCAAACCCTAACCCTAGCTAAGGCTCCCTCCCCATGGGGACCCCATGCCAAAGTCTGACAAGACCACGCGCCTGGGGTCCAGAGGCGGTGCAGGCTGACTCGGCATGGAAGCTGCAAGCTCACCATGTGGTTTCCCAGGCCCGTGTGCAGCTGACCGAGAGGATTCCGGAGGCCTCCTCGAACAGGGGCCCATCGACGTCTGTGGCCTTGGCAGCCAAAGACGGATCCTGACCGGCACGGTCCCTTGTGCCCTCAACTCAGGCCTTCGGGAAGACCACTGCCCTGCTTTGGGTTCGGCGCCTGGAGCCTCCTGGGACCTAACCCTAACCCTAACCCCACACCGAACGGGGACCCTCCACCGAAACCAAAGCCGGCCTCGACCCCTAACCCTGCACTTGAGCCGCCTTGCTGCATGGGCCCTCACTTCAGCCCTCGAGGGAGATCACGAGACCGGAGTCGCTTCGGCCCTGGCCACGTCCCTGGACCGAACCCTAACCCTAGCTAAGGCTCTCTCCCCAAGAGGACCCAATGCCAACGTCTGACAACACCACGCGCCTGGGGTCCGGAAGAGGTGCAGGCTGACTCGGCATGGAACCTGGAAGCTCACCATGTCGTTTCCCAGGCCCGGCTGCAGCTGCCCAGAGGATTCCGGAGGCCTCCTCGACCAGGGGCCCAATCACGTGTGTGGCCTTGGCAGCCAAAGACGGATCCTGACCGGCACGGTCCCTTGTGCCCTCCACTCAGCCCTTCGGGGAGAACACTGCCCTGCTGTGGGTTGGGCGCCTGGAGCCTCCTGGGACCTAACCCTAACCCTAACCGTACCCCGAACCGGGACCCTCCACCGCAACGTAAGCCTGCCTCGAACCCTAACCCTGCAATGGAGCCGCCTTCTGGCATGGGCCCTCACTTCAGCCCTCGAGGGAGATCACGAGACTGGAGTCGATTCAGCCCTGGCGACGTCCCTGGACCAAACCCTAACCCTAGCTAAGGCTCCCTCCCCATGGGGACCCCATGCCAAAGTCTGACAAGACCACGCGCCTGGGGTCCAGAGGCGGTGCAGGCTGACTCGGCATGGAAGCTGCAAGCTCACCATGTGGTTTCCCAGGCCCGTGTGCAGCTGACCGAGAGGATTCCGGAGGCCTCCTCGAACAGGGGCCGATCGACGTCTGTGGCCTTGGCAGCCAAAGACGGATCCTGACCGGCACGGTCCCTTGTGCCCTCAACTCAGGCCTTCGGGAAGACCACTGCCCTGCTTTGGGTTCGGCGCCTGGAGCCTCCTGGGACCTAACCCTAACCCTAACCCCACACCGAACGGGGACCCTCCACCGAAACCAAAGCCGGCCTCGACCCCTAACCCTGCACTTGAGCCGCCTTGCTGCATGGGCCCTCACTTCAGCCCTCGAGGGAGATCACGAGACCGGAGTCGCTTCGGCCCTGGCCACGTCCCTGGACCGAACCCTAACCCTAGCTAAGGCTCTCTCCCCAAGAGGACCCAATGCCAACGTCTGACAACACCACGCGCCTGGGGTCCGGAAGAGGTGCAGGCTGACTCGGCATGGAACCTGGAAGCTCACCATGTCGTTTCCCAGGCCCGGCTGCAGCTGCCCAGAGGATTCCGGAGGCCTCCTCGACCAGGGGCCCAATCACGTGTGTGGCCTTGGCAGCCAAAGACGGATCCTGACCGGCACGGTCCCTTGTGCCCTCCACTCAGCCCTTCGGGGAGAACACTGCCCTGCTGTGGGTTGGGCGCCTGGAGCCTCCTGGGACCTAACCCTAACCCTAACCGTACCCCGAACCGGGACCCTCCACCGCAACGTAAGCCTGCCTCGAACCCTAACCCTGCAATGGAGCCGCCTTCTGGCATGGGCCCTCACTTCAGCCCTCGAGGGAGATCACGAGACTGGAGTCGATTCAGCCCTGGCGACGTCCCTGGACCAAACCCTAACCCTAGCTAAGGCTCCCTCCCCATGGGGACCCCATGCCAAAGTCTGACAAGACCACGCGCCTGGGGTCCAGAGGCGGTGCAGGCTGACTCGGCATGGAAGCTGCAAGCTCACCATGTGGTTTCCCAGGCCCGTGTGCAGCTGACCGAGAGGATTCCGGAGGCCTCCTCGAACAGGGGCCGATCGACGTCTGTGGCCTTGGCAGCCAAAGACGGATCCTGACCGGCACGGTCCCTTGTGCCCTCAACTCAGGCCTTCGGGAAGACCCCTGCCCTGCTTTGGGTTCGGCGCCTGGAGCCTCCTGGGACCTAACCCTAACCCTAACCCCACACCGAACGGGGACCCTCCACCGAAACCTAAGCCGGCCTCGACCCCTAACCCTGCACTTGAGCCGCCTTGCTGCATGGGCCCTCACTTCAGCCCTCGAGGGAGATCACGAGACCGGAGTCGCTTCGGCCCTGGCCACGTCCCTGGACCGAACCCTAACCCTAGCTAAGGCTCTCTCCCCAAGAGGACCCAATGCCAACGTCTGACAACACCACGCGCCTGGGGTCCGGAAGAGGTGCAGGCTGACTCGGCATGGAACCTGGAAGCTCACCATGTCGTTTCCCAGGCCCGGCTGCAGCTGCCCAGAGGATTCCGGAGGCCTCCTCGACCAGGGGCCCAATCACGTGTGTGGCCTTGGCAGCCAAAGACGGATCCTGACCGGCACGGTCCCTTGTGCCCTCCACTCAGCCCTTCGGGGAGAACACTGCCCTGCTGTGGGTTGGGCGCCTGGAGCCTCCTGGGACCTAACCCTAACCCTAACCGTACCCCGAACCGGGACCCTCCACCGCAACGTAAGCCTGCCTCGAACCCTAACCCTGCAATGGAGCCGCCTTCTGGCATGGGCCCTCACTTCAGCCCTCGAGGGAGATCACGAGACTGGAGTCGATTCAGCCCTGGCGACGTCCCTGGACCAAACCCTAACCCTAGCTAAGGCTCCCTCCCCATGGGGACCCCATGCCAAAGTCTGACAAGACCACGCGCCTGGGGTCCAGAGGCGGTGCAGGCTGACTCGGCATGGAAGCTGCAAGCTCACCATGTGGTTTCCCAGGCCCGTGTGCAGCTGACCGAGAGGATTCCGGAGGCCTCCTCGAACAGGGGCCGATCGACGTCTGTGGCCTTGGCAGCCAAAGACGGATCCTGACCGGCACGGTCCCTTGTGCCCTCAACTCAGGCCTTCGGGAAGACCCCTGCCCTGCTTTGGGTTCGGCGCCTGGAGCCTCCTGGGACCTAACCCT
The DNA here is from genome assembly GCF_024362965.1 of Panthera pardus. NCBI lineage: Eukaryota > Metazoa > Chordata > Mammalia > Carnivora > Felidae > Panthera > Panthera pardus. The sequence continues at coordinate 169,193 of NW_026526683.1, read as the reverse complement.
AACCCTAACCCCACACCGAACGGGGACCCTCCACCGAAACCTAAGCCGGCCTCGACCCCTAACCCTGCACTTGAGCCGCCTTGCTGCATGGGCCCTCACTTCAGCCCTCGAGGGAGATCACGAGACCGGAGTCGCTTCGGCCCTGGCCACGTCCCTGGACCGAACCCTAACCCTAGCTAAGGCTCTCTCCCCAAGAGGACCCAATGCCAACGTCTGACAACACCACGAGCCTGGGGTCCGGAACAGGTGCAGGCTGACTCGGCATGGAACCTGGAAGCTCACCAGGTCGTTTCCCAGGCCCGGCTGCAGCTGCCCAGAGGATTCCGGAGGCCTCCTCGACCAGGGGCCCAATCACGTGTGTGGCCTTGGCAGCCAAAGACGGATCCTGACCGGCACGGTCCCTTGTGCCCTCCACTCAGCCCTTCGGGGGAGAACACTGCCCTGCTGTGGGTTGGGCGCCTGGAGCCTCCTGGGACCTAACCCTAACCCTAACCGTACCCCGAACCGGGACCCTCCACCGCAACGTAAGCCTGCCTCGAACCCTAACCCTGCAATGGAGCCGCCTTCTGGCATGGGCCCTCACTTCAGCCCTCGAGGGAGATCACGAGACTGGAGTCGATTCAGCCCTGGCGACGTCCCTGGACCAAACCCTAACCCTAGCTAAGGCTCCCTCCCCATGGGGACCCCATGCCAAAGTCTGACAAGACCACGCGCCTGGGGTCCAGAGGCGGTGCAGGCTGACTCGGCATGGAAGCTGCAAGCTCACCATGTGGTTTCCCAGGCCCGTGTGCAGCTGACCGAGAGGATTCCGGAGGCCTCCTCGAACAGGGGCCGATCGACGTCTGTGGCCTTGGCAGCCAAAGACGGATCCTGACCGGCACGGTCCCTTGTGCCCTCAACTCAGGCCTTCGGGAAGACCACTGCCCTGCAGTGGGTTCGGCGCCTGGAGCCTCCTGGGACCTAACCCTAACCCTAACCCCACACCGAACGGGGACCCTCCACCGAAACCTAAGCCGGCCTCGACCCCTAACCCTGCACTTGAGCCGCCTTGCTGCATGGGCCCTCACTTCAGCCCTCGAGGGAGATCACGAGACCGGAGTCGCTTCGGCCCTGGCCACGTCCCTGGACCGAACCCTAACCCTAGCTAAGGCTCTCTCCCCAAGAGGACCCAATGCCAACGTCTGACAACACCACGCGCCTGGGGTCCGGAAGAGGTGCAGGCTGACTCGGCATGGAACCTGGAAGCTCACCATGTCGTTTCCCAGGCCCGGCTGCAGCTGCCCAGAGGATTCCGGAGGCCTCCTCGACCAGGGGCCCAATCACGTGTGTGGCCTTGGCAGCCAAAGACGGATCCTGACCGGCACGGTCCCTTGTGCCCTCCACTCAGCCCTTCGGGGAGAACACTGCCCTGCTGTGGGTTGGGCGCCTGGAGCCTCCTGGGACCTAACCCTAACCCTAACCGTACCCCGAACCGGGACCCTCCACCGCAACGTAAGCCTGCCTCGAACCCTAACCCTGCAATGGAGCCGCCTTCTGGCATGGGCCCTCACTTCAGCCCTCGAGGGAGATCACGAGACTGGAGTCGATTCAGCCCTGGCGACGTCCCTGGACCAAACCCTAACCCTAGCTAAGGCTCCCTCCCCATGGGGACCCCATGCCAAAGTCTGACAAGACCACGCGCCTGGGGTCCAGAGGCGGTGCAGGCTGACTCGGCATGGAAGCTGCAAGCTCACCATGTGGTTTCCCAGGCCCGTGTGCAGCTGACCGAGAGGATTCCGGAGGCCTCCTCGAACAGGGGCCGATCGACGTCTGTGGCCTTGGCAGCCAAAGACGGATCCTGACCGGCACGGTCCCTTGTGCCCTCAACTCAGGCCTTCGGGAAGACCACTGCCCTGCAGTGGGTTCGGCGCCTGGAGCCTCCTGGGACCTAACCCTAACCCTAACCCCACACCGAACGGGGACCCTCCACCGAAACCTAAGCCGGCCTCGACCCCTAACCCTGCACTTGAGCCGCCTTGCTGCATGGGCCCTCACTTCAGCCCTCGAGGGAGATCACGAGACCGGAGTCGCTTCGGCCCTGGCCACGTCCCTGGACCGAACCCTAACCCTAGCTAAGGCTCTCTCCCCAAGAGGACCCAATGCCAACGTCTGACAACACCACGCGCCTGGGGTCCGGAAGAGGTGCAGGCTGACTCGGCATGGAACCTGGAAGCTCACCATGTCGTTTCCCAGGCCCGGCTGCAGCTGCCCAGAGGATTCCGGAGGCCTCCTCGAAGAGGGGCCCAATCACGTGTGTGGCCTTGGCAGCCAAAGACGGATCCTGACCGGCACGGTCCCTTGTGCCCTCCACTCAGCCCTTCGGGGAGAACACTGCCCTGCTGTGGGTTGGGCGCCTGGAGCCTCCTGGGACCTAACCCTAACCCTAACCGTACCCCGAACCGGGACCCTCCACCGCAACGTAAGCCTGCCTCGAACCCTAACCCTGCAATGGCGCCGCCTTCTGGCATGGGCCCTCACTTCAGCCCTCGAGGGAGATCACGAGACTGGAGTCGATTCAGCCCTGGCGACGTCCCTGGACCAAACCCTAACCCTAGCTAAGGCTCCCTCCCCATGGGGACCCCATGCCAAAGTCTGACAAGACCACGCGCCTGGGGTCCAGAGGCGGTGCAGGCTGACTCGGCATGGAAGCTGCAAGCTCACCATGTGGTTTCCCAGGCCCGTGTGCAGCTGACCGAGAGGATTCCGGAGGCCTCCTCGAACAGGGGCCGATCGACGTCTGTGGCCTTGGCAGCCAAAGACGGATCCTGACCGGCACGGTCCCTTGTGCCCTCAACTCAGGCCTTCGGGAAGACCACTGCCCTGCTTTGGGTTCGGCGCCTGGAGCCTCCTGGGACCTAACCCTAACCCTAACCCCACACCGAACGGGGACCCTCCACCGAAACCAAAGCCGGCCTCGACCCCTAACCCTGCACTTGAGCCGCCTTGCTGCATGGGCCCTCACTTCAGCCCTCGAGGGAGATCACGAGACCGGAGTCGCTTCGGCCCTGGCCACGTCCCTGGACCGAACCCTAACCCTAGCTAAGGCTCTCTCCCCAAGAGGACCCAATGCCAACGTCTGACAACACCACGCGCCTGGGGTCCGGAAGAGGTGCAGGCTGACTCGGCATGGAACCTGGAAGCTCACCATGTCGTTTCCCAGGCCCGGCTGCAGCTGCCCAGAGGATTCCGGAGGCCTCCTCGACCAGGGGCCCAATCACGTGTGTGGCCTTGGCAGCCAAAGACGGATCCTGACCGGCACGGTCCCTTGTGCCCTCCACTCAGCCCTTCGGGGAGAACACTGCCCTGCTGTGGGTTGGGCGCCTGGAGCCTCCTGGGACCTAACCCTAACCCTAACCGTACCCCGAACCGGGACCCTCCACCGCAACGTAAGCCTGCCTCGAACCCTAACCCTGCAATGGAGCCGCCTTCTGGCATGGGCCCTCACTTCAGCCCTCGAGGGAGATCACGAGACTGGAGTCGATTCAGCCCTGGCGACGTCCCTGGACCAAACCCTAACCCTAGCTAAGGCTCCCTCCCCATGGGGACCCCATGCCAAAGTCTGACAAGACCACGCGCCTGGGGTCCAGAGGCGGTGCAGGCTGACTCGGCATGGAAGCTGCAAGCTCACCATGTGGTTTCCCAGGCCCGTGTGCAGCTGACCGAGAGGATTCCGGAGGCCTCCTCGAACAGGGGCCGATCGACGTCTGTGGCCTTGGCAGCCAAAGACGGATCCTGACCGGGACGGTCCCTTGTGCCCTCAACTCAGGCCTTCGGGAAGACCACTGCCCTGCTTTGGGTTCGGCGCCTGGAGCCTCCTGGGACCTAACCCTAACCCTAACCCCACACCGAACGGGGACCCTCCACCGAAACCAAAGCCGGCCTCGACCCCTAACCCTGCACTTGAGCCGCCTTGCTGCATGGGCCCTCACTTCAGCCCTCGAGGGAGATCACGAGACCGGAGTCGCTTCGGCCCTGGCCACGTCCCTGGACCGAACCCTAACCCTAGCTAAGGCTCTCTCCCCAAGAGGACCCAATGCCAACGTCTGACAACACCACGCGCCTGGGGTCCGGAAGAGGTGCAGGCTGACTCGGCATGGAACCTGGAAGCTCACCATGTCGTTTCCCAGGCCCGGCTGCAGCTGCCCAGAGGATTCCGGAGGCCTCCTCGACCAGGGGCCCAATCACGTGTGTGGCCTTGGCAGCCAAAGACGGATCCTGACCGGCACGGTCCCTTGTGCCCTCCACTCAGCCCTTCGGGGAGAACACTGCCCTGCTGTGGGTTGGGCGCCTGGAGCCTCCTGGGACCTAACCCTAACCCTAACCGTACCCCGAACCGGGACCCTCCACCGCAACGTAAGCCTGCCTCGAACCCTAACCCTGCAATGGAGCCGCCTTCTGGCATGGGCCCTCACTTCAGCCCTCGAGGGAGATCACGAGACTGGAGTCGATTCAGCCCTGGCGACGTCCCTGGACCAAACCCTAACCCTAGCTAAGGCTCCCTCCCCATGGGGACCCCATGCCAAAGTCTGACAAGACCACGCGCCTGGGGTCCAGAGGCGGTGCAGGCTGACTCGGCATGGAAGCTGCAAGCTCACCATGTGGTTTCCCAGGCCCGTGTGCAGCTGACCGAGAGGATTCCGGAGGCCTCCTCGAACAGGGGCCGATCGACGTCTGTGGCCTTGGCAGCCAAAGACGGATCCTGACCGGCACGGTCCCTTGTGCCCTCAACTCAGGCCTTCGGGAAGACCCCTGCCCTGCTTTGGGTTCGGCGCCTGGAGCCTCCTGGGACCTAACCCTAACCCTAACCCCACACCGAACGGGGACCCTCCACCGAAACCTAAGCCGGCCTCGACCCCTAACCCTGCACTTGAGCCGCCTTGCTGCATGGGCCCTCACTTCAGCCCTCGAGGGAGATCACGAGACCGGAGTCGCTTCGGCCCTGGCCACGTCCCTGGACCGAACCCTAACCCTAGCTAAGGCTCTCTCCCCAAGAGGACCCAATGCCAACGTCTGACAACACCACGCGCCTGGGGTCCGGAAGAGGTGCAGGCTGACTCGGCATGGAACCTGGAAGCTCACCATGTCGTTTCCCAGGCCCGGCTGCAGCTGCCCAGAGGATTCCGGAGGCCTCCTCGACCAGGGGCCCAATCACGTGTGTGGCCTTGGCAGCCAAAGACGGATCCTGACCGGCACGGTCCCTTGTGCCCTCCACTCAGCCCTTCGGGGAGAACACTGCCCTGCTGTGGGTTGGGCGCCTGGAGCCTCCTGGGACCTAACCCTAACCCTAACCGTACCCCGAACCGGGACCCTCCACCGCAACGTAAGCCTGCCTCGAACCCTAACCCTGCAATGGAGCCGCCTTCTGGCATGGGCCCTCACTTCAGCCCTCGAGGGAGATCACGAGACTGGAGTCGATTCAGCCCTGGCGACGTCCCTGGACCAAACCCTAACCCTAGCTAAGGCTCCCTCCCCATGGGGACCCCATGCCAAAGTCTGACAAGACCACGCGCCTGGGGTCCAGAGGCGGTGCAGGCTGACTCGGCATGGAAGCTGCAAGCTCACCATGTGGTTTCCCAGGCCCGTGTGCAGCTGACCGAGAGGATTCCGGAGGCCTCCTCGAACAGGGGCCGATCGACGTCTGTGGCCTTGGCAGCCAAAGACGGATCCTGACCGGCACGGTCCCTTGTGCCCTCAACTCAGGCCTTCGGGAAGACCACTGCCCTGCAGTGGGTTCGGCGCCTGGAGCCTCCTGGGACCTAACCCTAACCCTAACCCCACACCGAACGGGGACCCTCCACCGAAACCTAAGCCGGCCTCGACCCCTAACCCTGCACTTGAGCCGCCTTGCTGCATGGGCCCTCACTTCAGCCCTCGAGGGAGATCACGAGACCGGAGTCGCTTCGGCCCTGGCCACGTCCCTGGACCGAACCCTAACCCTAGCTAAGGCTCTCTCCCCAAGAGGACCCAATGCCAACGTCTGACAACACCACGCGCCTGGGGTCCGGAAGAGGTGCAGGCTGACTCGGCATGGAACCTGGAAGCTCACCAGGTCGTTTCCCAGGCCCGGCTGCAGCTGCCCAGAGGATTCCGGAGGCCTCCTCGACCAGGGGCCCAATCACGTGTGTGGCCTTGGCAGCCAAAGACGGATCCTGACCGGCACGGTCCCTTGTGCCCTCCACTCAGCCCTTCGGGGAGAACACTGCCCTGCTGTGGGTTGGGCGCCTGGAGCCTCCTGGGACCTAACCCTAACCCTAACCGTACCCCGAACCGGGACCCTCCACCGCAACGTAAGCCTGCCTCGAACCCTAACCCTGCAATGGAGCCGCCTTCTGGCATGGGCCCTCACTTCAGCCCTCGAGGGAGATCACGAGACTGGAGTCGATTCAGCCCTGGCGACGTCCCTGGACCAAACCCTAACCCTAGCTAAGGCTCCCTCCCCATGGGGACCCCATGCCAAAGTCTGACAAGACCACGCGCCTGGGGTCCAGAGGCGGTGCAGGCTGACTCGGCATGGAAGCTGCAAGCTCACCATGTGGTTTCCCAGGCCCGTGTGCAGCTGACCGAGAGGATTCCGGAGGCCTCCTCGAACAGGGGCCGATCGACGTCTGTGGCCTTGGCAGCCAAAGACGGATCCTGACCGGCACGGTCCCTTGTGCCCTCAACTCAGGCCTTCGGGAAGACCACTGCCCTGCAGTGGGTTCGGCGCCTGGAGCCTCCTGGGACCTAACCCTAACCCTAACCCCACACCGAACGGGGACCCTCCACCGAAACCTAAGCCGGCCTCGACCCCTAACCCTGCACTTGAGCCGCCTTGCTGCATGGGCCCTCACTTCAGCCCTCGAGGGAGATCACGAGACCGGAGTCGCTTCGGCCCTGGCCACGTCCCTGGACCGAACCCTAACCCTAGCTAAGGCTCTCTCCCCAAGAGGACCCAATGCCAACGTCTGACAACACCACGCGCCTGGGGTCCGGAAGAGGTGCAGGCTGACTCGGCATGGAACCTGGAAGCTCACCATGTCGTTTCCCAGGCCCGGCTGCAGCTGCCCAGAGGATTCCGGAGGCCTCCTCGACCAGGGGCCCAATCACGTGTGTGGCCTTGGCAGCCAAAGACGGATCCTGACCGGCACGGTCCCTTGTGCCCTCAACTCAGCCCTTCGTGGAGACCACTGCCCTGCTGTGGGTTGGGCGCCTGGAGCCTCCTGGGACCTAACCCTAACCCTAACCGTACCCCGAACCGGGACCCTCCACCGCAACGTAAGCCTGCCTCGAACCCTAACCCTGCAATGGAGCCGCCTTCTGGCATGGGCCCTCACTTCAGCCCTCGAGGGAGATCACGAGACTGGAGTCGATTCAGCCCTGGCGACGTCCCTGGACCAAACCCGAACCCTAGCTAAGGCTCCCTCCCCATGGGGACCCCATGCCAAAGTCTGACAAGACCACGCGCCTGGGGTCCAGAGGCGGTGCAGGCTGACTCGGCATGGAAGCTGCAAGCTCACCATGTGGTTTCCCAGGCCCGTGTGCAGCTGACCGAGAGGATTCCGGAGGCCTCCTCGAACAGGAGCCGATCGACGTCTGTGGCCTTGGCAGCCAAAGACGGATCCTGACCGGCACGGTCCCTTGTGCCCTCAACTCAGGCCTTCGGGAAGACCACTGCCCTGCTTTGGGTTCGGCGCCTGGAGCCTCCTGGGACCTAACCCTAACCCTAACCCCACACCGAACGGGGACCCTCCACCGAAACCAAAGCCGGCCTCGACCCCTAACCCTGCACTTGAGCCGCCTTGCTGCATGGGCCCTCACTTCAGCCCTCGAGGGAGATCACGAGACCGGAGTCGCTTCGGCCCTGGCCACGTCCCTGGACCGAACCCTAACCCTAGCTAAGGCTCTCTCCCCAAGAGGACCCAATGCCAACGTCTGACAACACCACGCGCCTGGGGTCCGGAAGAGGTGCAGGCTGACTCGGCATGGAACCTGGAAGCTCACCATGTCGTTTCCCAGGCCCGGCTGCAGCTGCCCAGAGGATTCCGGAGGCCTCCTCGACCAGGGGCCCAATCACGTGTGTGGCCTTGGCAGCCAAAGACGGATCCTGACCGGCACGGTCCCTTGTGCCCTCCACTCAGCCCTTCGGGGAGAACACTGCCCTGCTGTGGGTTGGGCGCCTGGAGCCTCCTGGGACCTAACCCTAACCCTAACCGTACCCCGAACCGGGACCCTCCACCGCAACGTAAGCCTGCCTCGAACCCTAACCCTGCAATGGAGCCGCCTTCTGGCATGGGCCCTCACTTCAGCCCTCGAGGCAGATCACGAGACTGGAGTCGATTCAGCCCTGGCGACGTCCCTGGACCAAACCCTAACCCTAGCTAAGGCTCCCTCCCCATGGGGACCCCATGCCAAAGTCTGACAAGACCACGCGCCTGGGGTCCAGAGGCGGTGCAGGCTGACTCGGCATGGAAGCTGCAAGCTCACCATGTGGTTTCCCAGGCCCGTGTGCAGCTGACCGAGAGGATTCCGGAGGCCTCCTCGAACAGGGGCCGATCGACGTCTGTGGCCTTGGCAGCCAAAGACGGATCCTGACCGGCACGGTCCCTTGTGCCCTCAACTCAGGCCTTCGGGAAGACCCCTGCCCTGCTTTGGGTTCGGCGCCTGGAGCCTCCTGGGACCTAACCCTAACCCTAACCCCACACCGAACGGGGACCCTCCACCGAAACCAAAGCCGGCCTCGACCCCTAACCCTGCACTTGAGCCGCCTTGCTGCATGGGCCCTCACTTCAGCCCTCGAGGGAGATCACGAGACCGGAGTCGCTTCGGCCCTGGCCACGTCCCTGGACCGAACCCTAACCCTAGCTAAGGCTCTCTCCCCAAGAGGACCCAATGCCAACGTCTGACAACACCACGCGCCTGGGGTCCGGAAGAGGTGCAGGCTGACTCGGCATGGAACCTGGAAGCTCACCATGTCGTTTCCCAGGCCCGGCTGCAGCTGCCCAGAGGATTCCGGAGGCCTCCTCGACCAGGGGCCCAATCACGTGTGTGGCCTTGGCAGCCAAAGACGGATCCTGACCGGCACGGTCCCTTGTGCCCTCCACTCAGCCCTTCGGGGAGAACACTGCCCTGCTGTGGGTTGGGCGCCTGGAGCCTCCTGGGACCTAACCCTAACCCTAACCGTACCCCGAACCGGGACCCTCCACCGCAACGTAAGCCTGCCTCGAACCCTAACCCTGCAATGGAGCCGCCTTCTGGCATGGGCCCTCACTTCAGCCCTCGAGGGAGATCACGAGACTGGAGTCGATTCAGCCCTGGCGACGTCCCTGGACCAAACCCTAACCCTAGCTAAGGCTCCCTCCCCATGGGGACCCCATGCCAAAGTCTGACAAGACCACGCGCCTGGGGTCCAGAGGCGGTGCAGGCTGACTCGGCATGGAAGCTGCAAGCTCACCATGTGGTTTCCCAGGCCCGTGTGCAGCTGACCGAGAGGATTCCGGAGGCCTCCTCGAACAGGGGCCGATCGACGTCTGTGGCCTTGGCAGCCAAAGACGGATCCTGACCGGGACGGTCCCTTGTGCCCTCAACTCAGGCCTTCGGGAAGACCACTGCCCTGCTTTGGGTTCGGCGCCTGGAGCCTCCTGGGACCTAACCCTAACCCTAACCCCACACCGAACGGGGACCCTCCACCGAAACCAAAGCCGGCCTCGACCCCTAACCCTGCACTTGAGCCGCCTTGCTGCATGGGCCCTCACTTCAGCCCTCGAGGGAGATCACGAGACCGGAGTCGCTTCGGCCCTGGCCACGTCCCTGGACCGAACCCTAACCCTAGCTAAGGCTCTCTCCCCAAGAGGACCCAATGCCAACGTCTGACAACACCACGCGCCTGGGGTCCGGAAGAGGTGCAGGCTGACTCGGCATGGAACCTGGAAGCTCACCATGTCGTTTCCCAGGCCCGGCTGCAGCTGCCCAGAGGATTCCGGAGGCCTCCTCGACCAGGGGCCCAATCACGTGTGTGGCCTTGGCAGCCAAAGACGGATCCTGACCGGCACGGTCCCTTGTGCCCTCCACTCAGCCCTTCGGGGAGAACACTGCCCTGCTGTGGGTTGGGCGCCTGGAGCCTCCTGGGACCTAACCCTAACCCTAACCGTACCCCGAACCGGGACCCTCCACCGCAACGTAAGCCTGCCTCGAACCCTAACCCTGCAATGGAGCCGCCTTCTGGCATGGGCCCTCACTTCAGCCCTCGAGGGAGATCACGAGACTGGAGTCGATTCAGCCCTGGCGACGTCCCTGGACCAAACCCTAACCCTAGCTAAGGCTCCCTCCCCATGGGGACCCCATGCCAAAGTCTGACAAGACCACGCGCCTGGGGTCCAGAGGCGGTGCAGGCTGACTCGGCATGGAAGCTGCAAGCTCACCATGTGGTTTCCCAGGCCCGTGTGCAGCTGACCGAGAGGATTCCGGAGGCCTCCTCGAACAGGGGCCGATCGACGTCTGTGGCCTTGGCAGCCAAAGACGGATCCTGACCGGCACGGTCCCTTGTGCCCTCAACTCAGGCCTTCGGGAAGACCCCTGCCCTGCTTTGGGTTCGGCGCCTGGAGCCTCCTGGGACCTAACCCTAACCCTAACCCCACACCGAACGGGGACCCTCCACCGAAACCTAAGCCGGCCTCGACCCCTAACCCTGCACTTGAGCCGCCTTGCTGCATGGGCCCTCACTTCAGCCCTCGAGGGAGATCACGAGACCGGAGTCGCTTCGGCCCTGGCCACGTCCCTGGACCGAACCCTAACCCTAGCTAAGGCTCTCTCCCCAAGAGGACCCAATGCCAACGTCTGACAACACCACGCGCCTGGGGTCCGGAAGAGGTGCAGGCTGACTCGGCATGGAACCTGGAAGCTCACCATGTCGTTTCCCAGGCCCGGCTGCAGCTGCCCAGAGGATTCCGGAGGCCTCCTCGACCAGGGGCCCAATCACGTGTGTGGCCTTGGCAGCCAAAGACGGATCCTGACCGGCACGGTCCCTTGTGCCCTCCACTCAGCCCTTCGGGGAGAACACTGCCCTGCTGTGGGTTGGGCGCCTGGAGCCTCCTGGGACCTAACCCTAACCCTAACCGTACCCCGAACCGGGACCCTCCACCGCAACGTAAGCCTGCCTCGAACCCTAACCCTGCAATGGAGCCGCCTTCTGGCATGGGCCCTCACTTCAGCCCTCGAGGGAGATCACGAGACTGGAGTCGATTCAGCCCTGGCGACGTCCCTGGACCAAACCCTAACCCTAGCTAAGGCTCCCTCCCCATGGGGACCCCATGCCAAAGTCTGACAAGACCACGCGCCTGGGGTCCAGAGGCGGTGCAGGCTGACTCGGCATGGAAGCTGCAAGCTCACCATGTGGTTTCCCAGGCCCGTGTGCAGCTGACCGAGAGGATTCCGGAGGCCTCCTCGAACAGGGGCCGATCGACGTCTGTGGCCTTGGCAGCCAAAGACGGATCCTGACCGGCACGGTCCCTTGTGCCCTCAACTCAGGCCTTCGGGAAGACCACTGCCCTGCAGTGGGTTCGGCGCCTGGAGCCTCCTGGGACCTAACCCTAACCCTAACCCCACACCGAACGGGGACCCTCCACCGAAACCTAAGCCGGCCTCGACCCCTAACCCTGCACTTGAGCCGCCTTGCTGCATGGGCCCTCACTTCAGCCCTCGAGGGAGATCACGAGACCGGAGTCGCTTCGGCCCTGGCCACGTCCCTGGACCGAACCCTAACCCTAGCTAAGGCTCTCTCCCCAAGAGGACCCAATGCCAACGTCTGACAACACCACGCGCCTGGGGTCCGGAAGAGGTGCAGGCTGACTCGGCATGGAACCTGGAAGCTCACCAGGTCGTTTCCCAGGCCCGGCTGCAGCTGCCCAGAGGATTCCGGAGGCCTCCTCGACCAGGGGCCCAATCACGTGTGTGGCCTTGGCAGCCAAAGACGGATCCTGACCGGCACGGTCCCTTGTGCCCTCCACTCAGCCCTTCGGGGAGAACACTGCCCTGCTGTGGGTTGGGCGCCTGGAGCCTCCTGGGACCTAACCCTAACCCTAACCGTACCCCGAACCGGGACCCTCCACCGCAACGTAAGCCTGCCTCGAACCCTAACCCTGCAATGGAGCCGCCTTCTGGCATGGGCCCTCACTTCAGCCCTCGAGGGAGATCACGAGACTGGAGTCGATTCAGCCCTGGCGACGTCCCTGGACCAAACCCTAACCCTAGCTAAGGCTCCCTCCCCATGGGGACCCCATGCCAAAGTCTGACAAGACCACGCGCCTGGGGTCCAGAGGCGGTGCAGGCTGACTCGGCATGGAAGCTGCAAGCTCACCATGTGGTTTCCCAGGCCCGTGTGCAGCTGACCGAGAGGATTCCGGAGGCCTCCTCGAACAGGGGCCGATCGACGTCTGTGGCCTTGGCAGCCAAAGACGGATCCTGACCGGCACGGTCCCTTGTGCCCTCAACTCAGGCCTTCGGGAAGACCACTGCCCTGCAGTGGGTTCGGCGCCTGGAGCCTCCTGGGACCTAACCCTAACCCTAACCCCACACCGAACGGGGACCCTCCACCGAAACCTAAGCCGGCCTCGACCCCTAACCCTGCACTTGAGCCGCCTTGCTGCATGGGCCCTCACTTCAGCCCTCGAGGGAGATCACGAGACCGGAGTCGCTTCGGCCCTGGCCACGTCCCTGGACCGAACCCTAACCCTAGCTAAGGCTCTCTCCCCAAGAGGACCCAATGCCAACGTCTGACAACACCACGCGCCTGGGGTCCGGAAGAGGTGCAGGCTGACTCGGCATGGAACCTGGAAGCTCACCATGTCGTTTCCCAGGCCCGGCTGCAGCTGCCCAGAGGATTCCGGAGGCCTCCTCGACCAGGGGCCCAATCACGTGTGTGGCCTTGGCAGCCAAAGACGGATCCTGACCGGCACGGTCCCTTGTGCCCTCAACTCAGCCCTTCGTGGAGACCACTGCCCTGCTGTGGGTTGGGCGCCTGGAGCCTCCTGGGACCTAACCCTAACCCTAACCGTACCCCGAACCGGGACCCTCCACCGCAACGTAAGCCTGCCTCGAACCCTAACCCTGCAATGGAGCCGCCTTCTGGCATGGGCCCTCACTTCAGCCCTCGAGGGAGATCACGAGACTGGAGTCGATTCAGCCCTGGCGACGTCCCTGGACCAAACCCGAACCCTAGCTAAGGCTCCCTCCCCATGGGGACCCCATGCCAAAGTCTGACAAGACCACGCGCCTGGGGTCCAGAGGCGGTGCAGGCTGACTCGGCATGGAAGCTGCAAGCTCACCATGTGGTTTCCCAGGCCCGTGTGCAGCTGACCGAGAGGATTCCGGAGGCCTCCTCGAACAGGAGCCGATCGACGTCTGTGGCCTTGGCAGCCAAAGACGGATCCTGACCGGCACGGTCCCTTGTGCCCTCAACTCAGGCCTTCGGGAAGACCACTGCCCTGCTTTGGGTTCGGCGCCTGGAGCCTCCTGGGACCTAACCCTAACCCTAACCCCACACCGAACGGGGACCCTCCACCGAAACCAAAGCCGGCCTCGACCCCTAACCCTGCACTTGAGCCGCCTTGCTGCATGGGCCCTCACTTCAGCCCTCGAGGGAGATCACGAGACCGGAGTCGCTTCGGCCCTGGCCACGTCCCTGGACCGAACCCTAACCCTAGCTAAGGCTCTCTCCCCAAGAGGACCCAATGCCAACGTCTGACAACACCACGCGCCTGGGGTCCGGAACAGGTGCAGGCTGACTCGGCATGGAACCTGGAAGCTCACCAGGTCTTTTCCCAGGCCCGGCTGCAGCTGCCCAGAGGATTCCGGAGGCCTCCTCGACCAGGGGCCCAATCACGTGTGTGGCCTTGGCAGCCAAAGACGGATCCTGACCGGCACGGTCCCTTGTGCCCTCCACTCAGCCCTTCGGGGAGAACACTGCCCTGCTGTGGGTTGGGCGCCTGGAGCCTCCTGGGACCTAACCCTAACCCTAACCCCACACCGAACGGGGACCCTCCACCGCAACGTAAGCCTGCCTCGAACCCTAACCCTGCAATGGAGCCGCCTTCTGGCATGGGCCCTCACTTCAGCCCTCGAGGGAGATCACGAGACTGGAGTCGATTCAGCCCTGGCGACGTCCCTGGACCAAACCCTAACCCTAGCTAAGGCTCCCTCCCCATGGGGACCCCATGCCAAAGTCTGACAAGACCACGCGCCTGGGGTCCAGAGGCGGTGCAGGCTGACTCGGCATGGAAGCTGCAAGCTCACCATGTGGTTTCCCAGGCCCGTGTGCAGTTGACCGAGAGGATTCCGGAGGCCTCCTCGAACAGGGGCCGATCGACGTCTGTGGCCTTGGCAGCCAAAGACGGATCCTGACCGGCACGGTCCCTTGTGCCCTCAACTCAGGCCTTCGGGAAGACCACTGCCCTGCAGTGGGTTCGGCGCCTGGAGCCTCCTGGGACCTAACCCTAACCCTAACCCCACACCGAACGGGGACCCTCCACCGAAACCTAAGCCGGCCTCGACCCCTAACCCTGCACTTGAGCCGCCTTGCTGCATGGGCCCTCACTTCAGCCCTCGAGGGAGATCACGAGACCGGAGTCGCTTCGGCCCTGGCCACGTCCCTGGACCGAACCCTAACCCTAGCTAAGGCTCTCTCCCCAAGAGGACCCAATGCCAACGTCTGACAACACCACGCGCCTGGGGTCCGGAAGAGGTGCAGGCTGACTCGGCATGGAACCTGGAAGCTCACCATGTCGTTTCCCAGGCCCGGCTGCAGCTGCCCAGAGGATTCCGGAGGCCTCCTCGACCAGGGGCCCAATCACGTGTGTGGCCTTGGCAGCCAAAGACGGATCCTGACCGGCACGGTCCCTTGTGCCCTCCACTCAGCCCTTCGGGGAGAACACTGCCCTGCTGTGGGTTGGGCGCCTGGAGCCTCCTGGGACCTAACCCTAACCCTAACCGTACCCCGAACCGGGACCCTCCACCGCAACGTAAGCCTGCCTCGAACCCTAACCCTGCAATGGAGCCGCCTTCTGGCATGGGCCCTCACTTCAGCCCTCGAGGGAGATCACGAGACTGGAGTCGATTCAGCCCTGGCGACGTCCCTGGACCAAACCCTAACCCTAGCTAAGGCTCCCTCCCCATGGGGACCCCATGCCAAAGTCTGACAAGACCACGCGCCTGGGGTCCAGAGGCGGTGCAGGCTGACTCGGCATGGAAGCTGCAAGCTCACCATGTGGTTTCCCAGGCCCGTGTGCAGCTGACCGAGAGGATTCCGGAGGCCTCCTCGAACAGGGGCCGATCGACGTCTGTGGCCTTGGCAGCCAAAGACGGATCCTGACCGGCACGGTCCCTTGTGCCCTCAACTCAGGCCTTCGGGAAGACCCCTGCCCTGCTTTGGGTTCGGCGCCTGGAGCCTCCTGGGACCTAACCCTAACCCTAACCCCACACCGAACGGGGACCCTCCACCGAAACCTAAGCCGGCCTCGACCCCTAACCCTGCACTTGAGCCGCCTTGCTGCATGGGCCCTCACTTCAGCCCTCGAGGGAGATCACGAGACCGGAGTCGCTTCGGCCCTGGCCACGTCCCTGGACCGAACCCTAACCCTAGCTAAGGCTCTCTCCCCAAGAGGACCCAATGCCAACGTCTGACAACACCACGCGCCTGGGGTCCGGAACAGGTGCAGGCTGACTCGGCATGGAACCTGGAAGCTCACCAGGTCTTTTCCCAGGCCCGGCTGCAGCTGCCCAGAGGATTCCGGAGGCCTCCTCGACCAGGGGCCCAATCACGTGTGTGGCCTTGGCAGCCAAAGACGGATCCTGACCGGCACGGTCCCTTGTGCCCTCCACTCAGCCCTTCGGGGAGAACACTGCCCTGCTGTGGGTTGGGCGCCTGGAGCCTCCTGGGACCTAACCCTAACCCTAACCGTACCCCGAACCGGGACCCTCCACCGCAACGTAAGCCTGCCTCGAACCCTAACCCTGCAATGGAGCCGCCTTCTGGCATGGGCCCTCACTTCAGCCCTCGAGGGAGATCACGAGACTGGAGTCGATTCAGCCCTGGCGACGTCCCTGGACCAAACCCTAACCCTAGCTAAGGCTCCCTCCCCATGGGGACCCCATGCCAAAGTCTGACAAGACCACGCGCCTGGGGTCCAGAGGCGGTGCAGGCTGACTCGGCATGGAAGCTGCAAGCTCACCATGTGGTTTCCCAGGCCCGTGTGCAGCTGACCGAGAGGATTCCGGAGGCCTCCTCGAACAGGGGCCGATCGACGTCTGTGGCCTTGGCAGCCAAAGACGGATCCTGACCGGCACGGTCCCTTGTGCCCTCAACTCAGGCCTTCGGGAAGACCACTGCCCTGCAGTGGGTTCGGCGCCTGGAGCCTCCTGGGACCTAACCCTAACCCTAACCCCACATCGAACGGGGACCCTCCACCGAAACCTAAGCCGGCCTCGACCCCTAACCCTGCACTTGAGCCGCCTTGCTGCATGGGCCCTCACTTCAGCCCTCGAGGGAGATCACGAGACCGGAGTCGCTTCGGCCCTGGCCACGTCCCTGGACCGAACCCTAACCCTAGCTAAGGCTCTCTCCCCAAGAGGACCCAATGCCAACGTCTGACAACACCACGCGCCTGGGGTCCGGAAGAGGTGCAGGCTGACTCGGCATGGAACCTGGAAGCTCACCAGGTCGTTTCCCAGGCCCGGCTGCAGCTGCCCAGAGGATTCCGGAGGCCTCCTCGACCAGGGGCCCAATCACGTGTGTGGCCTTGGCAGCCAAAGACGGATCCTGACCGGCACGGTCCCTTGTGCCCTCCACTCAGCCCTTCGGGGAGAACACTGCCCTGCTGTGGGTTGGGCGCCTGGAGCCTCCTGGGACCTAACCCTAACCCTAACCGTACCCCGAACCGGGACCCTCCACCGCAACGTAAGCCTGCCTCGAACCCTAACCCTGCAATGGAGCCGCCTTCTGGCATGGGCCCTCACTTCAGCCCTCGAGGGAGATCACGAGACTGGAGTCGATTCAGCCCTGGCGACGTCCCTGGACCAAACCCTAACCCTAGCTAAGGCTCCCTCCCCATGGGGACCCCATGCCAAAGTCTGACAAGACCACGCGCCTGGGGTCCAGAGGCGGTGCAGGCTGACTCGGCATGGAAGCTGCAAGCTCACCATGTGGTTTCCCAGGCCCGTGTGCAGCTGACCGAGAGGATTCCGGAGGCCTCCTCGAACAGGGGCCGATCGACGTCTGTGGCCTTGGCAGCCAAAGACGGATCCTGACCGGCACGGTCCCTTGTGCCCTCAACTCAGGCCTTCGGGAAGACCACTGCCCTGCAGTGGGTTCGGCGCCTGGAGCCTCCTGGGACCTAACCCTAACCCTAACCCCACATCGAACGGGGACCCTCCACCGAAACCTAAGCCGGCCTCGACCCCTAACCCTGCACTTGAGCCGCCTTGCTGCATGGGCCCTCACTTCAGCCCTCGAGGGAGATCACGAGACCGGAGTCGCTTCGGCCCTGGCCACGTCCCTGGACCGAACCCTAACCCTAGCTAAGGCTCTCTCCCCAAGAGGACCCAATGCCAACGTCTGACAACACCACGCGCCTGGGGTCCGGAAGAGGTGCAGGCTGACTCGGCATGGAACCTGGAAGCTCACCAGGTCGTTTCCCAGGCCCGGCTGCAGCTGCCCAGAGGATTCCGGAGGCCTCCTCGACCAGGGGCCCAATCACGTGTGTGGCCTTGGCAGCCAAAGACGGATCCTGACCGGCACGGTCCCTTGTGCCCTCCACTCAGCCCTTCGGGGAGAACACTGCCCTGCTGTGGGTTGGGCGCCTGGAGCCTCCTGGGACCTAACCCTAACCCTAACCGTACCCCGAACCGGGACCCTCCACCGCAACGTAAGCCTGCCTCGAACCCTAACCCTGCAATGGAGCCGCCTTCTGGCATGGGCCCTCACTTCAGCCCTCGAGGGAGATCACGAGACTGGAGTCGATTCAGCCCTGGCGACGTCCCTGGACCAAACCCTAACCCTAGCTAAGGCTCCCTCCCCATGGGGACCCCATGCCAAAGTCTGACAAGACCACGCGCCTGGGGTCCAGAGGCGGTGCAGGCTGACTCGGCATGGAAGCTGCAAGCTCACCATGTGGTTTCCCAGGCCCGTGTGCAGCTGACCGAGAGGATTCCGGAGGCCTCCTCGAACAGGGGCCGATCGACGTCTGTGGCCTTGGCAGCCAAAGACGGATCCTGACCGGCACGGTCCCTTGTGCCCTCAACTCAGGCCTTCGGGAAGACCACTGCCCTGCAGTGGGTTCGGCGCCTGGAGCCTCCTGGGACCTAACCCTAACCCTAACCCCACACCGAACGGGGACCCTCCACCGAAACCTAAGCCGGCCTCGACCCCTAACCCTGCACTTGAGCCGCCTTGCTGCATGGGCCCTCACTTCAGCCCTCGAGGGAGATCACGAGACCGGAGTCGCTTCGGCCCTGGCCACGTCCCTGGACCGAACCCTAACCCTAGCTAAGGCTCTCTCCCCAAGAGGACCCAATGCCAACTTCTGACAACACCACGCGCCTGGGGTCCGGAAGAGGTGCAGGCTGACTCGGCATGGAACCTGGAAGCTCACCATGTCGTTTCCCAGGCCCGGCTGCAGCTGCCCAGAGGATTCCGGAGGCCTCCTCGACCAGGGGCCCAATCACGTGTGTGGCCTTGGCAGCCAAAGACGGATCCTGACCGGCACGGTCCCTTGTGGCCTCCACTCAGCCCTTCGGGGAGAACACTGCCCTGCTGTGGGTTGGGCACCTGGAGCCTCCTGGGACCTAACCCTAACCCTAACCGTACCCCGAACCGGGACCCTCCACCGCAACGTAAGCCTGCCTCGAACCCTAACCCTGCAATGGAGCCGCCTTCTGGCATGGGCCCTCACTTCAGCCCTCGAGGGAGATCACGAGACTGGAGTCGATTCAGCCCTGGCGACGTCCCTGGACCAAACCCTAACCCTAGCTAAGGCTCCCTCCCCATGGGGACCCCATGCCAAAGTCTGACAAGACCACGCGCCTGGGGTCCAGAGGCGGTGCAGGCTGACTCGGCATGGAAGCTGCAAGCTCACCATGTGGTTTCCCAGGCCCGTGTGCAGCTGACCGAGAGGATTCCGGAGGCCTCCTCGAACAGGGGCCGATCGACGTCTGTGGCCTTGGCAGCCAAAGACGGATCCTGACCGGCACGGTCCCTTGTGCCCTCAACTCAGGCCTTCGGGAAGACCCCTGCCCTGCTTTGGGTTCGGCGCCTGGAGCCTCCTGGGACCTAACCCTAACCCTAACCCCACACCGAACGGGGACCCTCCACCGAAACCTAAGCCGGCCTCGACCCCTAACCCTGCACTTGAGCCGCCTTGCTGCATGGGCCCTCACTTCAGCCCTCGAGGGAGATCACGAGACCGGAGTCGCTTCGGCCCTGGCCACGTCCCTGGACCGAACCCTAACCCTAGCTAAGGCTCTCTCCCCAAGAGGACCCAATGCCAACGTCTGACAACACCACGCGCCTGGGGTCCGGATGAGGTGCAGGCTGACTCGGCATGGAACCTGGAAGCTCACCAGGTCGTTTCCCAGGCCCGGCTGCAGCTGCCCAGAGGATTCCGGAGGCCTCCTCGACCAGGGGCCCAATCACGTGTGTGGCCTTGGCAGCCAAAGACGGATCCTGACCGGCACGGTCCCTTGTGCCCTCCACTCAGCCCTTCGGGGAGAACACTGCCCTGCTGTGGGTTGGGCGCCTGGAGCCTCCTGGGACCTAACCCTAACCCTAACCGTACCCCGAACCGGGACCCTCCACCGCAACGTAAGCCTGCCTCGAACCCTAACCCTGCAATGGAGCCGCCTTCTGGCATGGGCCCTCACTTCAGCCCTCGAGGGAGATCACGAGACTGGAGTCGATTCAGCCCTGGCGACGTCCCTGGACCAAACCCTAACCCTAGCTAAGGCTCCCTCCCCATGGGGACCCCATGCCAAAGTCTGACAAGACCACGCGCCTGGGGTCCAGAGGCGGTGCAGGCTGACTCGGCATGGAAGCTGCAAGCTCACCATGTGGTTTCCCAGGCCCGTGTGCAGCTGACCGAGAGGATTCCGGAGGCCTCCTCGAACAGGGGCCGATCGACGTCAGTGGCCTTGGCAGCCAAAGACGGATCCTGACCGGCACGGTCCCTTGTGCCCTCAACTCAGGCCTTCGGGAAGACCCCTGCCCTGCTTTGGGTTCGGCGCCTGGAGCCTCCTGGGACCTAACCCTAACCCTAACCCCACACCGAACGGGGACCCTCCACCGAAACCTAAGCCGGCCTCGACCCCTAACCCTGCACTTGAGCCGCCTTGCTGCATGGGCCCTCACTTCAGCCCTCGAGGGAGATCACGAGACCGGAGTCGCTTCGGCCCTGGCCACGTCCCTGGACCGAACCCTAACCCTAGCTAAGGCTCTCTCCCCAAGAGGACCCAATGCCAACGTCTGACAACACCACGCGCCTGGGGTCCGGAACAGGTGCAGGCTGACTCGGCATGGAACCTGGAAGCTCACCAGGTCTTTTCCCAGGCCCGGCTGCAGCTGCCCAGAGGATTCCGGAGGCCTCCTCGACCAGGGGCCCAATCACGTGTGTGGCCTTGGCAGCCAAAGACGGATCCTGACCGGCACGGTCCCTTGTGCCCTCCACTCAGCCCTTCGGGGAGAACACTGCCCTGCTGTGGGTTGGGCGCCTGGAGCCTCCTGGGACCTAACCCTAACCCTAACCGTACCCCGAACCGGGACCCTCCACCGCAACGTAAGCCTGCCTCGAACCCTAACCCTGCAATGGAGCCGCCTTCTGGCATGGGCCCTCACTTCAGCCCTCGAGGGAGATCACGAGACTGGAGTCGATTCAGCCCTGGCGACGTCCCTGGACCAAACCCTAACCCTAGCTAAGGCTCCCTCCCCATGGGGACCCCATGCCAAAGTCTGACAAGACCACGCGCCTGGGGTCCAGAGGCGGTGCAGGCTGACTCGGCATGGAAGCTGCAAGCTCACCATGTGGTTTCCCAGGCCCGTGTGCAGCTGACCGAGAGGATTCCGGAGGCCTCCTCGAACAGGGGCCGATCGACGTCTGTGGCCTTGGCAGCCAAAGACGGATCCTGACCGGCACGGTCCCTTGTGCCCTCAACTCAGGCCTTCGGGAAGACCCCTGCCCTGCTTTGGGTTCGGCGCCTGGAGCCTCCTGGGACCTAACCCTAACCCTAACCCCACACCGAACGGGGACCCTCCACCGAAACCTAAGCCGGCCTCGACCCCTAACCCTGCACTTGAGCCGCCTTGCTGCATGGGCCCTCACTTCAGCCCTCGAGGGAGATCACGAGACCGGAGTCGCTTCGGCCCTGGCCACGTCCCTGGACCGAACCCTAACCCTAGCTAAGGCTCTCTCCCCAAGAGGACCCAATGCCAACGTCTGACAACACCACGCGCCTGGGGTCCGGAACAGGTGCAGGCTGACTCGGCATGGAACCTGGAAGCTCACCAGGTCGTTTCCCAGGCCCGGCTGCAGCTGCCCAGAGGATTCCGGAGGCCTCCTCGACCAGGGGCCCAATCACGTGTGTGGCCTTGGCAGCCAAAGACGGATCCTGACCGGCACGGTCCCTTGTGCCCTCCACTCAGCCCTTCGGGGAGAACACTGCCCTGCTGTGGGTTGGGCGCCTGGAGCCTCCTGGGACCTAACCCTAACCCTAACCGTACCCCGAACCGGGACCCTCCACCGCAACGTAAGCCTGCCTCGAACCCTAACCCTGCAATGGAGCCGCCTTCTGGCATGGGCCCTCACTTCAGCCCTCGAGGGAGATCACGAGACTGGAGTCGATTCAGCCCTGGCGACGTCCCTGGACCAAACCCTAACCCTAGCTAAGGCTCCCTCCCCATGGGGACCCCATGCCAAAGTCTGACAAGACCACGCGCCTGGGGTCCAGAGGCGGTGCAGGCTGACTCGGCATGGAAGCTGCAAGCTCACCATGTGGTTTCCCAGGCCCGTGTGCAGCTGACCGAGAGGATTCCGGAGGCCTCCTCGAACAGGGGCCGATCGACGTCTGTGGCCTTGGCAGCCAAAGACGGATCCTGACCGGCACGGTCCCTTGTGCCCTCAACTCAGGCCTTCGGGAAGACCACTGCCCTGCAGTGGGTTCGGCGCCTGGAGCCTCCTGGGACCTAACCCTAACCCTAACCCCACATCGAACGGGGACCCTCCACCGAAACCTAAGCCGGCCTCGACCCCTAACCCTGCACTTGAGCCGCCTTGCTGCATGGGCCCTCACTTCAGCCCTCGAGGGAGATCACGAGACCGGAGTCGCTTCGGCCCTGGCCACGTCCCTGGACCGAACCCTAACCCTAGCTAAGGCTCTCTCCCCAAGAGGACCCAATGCCAACGTCTGACAACACCACGCGCCTGGGGTCCGGATGAGGTGCAGGCTGACTCGGCATGGAACCTGGAAGCTCACCAGGTCGTTTCCCAGGCCCGGCTGCAGCTGCCCAGAGGATTCCGGAGGCCTCCTCGACCAGGGGCCCAATCACGTGTGTGGCCTTGGCAGCCAAAGACGGATCCTGACCGGCACGGTCCCTTGTGCCCTCCACTCAGCCCTTCGGGGAGAACACTGCCCTGCTGTGGGTTGGGCGCCTGGAGCCTCCTGGGACCTAACCCTAACCCTAACCGTACCCCGAACCGGGACCCTCCACCGCAACGTAAGCCTGCCTCGAACCCTAACCCTGCAATGGAGCCGCCTTCTGGCATGGGCCCTCACTTCAGCCCTCGAGGGAGATCACGAGACTGGAGTCGATTCAGCCCTGGCGACGTCCCTGGACCAAACCCTAACCCTAGCTAAGGCTCCCTCCCCATGGGGACCCCATGCCAAAGTCTGACAAGACCACGCGCCTGGGGTCCAGAGGCGGTGCAGGCTGACTCGGCATGGAAGCTGCAAGCTCACCATAAGGTTTCCCAGGCCCGTGTGCAGCTGACCGAGAGGATTCCGGAGGCCTCCTCGAACAGGGGCCGATCGACGTCAGTGGCCTTGGCAGCCAAAGACGGATCCTGACCGGCACGGTCCCTTGTGCCCTCAACTCAGGCCTTCGGGAAGACCACTGCCCTGCAGTGGGTTCGGCGCCTGGAGCCTCCTGGGACCTAACCCTAACCCTAACCCCACACCGAACGGGGACCCTCCACCGAAACCTAAGCCGGCCTCGACCCCTAACCCTGCACTTGAGCCGCCTTGCTGCATGGGCCCTCACTTCAGCCCTCGAGGGAGATCACGAGACCGGAGTCGCTTCGGCCCTGGCCACGTCCCTGGACCGAACCCTAACCCTAGCTAAGGCTCTCTCCCCAAGAGGACCCAATGCCAACTTCTGACAACACCACGCGCCTGGGGTCCGGAAGAGGTGCAGGCTGACTCGGCATGGAACCTGGAAGCTCACCATGTCGTTTCCCAGGCCCGGCTGCAGCTGCCCAGAGGATTCCGGAGGCCTCCTCGACCAGGGGCCCAATCACGTGTGTGGCCTTGGCAGCCAAAGACGGATCCTGACCGGCACGGTCCCTTGTGCCCTCCACTCAGCCCTTCGGGGAGAACACTGCCCTGCTGTGGGTTGGGCGCCTGGAGCCTCCTGGGACCTAACCCTAACCCTAACCGTACCCCGAACCGGGACCCTCCACCGCAACGTAAGCCTGCCTCGAACCCTAACCCTGCAATGGAGCCGCCTTCTGGCATGGGCCCTCACTTCAGCCCTCGAGGGAGATCACGAGACTGGAGTCGATTCAGCCCTGGCGACGTCCCTGGACCAAACCCTAACCCTAGCTAAGGCTCCCTCCCCATGGGGACCCCATGCCAAAGTCTGACAAGACCACGCGCCTGGGGTCCAGAGGCGGTGCAGGCTGACTCGGCATGGAAGCTGCAAGCTCACCATGTGGTTTCCCAGGCCCGTGTGCAGCTGACCGAGAGGATTCCGGAGGCCTCCTCGAACAGGGGCCGATCGACGTCTGTGGCCTTGGCAGCCAAAGACGGATCCTGACCGGCACGGTCCCTTGTGCCCTCAACTCAGGCCTTCGGGAAGACCCCTGCCCTGCTTTGGGTTCGGCGCCTGGAGCCTCCTGGGACCTAACCCTAACCCTAACCCCACACCGAACGGGGACCCTCCACCGAAACCTAAGCCGGCCTCGACCCCTAACCCTGCACTTGAGCCGCCTTGCTGCATGGGCCCTCACTTCAGCCCTCGAGGGAGATCACGAGACCGGAGTCGCTTCGGCCCTGGCCACGTCCCTGGACCGAACCCTAACCCTAGCTAAGGCTCTCTCCCCAAGAGGACCCAATGCCAACGTCTGACAACACCACGCGCCTGGGGTCCGGAAGAGGTGCAGGCTGACTCGGCATGGAACCTGGAAGCTCACCAGGTTGTTTCCCAGGCCCGGCTGCAGCTGCCCAGAGGATTCCGGAGGCCTCCTCGACCAGGGGCCCAATCACGTGTGTGGCCTTGGCAGCCAAAGACGGATCCTGACCGGCACGGTCCCTTGTGCCCTCCACTCAGCCCTTCGGGGAGAACACTGCCCTGCTGTGGGTTGGGCGCCTGGAGCCTCCTGGGACCTAACCCTAACCCTAACCGTACCCCGAACCGGGACCCTCCACCGCAACGTAAGCCTGCCTCGAACCCTAACCCTGCAATGGAGCCGCCTTCTGGCATGGGCCCTCACTTCAGCCCTCGAGGGAGATCACGAGACTGGAGTCGATTCAGCCCTGGCGACATCCCTGGACCAAACCCTAACCCTAGCTAAGGCTCCCTCCCCATGGGGACCCCATGCCAAAGTCTGACAAGACCACGCGCCTGGGGTCCAGAGGCGGTGCAGGCTGACTCGGCATGGAAGCTGCAAGCTCACCATGTGGTTTCCCAGGCCCGTGTGCAGCTGACCGAGAGGATTCCGGAGGCCTCCTCGAACAGGGGCCGATCGACGTCTGTGGCCTTGGCAGCCAAAGACGGATCCTGACCGGCACGGTCCCTTGTGCCCTCAACTCAGGCCTTCGGGAAGACCACTGCCCTGCAGTGGGTTCGGCGCCTGGAGCCTCCTGGGACCTAACCCTAACCCTAACCCCACACCGAACGGGGACCCTCCACCGAAACCTAAGCCGGCCTCGACCCCTAACCCTGCACTTGAGCCGCCTTGCTGCATGGGCCCTCACTTCAGCCCTCGAGGGAGATCACGAGACCGGAGTCGCTTCGGCCCTGGCCACGTCCCTGGACCGAACCCTAACCCTAGCTAAGGCTCTCTCCCCAAGAGGACCCAATGCCAACGTCTGACAACACCACGCGCCTGGGGTCCGGAAGAGGTGCAGGCTGACTCGGCATGGAACCTGGAAGCTCACCAGGTCGTTTCCCAGGCCCGGCTGCAGCTGCCCAGAGGATTCCGGAGGCCTCCTCGACCAGGGGCCCAATCACGTGTGTGGCCTTGGCAGCCAAAGACGGATCCTGACCGGCACGGTCCCTTGTGCCCTCCACTCAGCCCTTCGGGGAGAACACTGCCCTGCTGTGGGTTGGGCGCCTGGAGCCTCCTGGGACCTAACCCTAACCCTAACCGTACCCCGAACCGGGACCCTCCACCGCAACGTAAGCCTGCCTCGAACCCTAACCCTGCAATGGAGCCGCCTTCTGGCATGGGCCCTCACTTCAGCCCTCGAGGGAGATCACGAGACTGGAGTCGATTCAGCCCTGGCGACGTCCCTGGACCAAACCCTAACCCTAGCTAAGGCTCCCTCCCCATGGGGACCCCATGCCAAAGTCTGACAAGACCACGCGCCTGGGGTCCAGAGGCGGTGCAGGCTGACTCGGCATGGAAGCTGCAAGCTCACCATGTGGTTTCCCAGGCCCGTGTGCAGCTGACCGAGAGGATTCCGGAGGCCTCCTCGAACAGGGGCCGATCGACGTCTGTGGCCTTGGCAGCCAAAGACGGATCCTGACCGGCACGGTCCCTTGTGCCCTCAACTCAGGCCTTCGGGAAGACCCCTGCCCTGCTTTGGGTTCGGCGCCTGGAGCCTCCTGGGACCTAACCCTAACCCTAACCCCACACCGAACGGGGACCCTCCACCGAAACCTAAGCCGGCCTCGACCCCTAACCCTGCACTTGAGCCGCCTTGCTGCATGGGCCCTCACTTCAGCCCTCGAGGGAGATCACGAGACCGGAGTCGCTTCGGCCCTGGCCACGTCCCTGGACCGAACCCTAACCCTAGCTAAGGCTCTCTCCCCAAGAGGACCCAATGCCAACGTCTGACAACACCACGCGCCTGGGGTCCGGAAGAGGTGCAGGCTGACTCGGCATGGAACCTGGAAGCTCACCAGGTCGTTTCCCAGGCCCGGCTGCAGCTGCCCAGAGGATTCCGGAGGCCTCCTCGACCAGGGGCCCAATCACGTGTGTGGCCTTGGCAGCCAAAGACGGATCCTGACCGGCACGGTCCCTTGTGCCCTCCACTCAGCCCTTCGGGGAGAACACTGCCCTGCTGTGGGTTGGGCGCCTGGAGCCTCCTGGGACCTAACCCTAACCCTAACCGTACCCCGAACCGGGACCCTCCACCGCAACGTAAGCCTGCCTCGAACCCTAACCCTGCAATGGAGCCGCCTTCTGGCATGGGCCCTCACTTCAGCCCTCGAGGGAGATCACGAGACTGGAGTCGATTCAGCCCTGGCGACGTCCCTGGACCAAACCCTAACCCTAGCTAAGGCTCCCTCCCCATGGGGACCCCATGCCAAAGTCTGACAAGACCACGCGCCTGGGGTCCAGAGGCGGTGCAGGCTGACTCGGCATGGAAGCTGCAAGCTCACCATGTGGTTTCCCAGGCCCGTGTGCAGCTGACCGAGAGGATTCCGGAGGCCTCCTCGAACAGGGGCCGATCGACGTCTGTGGCCTTGGCAGCCAAAGACGGATCCTGACCGGCACGGTCCCTTGTGCCCTCAACTCAGGCCTTCGGGAAGACCACTGCCCTGCAGTGGGTTCGGCGCCTGGAGCCTCCTGGGACCTAACCCTAACCCTAACCCCACACCGAACGGGGACCCTCCACCGAAACCTAAGCCGGCCTCGACCCCTAACCCTGCACTTGAGCCGCCTTGCTGCATGGGCCCTCACTTCAGCCCTCGAGGGAGATCACGAGACCGGAGTCGCTTCGGCCCTGGCCACGTCCCTGGACCGAACCCTAACCCTAGCTAAGGCTCTCTCCCCAAGAGGACCCAATGCCAACTTCTGACAACACCACGCGCCTGGGGTCCGGAAGAGGTGCAGGCTGACTCGGCATGGAACCTGGAAGCTCACCATGTCGTTTCCCAGGCCCGGCTGCAGCTGCCCAGAGGATTCCGGAGGCCTCCTCGACCAGGGGCCCAATCACGTGTGTGGCCTTGGCAGCCAAAGACGGATCCTGACCGGCACGGTCCCTTGTGCCCTCCACTCAGCCCTTCGGGGAGAACACTGCCCTGCTGTGGGTTGGGCGCCTGGAGCCTCCTGGGACCTAACCCTAACCCTAACCGTACCCCGAACCGGGACCCTCCACCGCAACGTAAGCCTGCCTCGAACCCTAACCCTGCAATGGAGCCGCCTTCTGGCATGGGCCCTCACTTCAGCCCTCGAGGGAGATCACGAGACTGGAGTCGATTCAGCCCTGGCGACGTCCCTGGACCAAACCCTAACCCTAGCTAAGGCTCCCTCCCCATGGGGACCCCATGCCAAAGTCTGACAAGACCACGCGCCTGGGGTCCAGAGGCGGTGCAGGCTGACTCGGCATGGAAGCTGCAAGCTCACCATGTGGTTTCCCAGGCCCGTGTGCACCTGACCGAGAGGATTCCGGAGGCCTCCTCGAACAGGGGCCGATCGACGTCTGTGGCCTTGGCAGCCAAAGACGGATCCTGACCGGCACGGTCCCTTGTGCCCTCAACTCAGGCCTTCGGGAAGACCCCTGCCCTGCTTTGGGTTCGGCGCCTGGAGCCTCCTGGGACCTAACCCTAACCCTAACCCCACACCGAACGGGGACCCTCCACCGAAACCTAAGCCGGCCTCGACCCCTAACCCTGCACTTGAGCCGCCTTGCTGCATGGGCCCTCACTTCAGCCCTCGAGGGAGATCACGAGACCGGAGTCGCTTCGGCCCTGGCCACGTCCCTGGACCGAACCCTAACCCTAGCTAAGGCTCTCTCCCCAAGAGGACCCAATGCCAACGTCTGACAACACCACGCGCCTGGGGTCCGGAACAGGTGCAGGCTGACTCGGCATGGAACCTGGAAGCTCACCAGGTCTTTTCCCAGGCCCGGCTGCAGCTGCCCAGAGGATTCCGGAGGCCTCCTCGACCAGGGGCCCAATCACGTGTGTGGCCTTGGCAGCCAAAGACGGATCCTGACCGGCACGGTCCCTTGTGCCCTCCACTCAGCCCTTCGGGGAGAACACTGCCCTGCTGTGGGTTGGGCGCCTGGAGCCTCCTGGGACCTAACCCTAACCCTAACCCCACACCGAACGGGGACCCTCCACCGCAACGTAAGCCTGCCTCGAACCCTAACCCTGCAATGGAGCCGCCTTCTGGCATGGGCCCTCACTTCAGCCCTCGAGGGAGATCACGAGACTGGAGTCGATTCAGCCCTGGCGACGTCCCTGGACCAAACCCTAACCCTAGCTAAGGCTCCCTCCCCATGGGGACCCCATGCCAAAGTCTGACAAGACCACGCGCCTGGGGTCCAGAGGCGGTGCAGGCTGACTCGGCATGGAAGCTGCAAGCTCACCATGTGGTTTCCCAGGCCCGTGTGCAGCTGACCGAGAGGATTCCGGAGGCCTCCTCGAACAGGGGCCGATCGACGTCTGTGGCCTTGGCAGCCAAAGACGGATCCTGACCGGCACGGTCCCTTGTGCCCTCAACTCAGGCCTTCGGGAAGACCACTGCCCTGCAGTGGGTTCGGCGCCTGGAGCCTCCTGGGACCTAACCCTAACCCTAACCCCACACCGAACGGGGACCCTCCACCGAAACCTAAGCCGGCCTCGACCCCTAACCCTGCACTTGAGCCGCCTTGCTGCATGGGCCCTCACTTCAGCCCTCGAGGGAGATCACGAGACCGGAGTCGCTTCGGCCCTGGCCACGTCCCTGGACCGAACCCTAACCCTAGCTAAGGCTCTCTCCCCAAGAGGACCCAATGCCAACGTCTGACAACACCACGCGCCTGGGGTCCGGAAGAGGTGCAGGCTGACTCGGCATGGAACCTGGAAGCTCACCATGTCGTTTCCCAGGCCCGGCTGCAGCTGCCCAGAGGATTCCGGAGGCCTCCTCGACCAGGGGCCCAATCACGTGTGTGGCCTTGGCAGCCAAAGACGGATCCTGACCGGCACGGTCCCTTGTGCCCTCCACTCAGCCCTTCGGGGAGAACACTGCCCTGCTGTGGGTTGGGCGCCTGGAGCCTCCTGGGACCTAACCCTAACCCTAACCGTACCCCGAACCGGGACCCTCCACCGCAACGTAAGCCTGCCTCGAACCCTAACCCTGCAATGGAGCCGCCTTCTGGCATGGGCCCTCACTTCAGCCCTCGAGGGAGATCACGAGACTGGAGTCGATTCAGCCCTGGCGACGTCCCTGGACCAAACCCTAACCCTAGCTAAGGCTCCCTCCCCATGGGGACCCCATGCCAAAGTCTGACAAGACCACGCGCCTGGGGTCCAGAGGCGGTGCAGGCTGACTCGGCATGGAAGCTGCAAGCTCACCATGTGGTTTCCCAGGCCCGTGTGCAGCTGACCGAGAGGATTCCGGAGGCCTCCTCGAACAGGGGCCGATCGACGTCTGTGGCCTTGGCAGCCAAAGACGGATCCTGACCGGCACGGTCCCTTGTGCCCTCAACTCAGGCCTTCGGGAAGACCCCTGCCCTGCTTTGGGTTCGGCGCCTGGAGCCTCCTGGGACCTAACCCTAACCCTAACCCCACACCGAACGGGGACCCTCCACCGAAACCTAAGCCGGCCTCGACCCCTAACCCTGCACTTGAGCCGCCTTGCTGCATGGGCCCTCACTTCAGCCCTCGAGGGAGATCACGAGACCGGAGTCGCTTCGGCCCTGGCCACGTCCCTGGACCGAACCCTAACCCTAGCTAAGGCTCTCTCCCCAAGAGGACCCAATGCCAACGTCTGACAACACCACGCGCCTGGGGTCCGGAACAGGTGCAGGCTGACTCGGCATGGAACCTGGAAGCTCACCAGGTCTTTTCCCAGGCCCGGCTGCAGCTGCCCAGAGGATTCCGGAGGCCTCCTCGACCAGGGGCCCAATCACGTGTGTGGCCTTGGCAGCCAAAGACGGATCCTGACCGGCACGGTCCCTTGTGCCCTCCACTCAGCCCTTCGGGGAGAACACTGCCCTGCTGTGGGTTGGGCGCCTGGAGCCTCCTGGGACCTAACCCTAACCCTAACCGTACCCCGAACCGGGACCCTCCACCGCAACGTAAGCCTGCCTCGAACCCTAACCCTGCAATGGAGCCGCCTTCTGGCATGGGCCCTCACTTCAGCCCTCGAGGGAGATCACGAGACTGGAGTCGATTCAGCCCTGGCGACGTCCCTGGACCAAACCCTAACCCTAGCTAAGGCTCCCTCCCCATGGGGACCCCATGCCAAAGTCTGACAAGACCACGCGCCTGGGGTCCAGAGGCGGTGCAGGCTGACTCGGCATGGAAGCTGCAAGCTCACCATGTGGTTTCCCAGGCCCGTGTGCAGCTGACCGAGAGGATTCCGGAGGCCTCCTCGAACAGGGGCCGATCGACGTCTGTGGCCTTGGCAGCCAAAGACGGATCCTGACCGGCACGGTCCCTTGTGCCCTCAACTCAGGCCTTCGGGAAGACCACTGCCCTGCAGTGGGTTCGGCGCCTGGAGCCTCCTGGGACCTAACCCTAACCCTAACCCCACACCGAACGGGGACCCTCCACCGAAACCTAAGCCGGCCTCGACCCCTAACCCTGCACTTGAGCCGCCTTGCTGCATGGGCCCTCACTTCAGCCCTCGAGGGAGATCACGAGACCGGAGTCGCTTCGGCCCTGGCCACGTCCCTGGACCGAACCCTAACCCTAGCTAAGGCTCTCTCCCCAAGAGGACCCAATGCCAACGTCTGACAACACCACGCGCCTGGGGTCCGGAAGAGGTGCAGGCTGACTCGGCATGGAACCTGGAAGCTCACCAGGTCGTTTCCCAGGCCCGGCTGCAGCTGCCCAGAGGATTCCGGAGGCCTCCTCGACCAGGGGCCCAATCACGTGTGTGGCCTTGGCAGCCAAAGACGGATCCTGACCGGCACGGTCCCTTGTGCCCTCCACTCAGCCCTTCGGGGAGAACACTGCCCTGCTGTGGGTTGGGCGCCTGGAGCCTCCTGGGACCTAACCCTAACCCTAACCGTACCCCGAACCGGGACCCTCCACCGCAACGTAAGCCTGCCTCGAACCCTAACCCTGCAATGGAGCCGCCTTCTGGCATGGGCCCTCACTTCAGCCCTCGAGGGAGATCACGAGACTGGAGTCGATTCAGCCCTGGCGACGTCCCTGGACCAAACCCTAACCCTAGCTAAGGCTCCCTCCCGATGGGGACCCCATGCCAAAGTCTGACAAGACCACGCGCCTGGGGTCCAGAGGCGGTGCAGGCTGACTCGGCATGGAAGCTGCAAGCTCACCATGTGGTTTCCCAGGCCCGTGTGCAGCTGACCGAGAGGATTCCGGAGGCCTCCTCGAACAGGGGCCGATCGACGTCTGTGGCCTTGGCAGCCAAAGACGGATCCTGACCGGCACGGTCCCTTGTGCCCTCAACTCAGGCCTTCGGGAAGACCACTGCCCTGCAGTGGGTTCGGCGCCTGGAGCCTCCTGGGACCTAACCCTAACCCTAACCCCACACCGAACGGGGACCCTCCACCGAAACCTAAGCCGGCCTCGACCCCTAACCCTGCACTTGAGCCGCCTTGCTGCATGGGCCCTCACTTCAGCCCTCGAGGGAGATCACGAGACCGGAGTCGCTTCGGCCCTGGCCACGTCCCTGGACCGAACCCTAACCCTAGCTAAGGCTCTCTCCCCAAGAGGACCCAATGCCAACTTCTGACAACACCACGCGCCTGGGGTCCGGAAGAGGTGCAGGCTGACTCGGCATGGAACCTGGAAGCTCACCATGTCGTTTCCCAGGCCCGGCTGCAGCTGCCCAGAGGATTCCGGAGGCCTCCTCGACCAGGGGCCCAATCACGTGTGTGGCCTTGGCAGCCAAAGACGGATCCTGACCGGCACGGTCCCTTGTGCCCTCCACTCAGCCCTTCGGGGAGAACACTGCCCTGCTGTGGGTTGGGCGCCTGGAGCCTCCTGGGACCTAACCCTAACCCTAACCGTACCCCGAACCGGGACCCTCCACCGCAACGTAAGCCTGCCTCGAACCCTAACCCTGCAATGGAGCCGCCTTCTGGCATGGGCCCTCACTTCAGCCCTCGAGGGAGATCACGAGACTGGAGTCGATTCAGCCCTGGCGACGTCCCTGGACCAAACCCTAACCCTAGCTAAGGCTCCCTCCCCATGGGGACCCCATGCCAAAGTCTGACAAGACCACGCGCCTGGGGTCCAGAGGCGGTGCAGGCTGACTCGGCATGGAAGCTGCAAGCTCACCATGTGGTTTCCCAGGCCCGTGTGCAGCTGACCGAGAGGATTCCGGAGGCCTCCTCGAACAGGGGCCGATCGACGTCTGTGGCCTTGGCAGCCAAAGACGGATCCTGACCGGCACGGTCCCTTGTGCCCTCAACTCAGGCCTTCGGGAAGACCCCTGCCCTGCTTTGGGTTCGGCGCCTGGAGCCTCCTGGGACCTAACCCTAACCCTAACCCCACACCGAACGGGGACCCTCCACCGAAACCTAAGCCGGCCTCGACCCCTAACCCTGCACTTGAGCCGCCTTGCTGCATGGGCCCTCACTTCAGCCCTCGAGGGAGATCACGAGACCGGAGTCGCTTCGGCCCTGGCCACGTCCCTGGACCGAACCCTAACCCTAGCTAAGGCTCTCTCCCCAAGAGGACCCAATGCCAACGTCTGACAACACCACGCGCCTGGGGTCCGGAACAGGTGCAGGCTGACTCGGCATGGAACCTGGAAGCTCACCAGGTCTTTTCCCAGGCCCGGCTGCAACTGCCCAGAGGATTCCGGAGGCCTCCTCGACCAGGGGCCCAATCACGTGTGTGGCCTTGGCAGCCAAAGACGGATCCTGACCGGCACGGTCCCTTGTGCCCTCCACTCAGTCCTTCGGGGAGAACACTGCCCTGCTGTGGGTTGGGCGCCTGGAGCCTCCTGGGACCTAACCCTAACCCTAACCGTACCCCGAACCGGGACCCTCCACCGCAACGTAAGCCTGCCTCGAACCCTAACCCTGCAATGGAGCCGCCTTCTGGCATGGGCCCTCACTTCAGCCCTCGAGGGAGATCACGAGACTGGAGTCGATTCAGCCCTGGCGACGTCCCTGGACCAAACCCTAACCCTAGCTAAGGCTCGCTCCCCATGGGGACCCCATGCCAAAGTCTGACAAGACCACGCGCCTGGGGTCCAGAGGCGGTGCAGGCTGACTCGGCATGGAAGCTGCAAGCTCACCATGTGGTTTCCCAGGCCCGTGTGCAGCTGACCGAGAGGATTCCGGAGGCCTCCTCGAACAGGGGCCGATCGACGTCTGTGGCCTTGGCAGCCAAAGACGGATCCTGACCGGCACGGTCCCTTGTGCCCTCAACTCAGGCCTTCGGGAAGACCACTGCCCTGCAGTGGGTTCGGCGCCTGGAGCCTCCTGGGACCTAACCCTAACCCTAACCCCACACCGAACGGGGACCCTCCACCGAAACCTAAGCCGGCCTCGACCCCTAACCCTGCACTTGAGCCGCCTTGCTGCATGGGCCCTCACTTCAGCCCTCGAGGGAGATCACGAGACCGGAGTCGCTTCGGCCCTGGCCACGTCCCTGGACCGAACCCTAACCCTAGCTAAGGCTCTCTCCCCAAGAGGACCCAATGCCAACGTCTGACAACACCACGCGCCTGGGGTCCGGAAGAGGTGCAGGCTGACTCGGCATGGAACCTGGAAGCTCACCATGTCGTTTCCCAGGCCCGGCTGCAGCTGCCCAGAGGATTCCGGAGGCCTCCTCGACCAGGGGCCCAATCACGTGTGTGGCCTTGGCAGCCAAAGACGGATCCTGACCGGCACGGTCCCTTGTGCCCTCCACTCAGCCCTTCGGGGAGAACACTGCCCTGCTGTGGGTTGGGCGCCTGGAGCCTCCTGGGACCTAACCCTAACCCTAACCGTACCCCGAACCGGGACCCTCCACTGCAACGTAAGCCTGCCTCGAACCCTAACCCTGCAATGGAGCCGCCTTCTGGCATGGGCCCTCACTTCAGCCCTCGAGGGAGATCACGAGACTGGAGTCGATTCAGCCCTGGCGACGTCCCTGGACCAAACCCTAACCCTAGCTAAGGCTCCCTCCCCATGGGGACCCCATGCCAAAGTCTGACAAGACCACGCGCCTGGGGTCCAGAGGCGGTGCAGGCTGACTCGGCATGGAAGCTGCAAGCTCACCATGTGGTTTCCCAGGCCCGTGTGCAGCTGACCGAGAGGATTCCGGAGGCCTCCTCGAACAGGGGCCGATCGACGTCTGTGGCCTTGGCAGCCAAAGACGGATCCTGACCGGCACGGTCCCTTGTGCCCTCAACTCAGGCCTTCGGGAAGACCCCTGCCCTGCTTTGGGTTCGGCGCCTGGAGCCTCCTGGGACCTAACCCTAACCCTAACCCCACACCGAACGGGGACCCTCCACCGAAACCTAAGCCGGCCTCGACCCCTAACCCTGCACTTGAGCCGCCTTGCTGCATGGGCCCTCACTTCAGCCCTCGAGGGAGATCACGAGACCGGAGTCGCTTCGGCCCTGGCCACGTCCCTGGACCGAACCCTAACCCTAGCTAAGGCTCTCTCCCCAAGAGGACCCAATGCCAACGTCTGACAACACCACGCGCCTGGGGTCCGGAACAGGTGCAGGCTGACTCGGCATGGAACCTGGAAGCTCACCAGGTCTTTTCCCAGGCCCGGCTGCAGCTGCCCAGAGGATTCCGGAGGCCTCCTCGACCAGGGGCCCAATCACGTGTGTGGCCTTGGCAGCCAAAGACGGATCCTGACCGGCACGGTCCCTTGTGCCCTCCACTCAGCCCTTCGGGGAGAACACTGCCCTGCTGTGGGTTGGGCGCCTGGAGCCTCCTGGGACCTAACCCTAACCCTAACCCCACACCGAACGGGGACCCTCCACCGCAACGTAAGCCTGCCTCGAACCCTAACCCTGCAATGGAGCCGCCTTCTGGCATGGGCCCTCACTTCAGCCCTCGAGGGAGATCACGAGACTGGAGTCGATTCAGCCCTGGCGACGTCCCTGGACCAAACCCTAACCCTAGCTAAGGCTCCCTCCCCATGGGGACCCCATGCCAAAGTCTGACAAGACCACGCGCCTGGGGTCCAGAGGCGGTGCAGGCTGACTCGGCATGGAAGCTGCAAGCTCACCATGTGGTTTCCCAGGCCCGTGTGCAGCTGACCGAGAGGATTCCGGAGGCCTCCTCGAACAGGGGCCGATCGACGTCTGTGGCCTTGGCAGCCAAAGACGGATCCTGACCGGCACGGTCCCTTGTGCCCTCAACTCAGGCCTTCGGGAAGACCACTGCCCTGCAGTGGGTTCGGCGCCTGGAGCCTCCTGGGACCTAACCCTAACCCTAACCCCACACCGAACGGGGACCCTCCACCGAAACCTAAGCCGGCCTCGACCCCTAACCCTGCACTTGAGCCGCCTTGCTGCATGGGCCCTCACTTCAGCCCTCGAGGGAGATCACGAGACCGGAGTCGCTTCGGCCCTGGCCACGTCCCTGGACCGAACCCTAACCCTAGCTAAGGCTCTCTCCCCAAGAGGACCCAATGCCAACGTCTGACAACACCACGCGCCTGGGGTCCGGAAGAGGTGCAGGCTGACTCGGCATGGAACCTGGAAGCTCACCATGTCGTTTCCCAGGCCCGGCTGCAGCTGCCCAGAGGATTCCGGAGGCCTCCTCGACCAGGGGCCCAATCACGTGTGTGGCCTTGGCAGCCAAAGACGGATCCTGACCGGCACGGTCCCTTGTGCCCTCCACTCAGCCCTTCGGGGAGAACACTGCCCTGCTGTGGGTTGGGCGCCTGGAGCCTCCTGGGACCTAACCCTAACCCTAACCGTACCCCGAACCGGGACCCTCCACCGCAACGTAAGCCTGCCTCGAACCCTAACCCTGCAATGGAGCCGCCTTCTGGCATGGGCCCTCACTTCAGCCCTCGAGGGAGATCACGAGACTGGAGTCGATTCAGCCCTGGCGACGTCCCTGGACCAAACCCTAACCCTAGCTAAGGCTCCCTCCCCATGGGGACCCCATGCCAAAGTCTGACAAGACCACGCGCCTGGGGTCCAGAGGCGGTGCAGGCTGACTCGGCATGGAAGCTGCAAGCTCACCATGTGGTTTCCCAGGCCCGTGTGCAGCTGACCGAGAGGATTCCGGAGGCCTCCTCGAACAGGGGCCGATCGACGTCTGTGGCCTTGGCAGCCAAAGACGGATCCTGACCGGCACGGTCCCTTGTGCCCTCAACTCAGGCCTTCGGGAAGACCCCTGCCCTGCTTTGGGTTCGGCGCCTGGAGCCTCCTGGGACCTAACCCTAACCCTAACCCCACACCGAACGGGGACCCTCCACCGAAACCTAAGCCGGCCTCGACCCCTAACCCTGCACTTGAGCCGCCTTGCTGCATGGGCCCTCACTTCAGCCCTCGAGGGAGATCACGAGACCGGAGTCGCTTCGGCCCTGGCCACGTCCCTGGACCGAACCCTAACCCTAGCTAAGGCTCTCTCCCCAAGAGGACCCAATGCCAACGTCTGACAACACCACGCGCCTGGGGTCCGGAACAGGTGCAGGCTGACTCGGCATGGAACCTGGAAGCTCACCAGGTCTTTTCCCAGGCCCGGCTGCAGCTGCCCAGAGGATTCCGGAGGCCTCCTCGACCAGGGGCCCAATCACGTGTGTGGCCTTGGCAGCCAAAGACGGATCCTGACCGGCACGGTCCCTTGTGCCCTCCACTCAGCCCTTCGGGGAGAACACTGCCCTGCTGTGGGTTGGGCGCCTGGAGCCTCCTGGGACCTAACCCTAACCCTAACCGTACCCCGAACCGGGACCCTCCACCGCAACGTAAGCCTGCCTCGAACCCTAACCCTGCAATGGAGCCGCCTTCTGGCATGGGCCCTCACTTCAGCCCTCGAGGGAGATCACGAGACTGGAGTCGATTCAGCCCTGGCGACGTCCCTGGACCAAACCCTAACCCTAGCTAAGGCTCCCTCCCCATGGGGACCCCATGCCAAAGTCTGACAAGACCACGCGCCTGGGGTCCAGAGGCGGTGCAGGCTGACTCGGCATGGAAGCTGCAAGCTCACCATGTGGTTTCCCAGGCCCGTGTGCAGCTGACCGAGAGGATTCCGGAGGCCTCCTCGAACAGGGGCCGATCGACGTCTGTGGCCTTGGCAGCCAAAGACGGATCCTGACCGGCACGGTCCCTTGTGCCCTCAACTCAGGCCTTCGGGAAGACCCCTGCCCTGCTTTGGGTTCGGCGCCTGGAGCCTCCTGGGACCTAACCCTAACCCTAACCCCACACCGAACGGGGACCCTCCACCGAAACCTAAGCCGGCCTCGACCCCTAACCCTGCACTTGAGCCGCCTTGCTGCATGGGCCCTCACTTCAGCCCTCGAGGGAGATCACGAGACCGGAGTCGCTTCGGCCCTGGCCACGTCCCTGGACCGAACCCTAACCCTAGCTAAGGCTCTCTCCCCAAGAGGACCCAATGCCAACGTCTGACAACACCACGCGCCTGGGGTCCGGAAGAGGTGCAGGCTGACTCGGCATGGAACCTGGAAGCTCACCAGGTCGTTTCCCAGGCCCGGCTGCAGCTGCCCAGAGGATTCCGGAGGCCTCCTCGACCAGGGGCCCAATCACGTGTGTGGCCTTGGCAGCCAAAGACGGATCCTGACCGGCACGGTCCCTTGTGCCCTCCACTCAGCCCTTCGGGGAGAACACTGCCCTGCTGTGGGTTGGGCGCCTGGAGCCTCCTGGGACCTAACCCTAACCCTAACCGTACCCCGAACCGGGACCCTCCACCGCAACGTAAGCCTGCCTCGAACCCTAACCCTGCAATGGAGCCGCCTTCTGGCATGGGCCCTCACTTCAGCCCTCGAGGGAGATCACGAGACTGGAGTCGATTCAGCCCTGGCGACGTCCCTGGACCAAACCCTAACCCTAGCTAAGGCTCCCTCCCCATGGGGACCCCATGCCAAAGTCTGACAAGACCACGCGCCTGGGGTCCAGAGGCGGTGCAGGCTGACTCGGCATGGAAGCTGCAAGCTCACCATGTGGTTTCCCAGGCCCGTGTGCAGCTGACCGAGAGGATTCCGGAGGCCTCCTCGAACAGGGGCCGATCGACGTCTGTGGCCTTGGCAGCCAAAGACGGATCCTGACCGGCACGGTCCCTTGTGCCCTCAACTCAGGCCTTCGGGAAGACCACTGCCCTGCAGTGGGTTCGGCGCCTGGAGCCTCCTGGGACCTAACCCTAACCCTAACCCCACATCGAACGGGGACCCTCCACCGAAACCTAAGCCGGCCTCGACCCCTAACCCTGCACTTGAGCCGCCTTGCTGCATGGGCCCTCACTTCAGCCCTCGAGGGAGATCACGAGACCGGAGTCGCTTCGGCCCTGGCCACGTCCCTGGACCGAACCCTAACCCTAGCTAAGGCTCTCTCCCCAAGAGGACCCAATGCCAACGTCTGACAACACCACGCGCCTGGGGTCCGGATGAGGTGCAGGCTGACTCGGCATGGAACCTGGAAGCTCACCAGGTCGTTTCCCAGGCCCGGCTGCAGCTGCCCAGAGGATTCCGGAGGCCTCCTCGACCAGGGGCCCAATCACGTGTGTGGCCTTGGCAGCCAAAGACGGATCCTGACCGGCACGGTCCCTTGTGCCCTCCACTCAGCCCTTCGGGGAGAACACTGCCCTGCTGTGGGTTGGGCGCCTGGAGCCTCCTGGGACCTAACCCTAACCCTAACCGTACCCCGAACCGGGACCCTCCACCGCAACGTAAGCCTGCCTCGAACCCTAACCCTGCAATGGAGCCGCCTTCTGGCATGGGCCCTCACTTCAGCCCTCGAGGGAGATCACGAGACTGGAGTCGATTCAGCCCTGGCGACGTCCCTGGACCAAACCCTAACCCTAGCTAAGGCTCCCTCCCCATGGGGACCCCATGCCAAAGTCTGACAAGACCACGCGCCTGGGGTCCAGAGGCGGTGCAGGCTGACTCGGCATGGAAGCTGCAAGCTCACCATGTGGTTTCCCAGGCCCGTGTGCAGCTGACCGAGAGGATTCCGGAGGCCTCCTCGAACAGGGGCCGATCGACGTCAGTGGCCTTGGCAGCCAAAGACGGATCCTGACCGGCACGGTCCCTTGTGCCCTCAACTCAGGCCTTCGGGAAGACCACTGCCCTGCAGTGGGTTCGGCGCCTGGAGCCTCCTGGGACCTAACCCTAACCCTAACCCCACACCGAACGGGGACCCTCCACCGAAACCTAAGCCGGCCTCGACCCCTAACCCTGCACTTGAGCCGCCTTGCTGCATGGGCCCTCACTTCAGCCCTCGAGGGAGATCACGAGACCGGAGTCGCTTCGGCCCTGGCCACGTCCCTGGACCGAACCCTAACCCTAGCTAAGGCTCTCTCCCCAAGAGGACCCAATGCCAACTTCTGACAACACCACGCGCCTGGGGTCCGGAAGAGGTGCAGGCTGACTCGGCATGGAACCTGGAAGCTCACCATGTCGTTTCCCAGGCCCGGCTGCAGCTGCCCAGAGGATTCCGGAGGCCTCCTCGACCAGGGGCCCAATCACGTGTGTGGCCTTGGCAGCCAAAGACGGATCCTGACCGGCACGGTCCCTTGTGCCCTCCACTCAGCCCTTCGGGGAGAACACTGCCCTGCTGTGGGTTGGGCGCCTGGAGCCTCCTGGGACCTAACCCTAACCCTAACCGTACCCCGAACCGGGACCCTCCACCGCAACGTAAGCCTGCCTCGAACCCTAACCCTGCAATGGAGCCGCCTTCTGGCATGGGCCCTCACTTCAGCCCTCGAGGGAGATCACGAGACTGGAGTCGATTCAGCCCTGGCGACGTCCCTGGACCAAACCCTAACCCTAGCTAAGGCTCCCTCCCCATGGGGACCCCATGCCAAAGTCTGACAAGACCACGCGCCTGGGGTCCAGAGGCGGTGCAGGCTGACTCGGCATGGAAGCTGCAAGCTCACCATGTGGTTTCCCAGGCCCGTGTGCAGCTGACCGAGAGGATTCCGGAGGCCTCCTCGAACAGGGGCCGATCGACGTCTGTGGCCTTGGCAGCCAAAGACGGATCCTGACCGGCACGGTCCCTTGTGCCCTCAACTCAGGCCTTCGGGAAGACCCCTGCCCTGCTTTGGGTTCGGCGCCTGGAGCCTCCTGGGACCTAACCCTAACCCTAACCCCACACCGAACGGGGACCCTCCACCGAAACCTAAGCCGGCCTCGACCCCTAACCCTGCACTTGAGCCGCCTTGCTGCATGGGCCCTCACTTCAGCCCTCGAGGGAGATCACGAGACCGGAGTCGCTTCGGCCCTGGCCACGTCCCTGGACCGAACCCTAACCCTAGCTAAGGCTCTCTCCCCAAGAGGACCCAATGCCAACGTCTGACAACACCACGCGCCTGGGGTCCGGAAGAGGTGCAGGCTGACTCGGCATGGAACCTGGAAGCTCACCAGGTTGTTTCCCAGGCCCGGCTGCAGCTGCCCAGAGGATTCCGGAGGCCTCCTCGACCAGGGGCCCAATCACGTGTGTGGCCTTGGCAGCCAAAGACGGATCCTGACCGGCACGGTCCCTTGTGCCCTCCACTCAGCCCTTCGGGGAGAACACTGCCCTGCTGTGGGTTGGGCGCCTGGAGCCTCCTGGGACCTAACCCTAACCCTAACCGTACCCCGAACCGGGACCCTCCACCGCAACGTAAGCCTGCCTCGAACCCTAACCCTGCAATGGAGCCGCCTTCTGGCATGGGCCCTCACTTCAGCCCTCGAGGGAGATCACGAGACTGGAGTCGATTCAGCCCTGGCGACGTCCCTGGACCAAACCCTAACCCTAGCTAAGGCTCCCTCCCCATGGGGACCCCATGCCAAAGTCTGACAAGACCACGCGCCTGGGGTCCAGAGGCGGTGCAGGCTGACTCGGCATGGAAGCTGCAAGCTCACCATGTGGTTTCCCAGGCCCGTGTGCAGCTGACCGAGAGGATTCCGGAGGCCTCCTCGAACAGGGGCCGATCGACGTCTGTGGCCTTGGCAGCCAAAGACGGATCCTGACCGGCACGGTCCCTTGTGCCCTCAACTCAGGCCTTCGGGAAGACCACTGCCCTGCAGTGGGTTCGGCGCCTGGAGCCTCCTGGGACCTAACCCTAACCCTAACCCCACACCGAACGGGGACCCTCCACCGAAACCTAAGCCGGCCTCGACCCCTAACCCTGCACTTGAGCCGCCTTGCTGCATGGGCCCTCACTTCAGCCCTCGAGGGAGATCACGAGACCGGAGTCGCTTCGGCCCTGGCCACGTCCCTGGAC
This sequence comes from Panthera pardus, assembly GCF_024362965.1. Lineage (NCBI taxonomy): Eukaryota > Metazoa > Chordata > Mammalia > Carnivora > Felidae > Panthera > Panthera pardus. Next base: position 127,451 of record NW_026526683.1, on the reverse strand, counting down.
CGAACCCTAACCCTAGCTAAGGCTCTCTCCCCAAGAGGACCCAATGCCAACGTCTGACAACACCACGCGCCTGGGGTCCGGAAGAGGTGCAGGCTGACTCGGCATGGAACCTGGAAGCTCACCAGGTCGTTTCCCAGGCCCGGCTGCAGCTGCCCAGAGGATTCCGGAGGCCTCCTCGACCAGGGGCCCAATCACGTGTGTGGCCTTGGCAGCCAAAGACGGATCCTGACCGGCACGGTCCCTTGTGCCCTCCACTCAGCCCTTCGGGGAGAACACTGCCCTGCTGTGGGTTGGGCGCCTGGAGCCTCCTGGGACCTAACCCTAACCCTAACCGTACCCCGAACCGGGACCCTCCACCGCAACGTAAGCCTGCCTCGAACCCTAACCCTGCAATGGAGCCGCCTTCTGGCATGGGCCCTCACTTCAGCCCTCGAGGGAGATCACGAGACTGGAGTCGATTCAGCCCTGGCGACGTCCCTGGACCAAACCCTAACCCTAGCTAAGGCTCCCTCCCCATGGGGACCCCATGCCAAAGTCTGACAAGACCACGCGCCTGGGGTCCAGAGGCGGTGCAGGCTGACTCGGCATGGAAGCTGCAAGCTCACCATGTGGTTTCCCAGGCCCGTGTGCAGCTGACCGAGAGGATTCCGGAGGCCTCCTCGAACAGGGGCCGATCGACGTCTGTGGCCTTGGCAGCCAAAGACGGATCCTGACCGGCACGGTCCCTTGTGCCCTCAACTCAGGCCTTCGGGAAGACCCCTGCCCTGCTTTGGGTTCGGCGCCTGGAGCCTCCTGGGACCTAACCCTAACCCTAACCCCACACCGAACGGGGACCCTCCACCGAAACCTAAGCCGGCCTCGACCCCTAACCCTGCACTTGAGCCGCCTTGCTGCATGGGCCCTCACTTCAGCCCTCGAGGGAGATCACGAGACCGGAGTCGCTTCGGCCCTGGCCACGTCCCTGGACCGAACCCTAACCCTAGCTAAGGCTCTCTCCCCAAGAGGACCCAATGCCAACGTCTGACAACACCACGCGCCTGGGGTCCGGAAGAGGTGCAGGCTGACTCGGCATGGAACCTGGAAGCTCACCAGGTCGTTTCCCAGGCCCGGCTGCAGCTGCCCAGAGGATTCCGGAGGCCTCCTCGACCAGGGGCCCAATCACGTGTGTGGCCTTGGCAGCCAAAGACGGATCCTGACCGGCACGGTCCCTTGTGCCCTCCACTCAGCCCTTCGGGGAGAACACTGCCCTGCTGTGGGTTGGGCGCCTGGAGCCTCCTGGGACCTAACCCTAACCCTAACCGTACCCCGAACCGGGACCCTCCACCGCAACGTAAGCCTGCCTCGAACCCTAACCCTGCAATGGAGCCGCCTTCTGGCATGGGCCCTCACTTCAGCCCTCGAGGGAGATCACGAGACTGGAGTCGATTCAGCCCTGGCGACGTCCCTGGACCAAACCCTAACCCTAGCTAAGGCTCCCTCCCGATGGGGACCCCATGCCAAAGTCTGACAAGACCACGCGCCTGGGGTCCAGAGGCGGTGCAGGCTGACTCGGCATGGAAGCTGCAAGCTCACCATGTGGTTTCCCAGGCCCGTGTGCAGCTGACCGAGAGGATTCCGGAGGCCTCCTCGAACAGGGGCCGATCGACGTCTGTGGCCTTGGCAGCCAAAGACGGATCCTGACCGGCACGGTCCCTTGTGCCCTCAACTCAGGCCTTCGGGAAGACCACTGCCCTGCAGTGGGTTCGGCGCCTGGAGCCTCCTGGGACCTAACCCTAACCCTAACCCCACACCGAACGGGGACCCTCCACCGAAACCTAAGCCGGCCTCGACCCCTAACCCTGCACTTGAGCCGCCTTGCTGCATGGGCCCTCACTTCAGCCCTCGAGGGAGATCACGAGACCGGAGTCGCTTCGGCCCTGGCCACGTCCCTGGACCGAACCCTAACCCTAGCTAAGGCTCTCTCCCCAAGAGGACCCAATGCCAACTTCTGACAACACCACGCGCCTGGGGTCCGGAAGAGGTGCAGGCTGACTCGGCATGGAACCTGGAAGCTCACCATGTCGTTTCCCAGGCCCGGCTGCAGCTGCCCAGAGGATTCCGGAGGCCTCCTCGACCAGGGGCCCAATCACGTGTGTGGCCTTGGCAGCCAAAGACGGATCCTGACCGGCACGGTCCCTTGTGCCCTCCACTCAGCCCTTCGGGGAGAACACTGCCCTGCTGTGGGTTGGGCGCCTGGAGCCTCCTGGGACCTAACCCTAACCCTAACCGTACCCCGAACCGGGACCCTCCACCGCAACGTAAGCCTGCCTCGAACCCTAACCCTGCAATGGAGCCGCCTTCTGGCATGGGCCCTCACTTCAGCCCTCGAGGGAGATCACGAGACTGGAGTCGATTCAGCCCTGGCGACGTCCCTGGACCAAACCCTAACCCTAGCTAAGGCTCCCTCCCCATGGGGACCCCATGCCAAAGTCTGACAAGACCACGCGCCTGGGGTCCAGAGGCGGTGCAGGCTGACTCGGCATGGAAGCTGCAAGCTCACCATGTGGTTTCCCAGGCCCGTGTGCAGCTGACCGAGAGGATTCCGGAGGCCTCCTCGAACAGGGGCCGATCGACGTCTGTGGCCTTGGCAGCCAAAGACGGATCCTGACCGGCACGGTCCCTTGTGCCCTCAACTCAGGCCTTCGGGAAGACCCCTGCCCTGCTTTGGGTTCGGCGCCTGGAGCCTCCTGGGACCTAACCCTAACCCTAACCCCACACCGAACGGGGACCCTCCACCGAAACCTAAGCCGGCCTCGACCCCTAACCCTGCACTTGAGCCGCCTTGCTGCATGGGCCCTCACTTCAGCCCTCGAGGGAGATCACGAGACCGGAGTCGCTTCGGCCCTGGCCACGTCCCTGGACCGAACCCTAACCCTAGCTAAGGCTCTCTCCCCAAGAGGACCCAATGCCAACGTCTGACAACACCACGCGCCTGGGGTCCGGAACAGGTGCAGGCTGACTCGGCATGGAACCTGGAAGCTCACCAGGTCTTTTCCCAGGCCCGGCTGCAGCTGCCCAGAGGATTCCGGAGGCCTCCTCGACCAGGGGCCCAATCACGTGTGTGGCCTTGGCAGCCAAAGACGGATCCTGACCGGCACGGTCCCTTGTGCCCTCCACTCAGCCCTTCGGGGAGAACACTGCCCTGCTGTGGGTTGGGCGCCTGGAGCCTCCTGGGACCTAACCCTAACCCTAACCCCACACCGAACGGGGACCCTCCACCGCAACGTAAGCCTGCCTCGAACCCTAACCCTGCAATGGAGCCGCCTTCTGGCATGGGCCCTCACTTCAGCCCTCGAGGGAGATCACGAGACTGGAGTCGATTCAGCCCTGGCGACGTCCCTGGACCAAACCCTAACCCTAGCTAAGGCTCCCTCCCCATGGGGACCCCATGCCAAAGTCTGACAAGACCACGCGCCTGGGGTCCAGAGGCGGTGCAGGCTGACTCGGCATGGAAGCTGCAAGCTCACCATGTGGTTTCCCAGGCCCGTGTGCAGCTGACCGAGAGGATTCCGGAGGCCTCCTCGAACAGGGGCCGATCGACGTCTGTGGCCTTGGCAGCCAAAGACGGATCCTGACCGGCACGGTCCCTTGTGCCCTCAACTCAGGCCTTCGGGAAGACCACTGCCCTGCAGTGGGTTCGGCGCCTGGAGCCTCCTGGGACCTAACCCTAACCCTAACCCCACACCGAACGGGGACCCTCCACCGAAACCTAAGCCGGCCTCGACCCCTAACCCTGCACTTGAGCCGCCTTGCTGCATGGGCCCTCACTTCAGCCCTCGAGGGAGATCACGAGACCGGAGTCGCTTCGGCCCTGGCCACGTCCCTGGACCGAACCCTAACCCTAGCTAAGGCTCTCTCCCCAAGAGGACCCAATGCCAACGTCTGACAACACCACGCGCCTGGGGTCCGGAACAGGTGCAGGCTGACTCGGCATGGAACCTGGAAGCTCACCAGGTCGTTTCCCAGGCCCGGCTGCAGCTGCCCAGAGGATTCCGGAGGCCTCCTCGACCAGGGGCCCAATCACGTGTGTGGCCTTGGCAGCCAAAGACGGATCCTGACCGGCACGGTCCCTTGTGCCCTCCACTCAGCCCTTCGGGGAGAACACTGCCCTGCTGTGGGTTGGGCGCCTGGAGCCTCCTGGGACCTAACCCTAACCCTAACCGTACCCCGAACCGGGACCCTCCACCGCAACGTAAGCCTGCCTCGAACCCTAACCCTGCAATGGAGCCGCCTTCTGGCATGGGCCCTCACTTCAGCCCTCGAGGGAGATCACGAGACTGGAGTCGATTCAGCCCTGGCGACGTCCCTGGACCAAACCCTAACCCTAGCTAAGGCTCCCTCCCCATGGGGACCCCATGCCAAAGTCTGACAAGACCACGCGCCTGGGGTCCAGAGGCGGTGCAGGCTGACTCGGCATGGAAGCTGCAAGCTCACCATGTGGTTTCCCAGGCCCGTGTGCAGCTGACCGAGAGGATTCCGGAGGCCTCCTCGAACAGGGGCCGATCGACGTCTGTGGCCTTGGCAGCCAAAGACGGATCCTGACCGGCACGGTCCCTTGTGCCCTCAACTCAGGCCTTCGGGAAGACCCCTGCCCTGCTTTGGGTTCGGCGCCTGGAGCCTCCTGGGACCTAACCCTAACCCTAACCCCACACCGAACGGGGACCCTCCACCGAAACCTAAGCCGGCCTCGACCCCTAACCCTGCACTGGAGCCGCCTTGCTGCATGGGCCCTCACTTCAGCCCTCGAGGGAGATCACGAGACCGGAGTCGCTTCGGCCCTGGCCACGTCCCTGGACCGAACCCTAACCCTAGCTAAGGCTCTCTCCCCAAGAGGACCCAATGCCAACGTCTGACAACACCACGCGCCTGGGGTCCGGAACAGGTGCAGGCTGACTCGGCATGGAACCTGGAAGCTCACCAGGTCTTTTCCCAGGCCCGGCTGCAGCTGCCCAGAGGATTCCGGAGGCCTCCTCGACCAGGGGCCCAATCACGTGTGTGGCCTTGGCAGCCAAAGACGGATCCTGACCGGCACGGTCCCTTGTGCCCTCCACTCAGCCCTTCGGGGAGAACACTGCCCTGCTGTGGGTTGGGCGCCTGGAGCCTCCTGGGACCTAACCCTAACCCTAACCGTACCCCGAACCGGGACCCTCCACCGCAACGTAAGCCTGCCTCGAACCCTAACCCTGCAATGGAGCCGCCTTCTGGCATGGGCCCTCACTTCAGCCCTCGAGGGAGATCACGAGACTGGAGTCGATTCAGCCCTGGCGACGTCCCTGGACCAAACCCTAACCCTAGCTAAGGCTCCCTCCCCATGGGGACCCCATGCCAAAGTCTGACAAGACCACGCGCCTGGGGTCCAGAGGCGGTGCAGGCTGACTCGGCATGGAAGCTGCAAGCTCACCATGTGGTTTCCCAGGCCCGTGTGCAGCTGACCGAGAGGATTCCGGAGGCCTCCTCGAACAGGGGCCGATCGACGTCTGTGGCCTTGGCAGCCAAAGACGGATCCTGACCGGCACGGTCCCTTGTGCCCTCAACTCAGGCCTTCGGGAAGACCACTGCCCTGCAGTGGGTTCGGCGCCTGGAGCCTCCTGGGACCTAACCCTAACCCTAACCCCACACCGAACGGGGACCCTCCACCGAAACCTAAGCCGGCCTCGACCCCTAACCCTGCACTTGAGCCGCCTTGCTGCATGGGCCCTCACTTCAGCCCTCGAGGGAGATCACGAGACCGGAGTCGCTTCGGCCCTGGCCACGTCCCTGGACCGAACCCTAACCCTAGCTAAGGCTCTCTCCCCAAGAGGACCCAATGCCAACGTCTGACAACACCACGCGCCTGGGGTCCGGAAGAGGTGCAGGCTGACTCGGCATGGAACCTGGAAGCTCACCAGGTCGTTTCCCAGGCCCGGCTGCAGCTGCCCAGAGGATTCCGGAGGCCTCCTCGACCAGGGGCCCAATCACGTGTGTGGCCTTGGCAGCCAAAGACGGATCCTGACCGGCACGGTCCCTTGTGCCCTCCACTCAGCCCTTCGGGGAGAACACTGCCCTGCTGTGGGTTGGGCGCCTGGAGCCTCCTGGGACCTAACCCTAACCCTAACCGTACCCCGAACCGGGACCCTCCACCGCAACGTAAGCCTGCCTCGAACCCTAACCCTGCAATGGAGCCGCCTTCTGGCATGGGCCCTCACTTCAGCCCTCGAGGGAGATCACGAGACTGGAGTCGATTCAGCCCTGGCGACGTCCCTGGACCAAACCCTAACCCTAGCTAAGGCTCCCTCCCCATGGGGACCCCATGCCAAAGTCTGACAAGACCACGCGCCTGGGGTCCAGAGGCGGTGCAGGCTGACTCGGCATGGAAGCTGCAAGCTCACCATGTGGTTTCCCAGGCCCGTGTGCAGCTGACCGAGAGGATTCCGGAGGCCTCCTCGAACAGGGGCCGATCGACGTCTGTGGCCTTGGCAGCCAAAGACGGATCCTGACCGGCACGGTCCCTTGTGCCCTCAACTCAGGCCTTCGGGAAGACCACTGCCCTGCAGTGGGTTCGGCGCCTGGAGCCTCCTGGGACCTAACCCTAACCCTAACCCCACACCGAACGGGGACCCTCCACCGAAACCTAAGCCGGCCTCGACCCCTAACCCTGCACTTGAGCCGCCTTGCTGCATGGGCCCTCACTTCAGCCCTCGAGGGAGATCACGAGACCGGAGTCGCTTCGGCCCTGGCCACGTCCCTGGACCGAACCCTAACCCTAGCTAAGGCTCTCTCCCCAAGAGGACCCAATGCCAACTTCTGACAACACCACGCGCCTGGGGTCCGGAAGAGGTGCAGGCTGACTCGGCATGGAACCTGGAAGCTCACCATGTCGTTTCCCAGGCCCGGCTGCAGCTGCCCAGAGGATTCCGGAGGCCTCCTCGACCAGGGGCCCAATCACGTGTGTGGCCTTGGCAGCCAAAGACGGATCCTGACCGGCACGGTCCCTTGTGCCCTCCACTCAGCCCTTCGGGGAGAACACTGCCCTGCTGTGGGTTGGGCGCCTGGAGCCTCCTGGGACCTAACCCTAACCCTAACCGTACCCCGAACCGGGACCCTCCACCGCAACGTAAGCCTGCCTCGAACCCTAACCCTGCAATGGAGCCGCCTTCTGGCATGGGCCCTCACTTCAGCCCTCGAGGGAGATCACGAGACTGGAGTCGATTCAGCCCTGGCGACGTCCCTGGACCAAACCCTAACCCTAGCTAAGGCTCCCTCCCCATGGGGACCCCATGCCAAAGTCTGACAAGACCACGCGCCTGGGGTCCAGAGGCGGTGCAGGCTGACTCGGCATGGAAGCTGCAAGCTCACCATGTGGTTTCCCAGGCCCGTGTGCAGCTGACCGAGAGGATTCCGGAGGCCTCCTCGAACAGGGGCCGATCGACGTCTGTGGCCTTGGCAGCCAAAGACGGATCCTGACCGGCACGGTCCCTTGTGCCCTCAACTCAGGCCTTCGGGAAGACCCCTGCCCTGCTTTGGGTTCGGCGCCTGGAGCCTCCTGGGACCTAACCCTAACCCTAACCCCACACCGAACGGGGACCCTCCACCGAAACCTAAGCCGGCCTCGACCCCTAACCCTGCACTTGAGCCGCCTTGCTGCATGGGCCCTCACTTCAGCCCTCGAGGGAGATCACGAGACCGGAGTCGCTTCGGCCCTGGCCACGTCCCTGGACCGAACCCTAACCCTAGCTAAGGCTCTCTCCCCAAGAGGACCCAATGCCAACGTCTGACAACACCACGCGCCTGGGGTCCGGAAGAGGTGCAGGCTGACTCGGCATGGAACCTGGAAGCTCACCAGGTTGTTTCCCAGGCCCGGCTGCAGCTGCCCAGAGGATTCCGGAGGCCTCCTCGACCAGGGGCCCAATCACGTGTGTGGCCTTGGCAGCCAAAGACGGATCCTGACCGGCACGGTCCCTTGTGCCCTCCACTCAGCCCTTCGGGGAGAACACTGCCCTGCTGTGGGTTGGGCGCCTGGAGCCTCCTGGGACCTAACCCTAACCCTAACCGTACCCCGAACCGGGACCCTCCACCGCAACGTAAGCCTGCCTCGAACCCTAACCCTGCAATGGAGCCGCCTTCTGGCATGGGCCCTCACTTCAGCCCTCGAGGGAGATCACGAGACTGGAGTCGATTCAGCCCTGGCGACGTCCCTGGACCAAACCCTAACCCTAGCTAAGGCTCCCTCCCCATGGGGACCCCATGCCAAAGTCTGACAAGACCACGCGCCTGGGGTCCAGAGGCGGTGCAGGCTGACTCGGCATGGAAGCTGCAAGCTCACCATGTGGTTTCCCAGGCCCGTGTGCAGCTGACCGAGAGGATTCCGGAGGCCTCCTCGAACAGGGGCCGATCGACGTCTGTGGCCTTGGCAGCCAAAGACGGATCCTGACCGGCACGGTCCCTTGTGCCCTCAACTCAGGCCTTCGGGAAGACCACTGCCCTGCAGTGGGTTCGGCGCCTGGAGCCTCCTGGGACCTAACCCTAACCCTAACCCCACACCGAACGGGGACCCTCCACCGAAACCTAAGCCGGCCTCGACCCCTAACCCTGCACTTGAGCCGCCTTGCTGCATGGGCCCTCACTTCAGCCCTCGAGGGAGATCACGAGACCGGAGTCGCTTCGGCCCTGGCCACGTCCCTGGACCGAACCCTAACCCTAGCTAAGGCTCTCTCCCCAAGAGGACCCAATGCCAACGTCTGACAACACCACGCGCCTGGGGTCCGGAAGAGGTGCAGGCTGACTCGGCATGGAACCTGGAAGCTCACCAGGTCGTTTCCCAGGCCCGGCTGCAGCTGCCCAGAGGATTCCGGAGGCCTCCTCGACCAGGGGCCCAATCACGTGTGTGGCCTTGGCAGCCAAAGACGGATCCTGACCGGCACGGTCCCTTGTGCCCTCCACTCAGCCCTTCGGGGAGAACACTGCCCTGCTGTGGGTTGGGCGCCTGGAGCCTCCTGGGACCTAACCCTAACCCTAACCGTACCCCGAACCGGGACCCTCCACCGCAACGTAAGCCTGCCTCGAACCCTAACCCTGCAATGGAGCCGCCTTCTGGCATGGGCCCTCACTTCAGCCCTCGAGGGAGATCACGAGACTGGAGTCGATTCAGCCCTGGCGACGTCCCTGGACCAAACCCTAACCCTAGCTAAGGCTCCCTCCCCATGGGGACCCCATGCCAAAGTCTGACAAGACCACGCGCCTGGGGTCCAGAGGCGGTGCAGGCTGACTCGGCATGGAAGCTGCAAGCTCACCATGTGGTTTCCCAGGCCCGTGTGCAGCTGACCGAGAGGATTCCGGAGGCCTCCTCGAACAGGGGCCGATCGACGTCTGTGGCCTTGGCAGCCAAAGACGGATCCTGACCGGCACGGTCCCTTGTGCCCTCAACTCAGGCCTTCGGGAAGACCCCTGCCCTGCTTTGGGTTCGGCGCCTGGAGCCTCCTGGGACCTAACCCTAACCCTAACCCCACACCGAACGGGGACCCTCCACCGAAACCTAAGCCGGCCTCGACCCCTAACCCTGCACTTGAGCCGCCTTGCTGCATGGGCCCTCACTTCAGCCCTCGAGGGAGATCACGAGACCGGAGTCGCTTCGGCCCTGGCCACGTCCCTGGACCGAACCCTAACCCTAGCTAAGGCTCTCTCCCCAAGAGGACCCAATGCCAACGTCTGACAACACCACGCGCCTGGGGTCCGGAACAGGTGCAGGCTGACTCGGCATGGAACCTGGAAGCTCACCAGGTCTTTTCCCAGGCCCGGCTGCAGCTGCCCAGAGGATTCCGGAGGCCTCCTCGACCAGGGGCCCAATCACGTGTGTGGCCTTGGCAGCCAAAGACGGATCCTGACCGGCACGGTCCCTTGTGCCCTCCACTCAGCCCTTCGGGGAGAACACTGCCCTGCTGTGGGTTGGGCGCCTGGAGCCTCCTGGGACCTAACCCTAACCCTAACCGTACCCCGAACCGGGACCCTCCACCGCAACGTAAGCCTGCCTCGAACCCTAACCCTGCAATGGAGCCGCCTTCTGGCATGGGCCCTCACTTCAGCCCTCGAGGGAGATCACGAGACTGGAGTCGATTCAGCCCTGGCGACGTCCCTGGACCAAACCCTAACCCTAGCTAAGGCTCCCTCCCCATGGGGACCCCATGCCAAAGTCTGACAAGACCACGCGCCTGGGGTCCAGAGGCGGTGCAGGCTGACTCGGCATGGAAGCTGCAAGCTCACCATGTGGTTTCCCAGGCCCGTGTGCAGCTGACCGAGAGGATTCCGGAGGCCTCCTCGAACAGGGGCCGATCGACGTCTGTGGCCTTGGCAGCCAAAGACGGATCCTGACCGGCACGGTCCCTTGTGCCCTCAACTCAGGCCTTCGGGAAGACCCCTGCCCTGCTTTGGGTTCGGCGCCTGGAGCCTCCTGGGACCTAACCCTAACCCTAACCCCACACCGAACGGGGACCCTCCACCGAAACCTAAGCCGGCCTCGACCCCAACCCTGCACTTGAGCCGCCTTGCTGCATGGGCCCTCACTTCAGCCCTCGAGGGAGATCACGAGACCGGAGTCGCTTCGGCCCTGGCCACGTCCCTGGACCGAACCCTAACCCTAGCTAAGGCTCTCTCCCCAAGAGGACCCAATGCCAACGTCTGACAACACCACGCGCCTGGGGTCCGGAAGAGGTGCAGGCTGACTCGGCATGGAACCTGGAAGCTCACCAGGTCGTTTCCCAGGCCCGGCTGCAGCTGCCCAGAGGATTCCGGAGGCCTCCTCGACCAGGGGCCCAATCACGTGTGTGGCCTTGGCAGCCAAAGACGGATCCTGACCGGCACGGTCCCTTGTGCCCTCCACTCAGCCCTTCGGGGAGAACACTGCCCTGCTGTGGGTTGGGCGCCTGGAGCCTCCTGGGACCTAACCCTAACCCTAACCGTACCCCGAACCGGGACCCTCCACCGCAACGTAAGCCTGCCTCGAACCCTAACCCTGCAATGGAGCCGCCTTCTGGCATGGGCCCTCACTTCAGCCCTCGAGGGAGATCACGAGACTGGAGTCGATTCAGCCCTGGCGACGTCCCTGGACCAAACCCTAACCCTAGCTAAGGCTCCCTCCCCATGGGGACCCCATGCCAAAGTCTGACAAGACCACGCGCCTGGGGTCCAGAGGCGGTGCAGGCTGACTCGGCATGGAAGCTGCAAGCTCACCATGTGGTTTCCCAGGCCCGTGTGCAGCTGACCGAGAGGATTCCGGAGGCCTCCTCGAACAGGGGCCGATCGACGTCTGTGGCCTTGGCAGCCAAAGACGGATCCTGACCGGCACGGTCCCTTGTGCCCTCAACTCAGGCCTTCGGGAAGACCACTGCCCTGCAGTGGGTTCGGCGCCTGGAGCCTCCTGGGACCTAACCCTAACCCTAACCCCACACCGAACGGGGACCCTCCACCGAAACCTAAGCCGGCCTCGACCCCTAACCCTGCACTTGAGCCGCCTTGCTGCATGGGCCCTCACTTCAGCCCTCGAGGGAGATCACGAGACCGGAGTCGCTTCGGCCCTGGCCACGTCCCTGGACCGAACCCTAACCCTAGCTAAGGCTCTCTCCCCAAGAGGACCCAATGCCAACGTCTGACAACACCACGCGCCTGGGGTCCGGAAGAGGTGCAGGCTGACTCGGCATGGAACCTGGAAGCTCACCAGGTCGTTTCCCAGGCCCGGCTGCAGCTGCCCAGAGGATTCCGGAGGCCTCCTCGACCAGGGGCCCAATCACGTGTGTGGCCTTGGCAGCCAAAGACGGATCCTGACCGGCACGGTCCCTTGTGCCCTCCACTCAGCCCTTCGGGGAGAACACTGCCCTGCTGTGGGTTGGGCGCCTGGAGCCTCCTGGGACCTAACCCTAACCCTAACCGTACCCCGAACCGGGACCCTCCACCGCAACGTAAGCCTGCCTCGAACCCTAACCCTGCAATGGAGCCGCCTTCTGGCATGGGCCCTCACTTCAGCCCTCGAGGGAGATCACGAGACTGGAGTCGATTCAGCCCTGGCGACGTCCCTGGACCAAACCCTAACCCTAGCTAAGGCTCCCTCCCCATGGGGACCCCATGCCAAAGTCTGACAAGACCACGCGCCTGGGGTCCAGAGGCGGTGCAGGCTGACTCGGCATGGAAGCTGCAAGCTCACCATGTGGTTTCCCAGGCCCGTGTGCAGCTGACCGAGAGGATTCCGGAGGCCTCCTCGAACAGGGGCCGATCGACGTCTGTGGCCTTGGCAGCCAAAGACGGATCCTGACCGGCACGGTCCCTTGTGCCCTCAACTCAGGCCTTCGGGAAGACCACTGCCCTGCAGTGGGTTCGGCGCCTGGAGCCTCCTGGGACCTAACCCTAACCCTAACCCCACACCGAACGGGGACCCTCCACCGAAACCTAAGCCGGCCTCGACCCCTAACCCTGCACTTGAGCCGCCTTGCTGCATGGGCCCTCACTTCAGCCCTCGAGGGAGATCACGAGACCGGAGTCGCTTCGGCCCTGGCCACGTCCCTGGACCGAACCCTAACCCTAGCTAAGGCTCTCTCCCCAAGAGGACCCAATGCCAACGTCTGACAACACCACGCGCCTGGGGTCCGGAAGAGGTGCAGGCTGACGCGGCATGGAACCTGGAAGCTCACCATGTCGTTTCCCAGGCCCGGCTGCAGCTGCTCAGAGGATTCCGGAGGCCTCCTCGACCAGGGGCCCAATCACGTGTGTGGCCTTGGCAGCCAAAGACGGATCCTGACCGGCACGGTCCCTTGTGCCCTCCACTCAGCCCTTCGGGGAGAACACTGCCCTGCTGTGGGTTGGGCGCCTGGAGCCTCCTGGGACCTAACCCTAACCCTAACCGTACCCCGAACCGGGACCCTCCACCGCAACGTAAGCCTGCCTCGAACCCTAACCCTGCAATGGAGCCGCCTTCTGGCATGGGCCCTCACTTCAGCCCTCGAGGGAGATCACGAGACTGGAGTCGATTCAGCCCTGGCGACGTCCCTGGACCAAACCCTAACCCTAGCTAAGGCTCCCTCCCCATGGGGACCCCATGCCAAAGTCTGACAAGACCACGCGCCTGGGGTCCAGAGGCGGTGCAGGCTGACTCGGCATGGAAGCTGCAAGCTCACCATGTGGTTTCCCAGGCCCGTGTGCAGCTGACCGAGAGGATTCCGGAGGCCTCCTCGAACAGGGGCCGATCGACGTCTGTGGCCTTGGCAGCCAAAGACGGATCCTGACCGGCACGGTCCCTTGTGCCCTCAACTCAGGCCTTCGGGAAGACCACTGCCCTGCAGTGGGTTCGGCGCCTGGAGCCTCCTGGGACCTAACCCTAACCCTAACCCCACACCGAACGGGGACCCTCCACCGAAACCTAAGCCGGCCTCGACCCCTAACCCTGCACATGAGCCGCCTTGCTGCATGGGCCCTCACTTCAGCCCTCGAGGGAGATCACGAGACCGGAGTCGCTTCGGCCCTGGCCACGTCCCTGGACCGAACCCTAACCCTAGCTAAGGCTCTCTCCCCAAGAGGACCCAATGCCAACGTCTGACAACACCACGCGCCTGGGGTCCGGAAGAGGCGCAGGCTGACTCGGCATGGAACCTGGAAGCTCACCATGTCGTTTCCCAGGCCCGGCTGCAGCTGCCCAGAGGATTCCGGAGGCCTCCTCGACCAGGGGCCCAATCACGTGTGTGGCCTTGGCAGCCAAAGACGGATCCTGACCGGCACGGTCCCTTGTGCCCTCCACTCAGCCCTTCGGGGAGAACACTGCCCTGCTGTGGGTTGGGCGCCTGGAGCCTCCTGGGACCTAACCCTAACCCTAACCGTACCCCGAACCGGGACCCTCCACCGCAACGTAAGCCTGCCTCGAACCCTAACCCTGCAATGGAGCCGCCTTCTGGCATGGGCCCTCACTTCAGCCCTCGAGGGAGATCACGAGACTGGAGTCGATTCAGCCCTGGCGACGTCCCTGGACCAAACCCGAACCCTAGCTAAGGCTCCCTCCCCATGGGGACCCCATGCCAAAGTCTGAGAAGACCACGCGCAAGGGGTCCAGAGGCGGTGCAGGCTGACTCGGCATGGAAGCTGCAAGCTCACCATGTGGTTTCCCAGACCCGTGTGCAGCTGACCGAGAGGATTCCGGAGGCCTCCTCGAACAGGGGCCGATCGACGTCTGTGGCCTTGGCAGCCAAAGACGGATCCTGACCGGCACGGTCCCTTGTGCCCTCAACTCAGGCCTTCGGGAAGACCACTGACCTGCAGTGGGTTCGGCGCCTGGAGCCTCCTGGGACCTAACCCTAACCCTAACCCCACACCGAACGGGGACCCTCCACCGAAACCTAAGCCGGCCTCGACCCCTAACCCTGCACTTGAGCCGCCTTGCTGCATGGGCCCTCACTTCAGCCCTCGAGGGAGATCACGAGACCGGAGTCGCTTCGGCCCTGGCCACGTCCCTGGACCGAACCCTAACCCTAGCTAAGGCTCTCTCCCCAAGAGGACCCAATGCCAACGTCTGACAACACCACGCGCCTGGGGTCCGGAAGAGGTGCAGGCTGACTCGGCATGGAACCTGGAAGCTCACCATGTCGTTTCCCAGGCCCGGCTGCAGCTGCCCAGAGGATTCCGGAGGCCTCCTCGACCAGGGGCCCAATCACGTGTGTGGCCTTGGCAGCCAAAGACGGATCCTGACCGGCACGGTCCCTTGTGCCCTCCACTCAGCCCTTCGGGGAGAACACTGCCCTGCTGTGGGTTGGGCGCCTGGAGCCTCCTGGGACCTAACCCTAAACCTAACCGTACCCCGAACCGGGACCCTCCACCGCAACGTAAGCCTGCCTCGAACCCTAACCCTGCAATGGAGCCGCCTTCTGGCATGGGCCCTCACTTCAGCCCTCGAGGGAGATCACGAGACTGGAGTCGATTCAGCCCTGGCGACGTCCCTGGACCAAACCCTAACCCTAGCTAAGGCTCCCTCCCCATGGGGACCCCATGCCAAAGTCTGACAAGACCACGCGCCTGGGGTCCAGAGGCGGTGCAGGCTGACTCGGCATGGAAGCTGCAAGCTCACCATGTGGTTTCCCAGGCCCGTGTGCAGCTGACCGAGAGGATTCCGGAGGCCTCCTCGAACAGGGGCCGATCGACGTCTGTGGCCTTGGCAGCCAAAGACGGATCCTGACCGGCACGGTCCCTTGTGCCCTCAACTCAGGCCTTCGGGAAGACCCCTGCCCTGCTTTGGGTTCGGCGCCTGGAGCCTCCTGGGACCTAACCCTAACCCTAACCCCACACCGAACGGGGACCCTCCACCGAAACCAAAGCCGGCCTCGACCCCTAACCCTGTACTTGAGCCGCCTTGCTGCATGGGCCCTCACTTCAGCCCTCGAGGGAGATCACGAGACCGGAGTCGCTTCGGCCCTGGCCACGTCCCTGGACCGAACCCTAACCCTAGCTAAGGCTCTCTCCCCAAGAGGACCCAATGCCAACGTCTGACAACACCACGCGCCTGGGGTCCGGAAGAGGTGCAGGCTGACTCGGCATGGAACCTGGAAGCTCACCATGTCGTTTCCCAGGCCCGGCTGCAGCTGCCCAGAGGATTCCGGAGGCCTCCTCGACCAGGGGCCCAATCACGTGTGTGGCCTTGGCAGCCAAAGACGGATCCTGACCGGCACGGTCCCTTGTGCCCTCCACTCAGCCCTTCGGGGAGAACACTGCCCTGCTGTGGGTTGGGCGCCTGGAGCCTCCTGGGACCTAACCCTAACCCTAACCGTACCCCGAACCGGGACCCTCCACCGCAACGTAAGCCTGCCTCGAACCCTAACCCTGCAATGGAGCCGCCTTCTGGCATGGGCCCTCACTTCAGCCCTCGAGGGAGATCACGAGACTGGAGTCGATTCAGCCCTGGCGACGTCCCTGGACCAAACCCTAACCCTAGCTAAGGCTCCCTCCCCATGGGGACCCCATGCCAAAGTCTGACAAGACCACGCGCCTGGGGTCCAGAGGCGGTGCAGGCTGACTCGGCATGGAAGCTGCAAGCTCACCATGTGGTTTCCCAGGCCCGTGTGCAGCTGACCGAGAGGATTCCGGAGGCCTCCTCGAACAGGGGCCGATCGACGTCTGTGGCCTTGGCAGCCAAAGACGGATCCTGACCGGCACGGTCCCTTGTGCCCTCAACTCAGGCCTTCGGGAAGACCACTGCCCTGCTGTGGGTTCGGCGCCTGGGGCCTCCTGGGACCTAACCCTAACCCTAACCCCACACCGAACGGGGACCCTCCACTGAAACCAAAGCCGGCCTCGACCCCTAACCCTGCACTTGAGCCGCCTTGCTGCATGGGCCCTCACTTCAGCCCTCGAGGGAGATCACGAGACCGGAGTCGCTTCGGCCCTGGCCACGTCCCTGGACCGAACCCTAACCCTAGCTAAGGCTCTCTCCCCAAGAGGACCCAATGCCAACGTCTGACAACACCACGCGCCTGGGGTCCGGAAGAGGTGCAGGCTGACTCGGCATGGAACCTGGAAGCTCACCATGTCGTTTCCCAGGCCCGGCTGCAGCTGCCCAGAGGATTCCGGAGGCCTCCTCGACCAGGGGCCCAATCACGTGTGTGGCCTTGGCAGCCAAAGACGGATCCTGACCGGCACGGTCCCTTGTGCCCTCCACTCAGCCCTTCGGGGAGAACACTGCCCTGCTGTGGGTTGGGCGCCTGGAGCCTCCTGGGACCTAACCCTAACCCTAACCGTACCCCGAACCGGGACCCTCCACCGCAACGTAAGCCTGCCTCGAACCCTAACCCTGCAATGGAGCCGCCTTCTGGCATGGGCCCTCACTTCAGCCCTCGAGGGAGATCACGAGACTGGAGTCGATTCAGCCCTGGCGACGTCCCTGGACCAAACCCTAACCCTAGCTAAGGCTCCCTCCCCATGGGGACCCCATGCCAAAGTCTGACAAGACCACGCGCCTGGGGTCCAGAGGCGGTGCAGGCTGACTCGGCATGGAAGCTGCAAGCTCACCATGTGGTTTCCCAGGCCCGTGTGCAGCTGACCGAGAGGATTCCGGAGGCCTCCTCGAACAGGGGCCGATCGACGTCTGTGGCCTTGGCAGCCACAGACGGATCCTGACCGGCACGGTCCCTTGTGCCCTCAACTCAGGCCTTCGGGAAGACCACTGCCCTGCTTTGGGTTCGGCGCCTGGAGCCTCCTGGGACCTAACCCTAACCCTAACCCCACACCGAACGGGGACCCTCCACTGAAACCAAAGCCGGCCTCGACCCCTAACCCTGCACTTGAGCCGCCTTGCTGCATGGGCCCTCAATTCAGCCCTCGAGGGAGATCACGAGACCGGAGTCGCTTCGGCCCTGGCCACGTCCCTGGACCGAACCCTAACCCTAGCTAAGGCTCTCTCCCCAAGAGGACCCAATGCCAACGTCTGACAACACCACGCGCCTGGGGTCCGGAAGAGGTGCAGGCTGACTCGGCATGGAACCTGGAAGCTCACCATGTCGTTTCCCAGGCCCGGCTGCAGCTGCCCAGAGGATTCCGGAGGCCTCCTCGACCAGGGGCCCAATCACGTGTGTGGCCTTGGCAGCCAAAGACGGATCCTGACCGGCACGGTCCCTTGTGCCCTCCACTCAGCCCTTCGGGGAGACCACTGCCCTGCTGTGGGTTGGGCGCCTGGAGCCTCCTGGGACCTAACCCTAACCCTAACCGTACCCCGAACCGGGACCCTCCACCGCAACGTAAGCCTGCCTCGAACCCTAACCCTGCAATGGAGCCGCCTTCTGGCATGGGCCCTCACTTCAGCCCTCGAGGGAGATCACGAGACTGGAGTCGATTCAGCCCTGGCGACGTCCCTGGACCAAACCCTAACCCTAGCTAAGGCTCCCTCCCCATGGGGACCCCATGCCAAAGTCTGACAAGACCACGCGCCTGGGGTCCAGAGGCGGTGCAGGCTGACTCGGAATGGAAGCTGCAAGCTCACCATGTGGTTTCCCAGGCCCGTGTGCAGCTGACCGAGAGGATTCCGGAGGCCTCCTCGAACAGGGGCCGATCGACGTCTGTGGCCTTGGCAGCCAAAGACGGATCCTGACCGGCACGGTCCCTTGTGCCCTCAACTCAGGCCTTCGGGAAGACCACTGCCCTGCAGTGGGTTCGGCGCCTGGAGCCTCCTGGGACCTAACCCTAACCCTAACCCCACACCGAACGGGGACCCTCCACCGAAACCTAAGCCGGCCTCGACCCCTAACCCTGCACTTGAGCCGCCTTGCTGCATGGGCCCTCACTTCAGCCCTCGAGGGAGATCACGAGACCGGAGTCGCTTCGGCCCTGGCCACGTCCCTGGACCGAACCCTAACCCTAGCTAAGGCTCTCTCCCCAAGAGGACCCAATGCCAACGTCTGACAACACCACGCGCCTGGGGTCCGGAAGAGGTGCAGGCTGACTCGGCATGGAACCTGGAAGCTCACCATGTCGTTTCCCAGGCCCGGCTGCAGCTGCCCAGAGGATTCCGGAGGCCTCCTCGACCAGGGGCCCAATCACGTGTGTGGCCTTGGCAGCCAAAGACGGATCCTGACCGGCACGGTCCCTTGTGCCCTCCACTCAGCCCTTCGGGGAGACCACTGCCCTGCTGTGGGTTGGGCGCCTGGAGCCTCCTGGGACCTAACCCTAACCCTAACCGTACCCCGAACCGGGACCCTCCACCGCAACGTAAGCCTGCCTCGAACCCTAACCCTGCAATGGAGCCGCCTTCTGGCATGGGCCCTCACTTCAGCCCTCGAGGGAGATCACGAGACTGGAGTCGATTCAGCCCTGGCGACGTCCCTGGACCAAACCCTAACCCTAGCTAAGGCTCCCTCCCCATGGGGACCCCATGCCAAAGTCTGACAAGACCACGCGCCTGGGGTCCAGAGGCGGTGCAGGCTGACTCGGCATGGAAGCTGCAAGCTCACCATGTGGTTTCCCAGGCCCGTGTGCAGCTGACCGAGAGGATTCCGGAGGCCTCCTCGAACAGGGGCCGATCGACGTCTGTGGCCTTGGCAGCCAAAGACGGATCCTGACCGGCACGGTCCCTTGTGCCCTCAACTCAGGCCTTCGGGAAGACCACTGCCCTGCTGTGGGTTCGGCGCCTGGGGCCTCCTGGGACCTAACCCTAACCCTAACCCCACACCGAACGGGGACCCTCCACCGAAACCTAAGCCGGCCTCGACCCCTAACCCTGCACTTGAGCCGCCTTGCTGCATGGGCCCTCACTTCAGCCCTCGAGGGAGATCACGAGACCGGAGTCGCTTCGGCCCTGGCCACGTCCCTGGACCGAACCCTAACCCTAGCTAAGGCTCTCTCCCCAAGAGGACCCAATGCCAACGTCTGACAACACCACGCGCCTGGGGTCCGGAAGAGGTGCAGGCTGACTCGGCATGGAACCTGGAAGCTCACCATGTCGTTTCCCAGGCCCGGCTGCAGCTGCCCAGAGGATTCCGGAGGCCTCCTCGACCAGGGGCCCAATCACGTGTGTGGCCTTGGCAGCCAAAGACGGATCCTGACCGGCACGGTCCCTTGTGCCCTCAACTCAGCCCTTCGGGGAGAACACTGCCCTGTTGTGGGTTGGGCGCCTGGAGCCTCCTGGGACCTATCCCTAACCCTAACCGTACCCCGAACCGGGACCCTCCACCGCAACGTAAGCCTGCCTCGAACCCTAACCCTGCAATGGAGCCGCCTTCTGGCATGGGCCCTCACTTCAGCCCTCGAGGGAGATCACGAGACTGGAGTCGATTCAGCCCTGGCGACGTCCCTGGACCAAACCCTAACCCTAGCTAAGGCTCCCTCCCCATGGGGACCCCATGCCAAAGTCTGACAAGACCACGCGCCTGGGGTCCAGAGGCGGTGCAGGCTGACTCGGCATGGAAGCTGCAAGCTCACCATGTGGTTTCCCAGGCCCGTGTGCAGCTGACCGAGAGGATTCCGGAGGCCTCCTCGAACAGGGGCCGATCGACGTCTGTGGCCTTGGCAGCCACAGACGGATCCTGACCGGCACGGTCCCTTGTGCCCTCAACTCAGGCCTTCGGGAAGACCACTGCCCTGCTTTGGGTTCGGCGCCTGGAGCCTCCTGGGACCTAACCCTAACCCTAACCCCACACCGAACGGGGACCCTCCACCGAAACCAAAGCCGGCCTCGACCCCTAACCCTGCACTTGAGCCGCCTTGCTGCATGGGCCCTCACTTCAGCCCTCGAGGGAGATCACGAGACCGGAGTCGCTTCGGCCCTGGCCACGTCCCTGGACCGAACCCTAACCCTAGCTAAGGCTCTCTCCCCAAGAGGACCCAATGCCAACGTCTGACAACACCACGCGCCTGGGGTCCGGAAGAGGTGCAGGCTGACTCAGCATGGAACCTGGAAGCTCACCATGTCGTTTCCCAGGCCCGGCTGCAGCTGCCCAGAGGATTCCGGAGGCCTCCTCGACCAGGGGCCCAATCACGTGTGTGGCCTTGGCAGCCAAAGACGGATCCTGACCGGCACGGTCCCTTGTGCCCTCAACTCAGCCCTTCGGGGAGAACACTGCCCTGCTGTGGGTTGGGCGCCTGGAGCCTCCTGGGACCTAACCCTAACCCTAACCGTACCCCGAACCGGGACCCTCCACCGCAACGTAAGCCTGCCTCGAACCCTAACCCTGCAATGGAGCCGCCTTCTGGCATGGGCCCTCACTTCAGCCCTCGAGGGAGATCACGAGACTGGAGTCGATTCAGCCCTGGCGACGTCCCTGGACCAAACCCTAACCCTAGCTAAGGCTCCCTCCCCATGGGGACCCCATGCCAAAGTCTGACAAGACCACGCGCCTGGGGTCCAGAGGCGGTGCAGGCTGACTCGGCATGGAAGCTGCAAGCTCACCATGTGGTTTCCCAGGCCCGTGTGCAGCTGACCGAGAGGATTCCGGAGGCCTCCTCGAACAGGGGCCGATCGACGTCTGTGGCCTTGGCAGCCAAAGACGGATCCTGACCGGCACGGTCCCTTGTGCCCTCAACTCAGGCCTTCGGGAAGACCACTGCCCTGCTTTGGGTTCGGCCCCTGGAGCCTCCTGGGACCTAACCCTAACCCTAACCCCACACCGAACGGGGACCCTCCACCGAAACCAAAGCCGGCCTCGACCCCTAACCCTGCACTTGAGCCGCCTTGCTGCATGGGCCCTCACTTCAGTCCTCGAGGGAGATCACGAGACCGGAGTCGCTTCAGCCCTGGCCACGTCCCTGGACCGAACCCTAACCCTAGCTAAGGCTCTGTCCCCAAGAGGACCCAATGCCAACGTCTGACAACACCACGCGCCTGGGGTCCGGAACAGGTGCAGGCTGACTCGGCATGGAACCTGGAAGCTCACCATGTCGTTTCCCAGGCCCGGCTGCAGCTGCCCAGAGGATTCCGGAGGCCTCCTCGACCAGGGGCCCAATCACGTGTGTGGCCTTGGCAGCCAAAGACGGATCCTGACCGGCACGGTCCCTTGTGCCCTCAACTCAGCCCTTCGGGGAGAACACTGCCCTGCTGTGGGTTGGGCGCCTGGAGCCTCCTGGGACCTAACCCTAACCCTAACCGTACCCCGAACCGGGACCCTCCACCGCAACGTAAGCCTGCCTCGAACCCTAACCCTGCAATGGAGCCGCCTTCTGGCATGGGCCCTCACTTCAGCCCTCGAGGGAGATCACGAGACTGGAGTCGATTCAGCCCTGGCGACGTCCCTGGACCAAACCCTAACCCTAGCTAAGGCTCCCTCCCCATGGGGACCCCATGCCAAAGTCTGACAAGACCACGCGCCTGGGGTCCAGAGGCGGTGCAGGCTGACTCGGCATGGAAGCTGCAAGCTCACCATGTGGTTTCCCAGGCCCGTGTGCAGCTGACCGAGAGGATTCCGGAGGCCTCCTCGAACAGGGGCCGATCGACGTCTGTGGCCTTGGCAGCCAAAGACGGATCCTGACCGGCACGGTCCCTTGTGCCCTCAACTCAGGCCTTCGGGAAGACCACTGCCCTGCAGTGGGTTCGGCGCCTGGAGCCTCCTGGGACCTAACCCTAACCCTAACCCCACACCGAACGGGGACCCTCCACCGAAACCAAAGCCGGCCTCGACCCCTAACCCTGCACTTGAGCCGCCTTGCTGCATGGGCCCTCACTTCAGTCCTCGAGGGAGATCACGAGACCGGAGTCGCTTCGGCCCTGGCCACGTCCCTGGACCGAACCCTAACCCTAGCTAAGGCTCTCTCCCCAAGAGGACCCAATGCCAACGTCTGACAACACCACGCGCCTGGGGTCCGGAAGAGGTGCAGGCTGACTCGGCATGGAACCTGGAAGCTCACCATGTCGTTTCCCAGGCCCGGCTGCAGCTGCCCAGAGGATTCCGGAGGCCTCCTCGACCAGGGGCCCAATCACGTGTGTGGCCTTGGCAGCCAAAGACGGATCCTGACCGGCACGGTCCCTTGTGCCCTCAACTCAGCCCTTCGGGGAGAACACTGCCCTGCTGTGGGTTGGGCGCCTGGAGCCTCCTGGGACCTAACCCTAACCCTAACCGTACCCCGAACCGGGACCCTCCACCGCAACGTAAGCCTGCCTCGAACCCTAACCCTGCAATGGAGCCGCCTTCTGGCATGGGCCCTCACTTCAGCCCTCGAGGGAGATCACGAGACTGGAGTCGATTCAGCCCTGGCGACGTCCCTGGACCAAACCCTAACCCTAGCTAAGGCTCCCTCCCCATGGGGACCCCATGCCAAAGTCTGACAAGACCACGCGCCTGGGGTCCAGAGGCGGTGCAGGCTGACTCGGCATGGAAGCTGCAAGCTCACCATGTGGTTTCCCAGGCCCGTGTGCAGCTGACCGAGAGGATTCCGGAGGCCTCCTCGAACAGGGGCCGATCGACGTCTGTGGCCTTGGCAGCCAAAGACGGATCCTGACCGGCACGGTCCCTTGTGCCCTCAACTCAGGCCTTCGGGAAGACCACTGCCCTGCTTTGGGTTCGGCGCCTGGAGCCTCCTGGGACCTAACCCTAACCCTAACCCCACACCGAACGGGGACCCTCCACCGAAACCAAAGCCGGCCTCGACCCCTAACCCTGCACTTGAGCCGCCTTGCTGCATGGGCCCTCACTTCAGCCCTCGAGGGAGATCACGAGACCGGAGTCGCTTCGGCCCTGGCCACGTCCCTGGACCGAACCCTAACCCTAGCTAAGGCTCTCTCCCCAAGAGGACCCAATGCCAACGTCTGACAACACCACGCGCCTGGGGTCCGGAAGAGGTGCAGGCTGACTCGGCATGGAACCTGGAAGCTCACCATGTCGTTTCCCAGGCCCGGCTGCAGCTGCCCAGAGGATTCCGGAGGCCTCCTCGACCAGGGGCCCAATCACGTGTGTGGCCTTGGCAGCCAAAGACGGATCCTGAACGGCACGGTCCCTTGTGCCCTCCACTCAGCCCTTCGGGGAGACCACTGCCCTGCTGTGGGTTGGGCGCCTGGAGCCTCCTGGGACCTAACCCTAACCCTAACCGTACCCCGAACCGGGACCCTCCACCGCAACGTAAGCCTGCCTCGAACCCTAACCCTGCAATGGAGCCGCCTTCTGGCATGGGCCCTCACTTCAGCCCTCGAGGGAGATCACGAGACTGGAGTCGATTCAGCCCTGGCGACGTCCCTGGACCAAACCCTAACCCTAGCTAAGGCTCCCTCCCCATGGGGACCCCATGCCAAAGTCTGACAAGACCACGCGCCTGGGGTCCAGAGGCGGTGCAGGCTGACTCGGCATGGAAGCTGCAAGCTCACCATGTGGTTTCCCAGGCCCGTGTGCAGCTGACCGAGAGGATTCCGGAGGCCTCCTCGAACAGGGGCCGATCGACGTCTGTGGCCTTGGCAGCCAAAGACGGATCCTGACCGGCACGGTCCCTTGTGCCCTCAACTCAGGCCTTCGGGAAGACCACTGCCCTGCAGTGGGTTCGGCGCCTGGAGCCTCCTGGGACCTAACCCTAACCCTAACCCCACACCGAACGGGGACCCTCCACCGAAACCAAAGCCGGCCTCGACCCCTAACCCTGCACTTGAGCCGCCTTGCTGCATGGGCCCTCACTTCAGTCCTCGAGGGAGATCACGAGACCGGAGTCGCTTCGGCCCTGGCCACGTCCCTGGACCGAACCCTAACCCTAGCTAAGGCTCTCTCCCCAAGAGGACCCAATGCCAACGTCTGACAACACCACGCGCCTGGGGTCCTGAAGAGGTGCAGGCTGACTCGGCATGGAACCTGGAAGCTCACCAGGTCGTTTCCCAGGCCCGGCTGCAGCTGCCCAGAGGATTCCGGAGGCCTCCTCGACCAGGGGCCCAATCACGTGTGTGGCCTTGGCAGCCAAAGACGGATCCTGAACGGCACGGTCCCTTGTGCCCTCCACTCAGCCCTTCGGGGAGACCACTGCCCTGCTGTGGGTTGGGCGCCTGGAGCCTTCTGGGACCTAACCCTAACCCTAACCGTACCCCGAACCGGGACCCTCCACCGCAACGTAAGCCTGCCTCGAACCCTAACCCTGCAATGGAGCCGCCTTCTGGCATGGGCCCTCACTTCAGCCCTCGAGGGAGATCACGAGACTGGAGTCGATTCAGCCCTGGCGACGTCCCTGGACCAAACCCTAACCCTAGCTAAGGCTCCCTCCCCATGGGGACCCCATGCCAAAGTCTGACAAGACCACGCGCCTGGGGTCCAGAGGCGGTGCAGGCTGACTCGGCATGGAAGCTGCAAGCTCACCATGTGGTTTCCCAGGCCCGTGTGCAGCTGACCGAGAGGATTCCGGAGGCCTCCTCGAACAGGGGCCGATCGACGTCTGTGGCCTTGGCAGCCAAAGACGGATCCTGACCGGCACGGTCCCTTGTGCCCTCAACTCAGGCCTTCGGGAAGACCACTGCCCTGCAGTGGGTTCGGCGCCTGGAGCCTCCTGGGACCTAACCCTAACCCTAACCCCACACCGAACGGGGACCCTCCACCGAAACCAAAGCCGGCCTCGACCCCTAACCCTGCACTTGAGCCGCCTTGCTGCATGGGCCCTCACTTCAGTCCTCGAGGGAGATCACGAGACCGGAGTCGCTTCGGCCCTGGCCACGTCCCTGGACCGAACCCTAACCCTAGCTAAGGCTCTCTCCCCAAGAGGACCCAATGCCAACGTCTGACAACACCACGCGCCTGGGGTCCGGAAGAGGTGCAGGCTGACTCGGCATGGAACCTGGAAGCTCACCAGGTCGTTTCCCAGGCCCGGCTGCAGCTGCCCAGAGGATTCCGGAGGCCTCCTCGACCAGGGGCCCAATCACGTGTGTGGCCTTGGCAGACAAAGACGGATCCTGACCGGCACGGTCCCTTGTGCCCTCCACTCAGCCCTTCGGGGAGAACACTGCCCTGCTGTGGGTTGGGCGCCTGGAGCCTCCTGGGACCTAACCCTAACCCTAACCGTACCCCGAACCGGGACCCTCCACCGCAACGTAAGCCTGCCTCGAACCCTAACCCTGCAATGGAGCCGCCTTCTGGCATGGGCCCTCACTTCAGCCCTCGAGGGAGATCACGAGACTGGAGTCGATTCAGCCCTGGCGACGTCCCTGGACCAAACCCTAACCCTAGCTAAGGCTCCCTCCCCATGGGGACCCCATGCCAAAGTCTGACAAGACCACGCGCCTGGGGTCCAGAGGCGGTGCAGGCTGACTCGGCATGGAAGCTGCAAGCTCACCATGTGGTTTCCCAGGCCCGTGTGCAGCTGACCGAGAGGATTCCGGAGGCCTCCTCGAACAGGGGCCGATCGACGTCTGTGGCCTTGGCAGCCAAAGACGGATCCTGACCGGCACGGTCCCTTGTGCCCTCAACTCAGGCCTTCGGGAAGACCACTGCCCTGCAGTGGGTTCGGCGCCTGGAGCCTCCTGGGACCTAACCCTAACCCTAACCCCACACCGAACGGGGACCCTCCACCGAAACCTAAGCCGGCCTCGACCCCTAACCCTGCACTTGAGCCGCCTTGCTGCATGGGCCCTCACTTCAGTCCTCGAGGGAGATCACGAGACCGGAGTCGCTTCGGCCCTGGCCACGTCCCTGGACCGAACCCTAACCCTAGCTAAGGCTCTCTCCCCAAGAGGACCCAATGCCAACGTCTGACAACACCACGCGCCTGGGGTCCGGAAGAGGTGCAGGCTGACTCGGCATGGAACCTGGAAGCTCACCAGGTCGTTTCCCAGGCCCGGCTGCAGCTGCCCAGAGGATTCCGGAGGCCTCCTCGACCAGGGGCCCAATCACGTGTGTGGCCTTGGCAGCCAAAGACGGATCCTGACCGGCACGGTCCCTTGTGCCCTCCACTCAGCCCTTCGGGGAGAACACTGCCCTGTTGTGGGTTGGGCGCCTGGAGCCTCCTGGGACCTAACCCTAACCCTAACCGTACCCCGAACCGGGACCCTCCACCGCAACGTAAGCCTGCCTCGAACCCTAACCCTGCAATGGAGCCGCCTTCTGGCATGGGCCCTCACTTCAGCCCTCGAGGGAGATCACGAGACTGGAGTCGATTCAGCCCTGGCGACGTCCCTGGACCAATCCCTAACCCTAGCTAAGGCTCCCTCCCCATGGGGACCCCATGCCAAAGTCTGACAAGACCACGCGCCTGGGGTCCAGAGGCGGTGCAGGCTGACTCGGCATGGAAGCTGCAAGCTCACCATGTGGTTTCCCAGGCCCGTGTGCAGCTGACCGAGAGGATTCCGGAGGCCTCCTCGAACAGGGGCCGATCGACGTCTGTGGCCTTGGCAGCCAAAGACGGATCCTGACCGGCACGGTCCCTTGTGCCCTCAACTCAGGCCTTCGGGAAGACCACTGCCCTGCAGTGGGTTCGGCGCCTGGAGCCTCCTGGGACCTAACCCTAACCCTAACCCCACACCGAACGGGGACCCTCCACCGAAACCTAAGCCGGCCTCGACCCCTAACCCTGCACTTGAGCCGCCTTGCTGCATGGGCCCTCACTTCAGCCCTCGAGGGAGATCACGAGACCGGAGTCGCTTCGGCCCTGGCCACGTCCCTGGACCGAACCCTAACCCTAGCTAAGGCTCTCTCCCCAAGAGGACCCAATGCCAACGTCTGACAACACCACGCGCCTGGGGTCCGGAAGAGGTGCAGGCTGACTCGGCATGGAACCTGGAAGCTCACCATGTCGTTTCCCAGGCCCGGCTGCAGCTGCCCAGAGGATTCCGGAGGCCTCCTCGACCAGGGGCCCAATCACGTGTGTGGCCTTGGCAGCCAAAGACGGATCCTGACCGGCACGGTCCCTTGTGCCCTCCACTCAGCCCTTCGGGGAGAACACTGCCCTGCTGTGGGTTGGGCGCCTGGAGCCTCCTGGGACCTAACCCTAACCCTAACCGTACGCCGAACCGGGACCCTCCACCGCAACGTAAGCCTGCCTCGAACCCTAACCCTGCAATGGAGCCGCCTTCTGGCATGGGCCCTCACTTCAGCCCTCGAGGGAGATCACGAGACTGGAGTCGATTCAGCCCTGGCGACGTCCCTGGACCAAACCCTAACCCTAGCTAAGGCTCCCTCCCCATGGGGACCCCATGCCAAAGTCTGACAAGACCACGCGCCTGGGGTCCAGAGGCGGTGCAGGCTGACTCGGCATGGAAGCTGCAAGCTCACCATGTGGTTTCCCAGGCCCGTGTGCAGCTGACCGAGAGGATTCCGGAGGCCTCCTCGAACAGGGGCCGATCGACGTCTGTGGCCTTGGCAGCCAAAGACGGATCCTGACCGGCACGGTCCCTTGTGCCCTCAACTCAGGCCTTCGGGAAGACCACTGCCCTGCTTTGGGTTCGGCGCCTGGAGCCTCCTGGGACCTAACCCTAACCCTAACCCCACACCGAACGGGGACCCTCCACCGAAACCAAAGCCGGCCTCGACCCCTAACCCTGCACTTGAGCCGCCTTGCTGCATGGGCCCTCACTTCAGCCCTCGAGGGAGATCACGAGACCGGAGTCGCTTCGGCCCTGGCCACGTCCCTGGACCGAACCCTAACCCTAGCTAAGGCTCTCTCCCCAAGAGGACCCAATGCCAACGTCTGACAACACCACGCGCCTGGGGTCCGGAAGAGGTGCAGGCTGACTCGGCATGGAACCTGGAAGCTCACCATGTCGTTTCCCAGGCCCGGCTGCAGCTGCCCAGAGGATTCCGGAGGCCTCCTCGACCAGGGGCCCAATCACGTGTGTGGCCTTGGCAGCCAAAGACGGATCCTGACCGGCACGGTCCCTTGTGCCCTCAACTCAGCCCTTCGGGGAGAACACTGCCCTGCTGTGGGTTGGGCGCCTGGAGCCTCCTGGGACCTAACCCTAACCCTAACCGTACCCCGAACCGGGACCCTCCACCGCAACGTAAGCCTGCCTCGAACCCTAACCCTGCAATGGAGCCGCCTTCTGGCATGGGCCCTCACTTCAGCCCTCGAGGCAGATCACGAGACTGGAGTCGATTCAGCCCTGGAGACGTCCCTGGACCAAACCCTAACCCTAGCTAAGGCTCCCTCCCCATGGGGACCCCATGCCAAAGTCTGACAAGACCACGCGCCTGGGGTCCAGAGGCGGTGCAGGCTGACTCGGCATGGAAGCTGCAAGCTCACCATGTGGTTTCCCAGGCCCGTGTGCAGCTGACCGAGAGGATTCCGGAGGCCTCCTCGAACAGGGGCCGATCGACGTCTGTGGCCTTGGCAGCCAAAGACGGATCCTGACCGGCACGGTCCCTTGTGCCCTCAACTCAGGCCTTCGGGAAGACCACTGCCCTGCAGTGGGTTCGGCGCCTGGAGCCTCCTGGGACCTAACCCTAACCCTAACCCCACACCGAACGGGGACCCTCCACCGAAACCTAAGCCGGCCTCGACCCCTAACCCTGCACTTGAGCCGCCTTGCTGCATGGGCCCTCACTTCAGCCCTCGAGGGAGATCACGAGACCGGAGTCGCTTCGGCCTTGGCCACGTCCCTGGACCGAACCCTAACCCTAGCTAAGGCTCTCTCCCCAAGAGGACCCAATGCCAACGTCTGACAACACCACGCGCCTGGGGTCCGGAAGGGGCGCAGGCTGACTCGGCATGGAACCTGGAAGCTCACCATGTCGTTTCCCAGGCCCGGCTGCAGCTGCCCAGAGGATTCCGGAGGCCTCCTCGACCAGGGGCCCAATCACGTGTGTGGCCTTGGCAGCCAAAGACGGATCCTGACCGGCACGGTCCCTTGTGCCCTCCACTCAGCCCTTCGGGGAGAACACTGCCCTGCTGTGGGTTGGGCGCCTGGAGCCTCCTGGGACCTAACCCTAACCCTAACCGTACCCCGAACCGGGACCCTCCACCGCAACGTAAGCCTGCCTCGAACCCTAACCCTGCAATGGAGCCGCCTTCTGGCATGGGCCCTCACTTCAGCCCTCGAGGGAGATCACGAGACTGGAGTCGATTCAGCCCTGGCGACGTCCCTGGACCAAACCCTAACCCTAGCTAAGGCTCCCTCCCCATGGGGACCCCATGCCAAAGTCTGACAAGACCACGCGCCTGGGGTCCAGAGGCGGTGCAGGCTGACTCGGCATGGAAGCTGCAAGCTCACCATGTGGTTTCCCAGGCCCGTGTGCAGCTGACCGAGAGGATTCCGGAGGCCTCCTCGAACAGGGGCCGATCGACGTCTGTGGCCTTGGCAGCCAAAGACGGATCCTGACCGGCACGGTCCCTTGTGCCCTCAACTCAGGCCTTCGGGAAGACCACTGCCCTGCTTTGGGTTCGGCGCCTGGAGCCTCCTGGGACCTAACCCTAACCCTAACCCCACACCGAACGGGGACCCTCCACCGAAACCAAAGCCGGCCTCGACCCCTAACCCTGCACTTGAGCCGCCTTGCTGCATGGGCCCTCACTTCAGCCCTCGAGGGAGATCACGAGACCGGAGTCGCTTCGGCCCTGGCCACGTCCCTGGACCGAACCCTAACCCTAGCTAAGGCTCTCTCCCCAAGAGGACCCAATGCCAACGTCTGACAACACCACGCGCCTGGGGTCCGGAAGAGGTGCAGGCTGACTCGGCATGGAACCTGGAAGCTCACCATGTCGTTTCCCAGGCCCGGCTGCAGCTGCCCAGAGGATTCCGGAGGCCTCCTCGACCAGGGGCCCAATCACGTGTGTGGCCTTGGCAGCCAAAGACGGATCCTGACCGGCACGGTCCCTTGTGCCCTCAACTCAGCCCTTCGGGGAGACCACTGCCCTGCTGTGGGTTGGGCGCCTGGAGCCTCCTGGGACCTAACCCTAACCCTAACCGTACCCCGAACCGGGACCCTCCACCGCAACGTAAGCCTGCCTCGAACCCTAACCCTGCAATGGAGCCGCCTTCTGGCATGGGCCCTCACTTCAGCCCTCGAGGGAGATCACGAGACTGGAGTCGATTCAGCCCTGGCGACGTCCCTGGACCAAACCCTAACCCTAGCTAAGGCTCCCTCCCCATGGGGACCCCATGCCAAAGTCTGACAAGACCACGCGCCTGGGGTCCAGAGGCGGTGCAGGCTGACTCGGCATGGAAGCTGCAAGCTCACCATGTGGTTTCCCAGGCCCGTGTGCAGCTGACCGAGAGGATTCCGGAGGCCTCCTCGAACAGGGGCCGATCGACGTCTGTGGCCTTGGCAGCCAAAGACGGATCCTGACCGGCACGGTCCCTTGTGCCCTCAACTCAGGCCTTCGGGAAGACCACTGCCCTGCTTTGGGTTCGGCGCCTGGAGCCTCCTGGGACCTAACCCTAACCCTAACCCCACACCGAACGGGGACCCTCCACCGAAACCAAAGCCGGCCTCGACCCCTAACCCTGCACTTGAGCCGCCTTGCTGCATGGGCCCTCACTTCAGCCCTCGAGGGAGATCACGAGACCGGAGTCGCGTCGGCCCTGGCCACGTCCCTGGACCGAACCCTAACCCTAGCTAAGGCTCTCTCCCCAAGAGGACCCAATGCCAACGTCTGACAACACCACGCGCCTGGGGTCCGGAAGAGGTGCAGGCTGACTCGGCATGGAACCTGGAAGCTCACCATGTCGTTTCCCAGGCCCGGCTGCAGCTGCCCAGAGGATTCCGGAGGCCTCCTCGACCAGGGGCCCAATCACGTGTGTGGCCTTGGCAGCCAAAGACGGATCCTGACCGGCACGGTCCCTTGTGCCCTCAACTCAACCCTTCGGGGAGAACACTGCCCTGCTGTGGGTTGGGCGCCTGGAGCCTCCTGGGACCTAACCCTAACCCTAACCGTACACCGAACCGGGACCCTCCACCGCAACGTAAGCCTGCCTCGAACCCTAACCCTGCAATGGAGCCGCCTTCTGGCATGGGCCCTCACTTCAGCCCTCGAGGGAGATCACGAGACTGGAGTCGATTCAGCCCTGGCGACGTCCCTGGACCAAACCCTAACCCTAGCTAAGGCTCCCTCCCCATGGGGACCCCATGCCAAAGTCTGACAAGACCACGCGCCTGGGGTCCAGAGGCGGTGCAGGCTGACTCGGCATGGAAGCTGCAAGCTCACCATGTGGTTTCCCAGGCCCGTGTGCAGCTGACCGAGAGGATTCCGGAGGCCTCCTCGAACAGGGGCCGATCGACGTCTGTGGCCTTGGCAGCCAAAGACGGATCCTGACCGGCACGGTCCCTTGTGCCCTCAACTCAGGCCTTCGGGAAGACCACTGCCCTGCAGTGGGTTCGGCGCCTGGAGCCTCCTGGGACCTAACCCTAACCCTAACCCCACACCGAACGGGGACCCTCCACCGAAACATAAGCCGGCCTCGACCCCTAACCCTGCACTTGAGCCGCCTTGCTGCATGGGCCCTCACTTCAGCCCTCGAGGGAGATCACGAGACCGGAGTCGCTTCGGCCCTGGCCACGTCCCTGGACCGAACCCTAACCCTAGCTAAGGCTCTGTCCCCAAGAGGACCCAATGCCAACGTCTGACAACACCACGCGCCTGGGGTCCGGAAGAGGCGCAGGCTGACTCGGCATGGAACCTGGAAGCTCACCATGTCGTTTCCCAGGCCCGGCTGCAGCTGCCCAGAGGATTCCGGAGGCCTCCTCGACCAGGGGCCCAATCACGTGTGTGGCCTTGGCAGCCAAAGACGGATCCTGACCGGCACGTTCCCTTGTGTCCTCCACTCAGCCCTTCGGGGAGAACACTGCCCTGCTGTGGGTTGGGCGCCTGGAGCCTCCTGGGACCTAACCCTAACCCTAACCGTACCCCGAACCGGGACCCTCCACCGCAACGTAAGCCTGCCTCGAACCCTAACCCTGCAATGGAGCCGCCTTCTGGCATGGGCCCTCACTTCAGCCCTCGAGGGAGATCACGAGACTGGAGTCGATTCAGCCCTGGCGACGTCCCTGGACCAAACCCTAACCCTAGCTAAGGCTCCCTCCCCATGGGGACCCCATGCCAAAGTCTGACAAGACCACGCGCCTGGGGTCCAGAGGCGGTGCAGGCTGACTCGGCATGGAAGCTGCAAGCTCACCATGTGGTTTCCCAGGCCCGTGTGCAGCTGACCGAGAGGATTCCGGAGGCCTCCTCGAACAGGGGCCGATCGACGTCTGTGGCCTTGGCAGCCAAAGACGGATCCTGACCGGCACGGTCCCTTGTGCCCTCAACTCAGGGCTTCGGGAAGACCACTGCCCTGCTGTGGGTTCGGCGCCTGGGGCCTCCTGGGACCTAACCCTAACCCTAACCCCACACCGAACGGGGACCCTCCACCGAAACCTAAGCCGGCCTCGACCCCTAACCCTGCACTTGAGCCGCCTTGCTGCATGGGCCCTCACTTCAGCCCTCGAGGGAGATCACGAGACCGGAGTCGCTTCGGCCCTGGCCACGTCCCTGGACCGAACCCTAACCCTAGCTAAGGCTCTCTCCCCAAGAGGACCCAATGCCAACGTCTGACAACACCACGCGCCTGGGGTCCGGAAGAGGTGCAGGCTGACTCGGCATGGAACCTGGAAGCTCACCAGGTCGTTTCCCAGGCCCGGCTGCAGCTGCCCAGAGGATTCCGGAGGCCTCCTCGACCAGGGGCCCAATCACGTGTGTGGCCTTGGCAGCCAAAGACGGATCCTGACCGGCACGGTCCCTTGTGCCCTCCACTCAGCCCTTCGGGGAGAACACTGCCCTGCTGTGGGTTGGGCGCCTGGAGCCTCCTGGGACCTAACCCTAACCCTAACCGTACCCCGAACCGGGACCCTCCACCGCAACGTAAGCCTGCCTCGAACCCTAACCCTGCAATGGAGCCGCCTTCTGGCATGGGCCCTCACTTCAGCCCTCGAGGGAGATCACGAGACTGGAGTCGATTCAGCCCTGGCGACGTCCCTGGACCAAACCCTAACCCTAGCTAAGGCTCCCTCCCCATGGGGACCCCATGCCAAAGTCTGACAAGACCACGCGCCTGGGGTCCAGAGGCGGTGCAGGCTGACTCGGCATGGAAGCTGCAAGCTCACCATGTGGTTTCCCAGGCCCGTGTGCAGCTGACCGAGAGGATTCCGGAGGCCTCCTCGAACAGGGGCCGATCGACGTCTGTGGCCTTGGCAGCCAAAGACGGATCCTGACCGGCACGGTCCCTTGTGCCCTCAACTCAGGCCTTCGGGAAGACCACTGCCCTGCAGTGGGTTCGGCGCCTGGAGCCTCCTGGGACCTAACCCTAACCCTAACCCCACACCGAACGGGGACCCTCCACCGAAACCTAAGCCGGCCTCGACCCCTAACCCTGCACTTGAGCCGCCTTGCTGCATGGGCCCTCACTTCAGCCCTCGAGGGAGATCACGAGACCGGAGTCGCTTCGGCCCTGGCCACGTCCCTGGACCGAACCCTAACCCTAGCTAAGGCTCTCTCCCCAAGAGGACCCAATGCCAACGTCTGACAACACCACGCGCCTGGGGTCCGGAAGAGGTGCAGGCTGACTCGGCATGGAACCTGGAAGCTCACCATGTCGTTTCCCAGGCCCGGCTGCAGCTGCCCAGAGGATTCCGGAGGCCTCCTCGACCAGGGGCCCAATCACGTGTGTGGCCTTGGCAGCCAAAGACGGATCCTGACCGGCACGGTCCCTTGTGCCCTCCACTCAGCCCTTCGGGGAGACCACTGCCCTGCTGTGGGTTGGGCGCCTGGAGCCTCCTGGGACCTAACCCTAACCCTAACCGTACCCCGAACCGGGACCCTCCACCGCAACGTAAGCCTGCCTCGAACCCTAACCCTGCAATGGAGCCGCCTTCTGGCATGGGCCCTCACTTCAGCCCTCGAGGGAGATCACGAGACTGGAGTCGATTCAGCCCTGGCGACGTCCCTGGACCAAACCCTAACCCTAGCTAAGGCTCCCTCCCCATGGGGACCCCATGCCAAAGTCTGACAAGACCACGCGCCTGGGGTCCAGAGGCGGTGCAGGCTGACTCGGCATGGAAGCTGCAAGCTCACCATGTGGTTTCCCAGGCCCGTGTGCAGCTGACCGAGAGGATTCCGGAGGCCTCCTCGAACAGGGGGCCGATCGACGTCTGTGGCCTTGGCAGCCAAAGACGGATCCTGACCGGCACGGTCCCTTGTGCCCTCAACTCAGGCCTTCGGGAAGACCACTGCCGTGCTTTAGGTTCGGCGCCTGGAGCCTCCTGGGACCTAACCCTAACCCTAACCCCACACCGAACGGGGACCCTCCACCGAAACCAAAGCCGGCCTCGACCCCTAACCCTGCACTTGAGCCGCCTTGCTGCATGGGCCCTCACTTCAGCCCTCGAGGGAGATCACGAGACCGGAGTCGCTTCGGCCCTGGCCACGTCCCTGGACCGAACCCTAACCCTAGCTAAGGCTCTCTCCCCAAGAGGACCCAATGCCAACGTCTGACAACACCACGCGCCTGGGGTCCGGAAGAGGTGCAGGCTGACTCGGCATGGAACCTGGAAGCTCACCATGTCGTTTCCCAGGCCCGGCTGCAGCTGCCCAGAGGATTCCGGAGGCCTCCTCGACCAGGGGCCCAATCACGTGTGTGGCCTTGGCAGCCAAAGACGGATCCTGACCGGCACGGTCCCTTGTGCCCTCAACTCAGCCCTTCGGGGAGAACACTGCCCTGCTGTGGGTTGGGCGCCTGGAGCCTCCTGGGACCTAACCCTAACCCTAACCGTACCCTGAACCGGGACCCTCCACCGCAACGTAAGCCTGCCTCGAACCCTAACCCTGCAATGGAGCCGCCTTCTGGCATGGGCCCTCACTTCAGCCCTCGAGGCAGATCACGAGACTGGAGTCGATTCAGCCCTGGAGACGTCCCTGGACCAAACCCTAACCCTAGCTAAGGCTCCCTCCCCATGGGGACCCCATGCCAAAGTCTGACAAGACCACGCGCCTGGGGTCCAGAGGCGGTGCAGGCTGACTCGGCATGGAAGCTGCAAGCTCACCATGTGGTTTCCCAGGCCCGTGTGCAGCTGACCGAGAGGATTCCGGAGGCCTCCTCGAACAGGGGCCGATCGACGTCTGTGGCCTTGGCAGCCAAAGACGGATCCTGACCGGCACGGTCCCTTGTGCCCTCAACTCAGGCCTTCGGGAAGACCACTGCCCTGCAGTGGGTTCGGCGCCTGGAGCCTCCTGGGACCTAACCCTAACCCTAACCCCACACCGAACGGGGACCCTCCACCGAAACCTAAGCCGGCCTCGACCCCTAACCCTGCACTTGAGCCGCCTTGCTGCATGGGCCCTCACTTCAGCCCTCGAGGGAGATCACGAGACCGGAGTCGCTTCGGCCTTGGCCACGTCCCTGGACCGAACCCTAACCCTAGCTAAGGCTCTCTCCCCAAGAGGACCCAATGCCAACGTCTGACAACACCACGCGCCTGGGGTCCGGAAGAGGCGCAGGCTGACTCGGCATGGAACCTGGAAGCTCACCATGTCGTTTCCCAGGCCCGGCTGCAGCTGCCCAGAGGATTCCGGGGGCCTCCTCGACCAGGGGCCCAATCACGTGTGTGGCCTTGGCAGCCAAAGACGGATCCTGACCGGCACGGTCCCTTGTGCCCTCCACTCAGCCCTTCGGGGAGAACACTGCCCTGCTGTGGGTTGGGCGCCTGGAGCCTCCTGGGACCTAACCCTAACCCTAACCGTACCCCGAACCGGGACCCTCCACCGCAACGTAAGCCTGCCTCGAACCCTAACCCTGCAATAGAGCCGCCTTCTGGCATGGGCCCTCACTTCAGCCCTCGAGGGAGATCACGAGACTGGAGTCGATTCAGCCCTGGCGACGTCCCTGGACCAAACCCTAACCCTAGCTAAGGCTCCCTCCCCATGGGGACCCCATGCCAAAGTCTGACAAGACCACGCGCCTGGGGTCCAGAGGCGGTGCAGGCTGACTCGGCATGGAAGCTGCAAGCTCACCATGTGGTTTCCCAGGCCCGTGTGCAGCTGACCGAGAGGATTCCGGAGGCCTCCTCGAACAGGGGCCGATCGACATCTGTGGCCTTGGCAGCCAAAGACGGATCCTGACCGGCACGGTCCCTTGTGCCCTCAACTCAGGCATTCGGGAAGACCACTGCCCTGCAGTGGGTTCGGCGCCTGGAGCCTCCTGGGACCTAACCCTAACCCTAACCCCACACCGAACGGGGACCCTCCACCGAAACCTAAGCCGGCCTCGACCCCTAACCCTGCACTTGAGCCGCCTTGCTGCATGGGCCCTCACTTCAGCCCTCGAGGGAGATCACGAGACCGGAGTCGCTTCGGCCCTGGCCACGTCCCTGGACCGAACCCTAACCCTAGGTAAGGCTCTCTCCCCAAGAGGACCCAATGCCAACGTCTGACAACACCACGCGCCTGGGGTCCGGAAGAGGTTCCGGGTGACGCGGCATGGAACCTGGAAGCTCACCATGTCGTTTCCCAGGCCCGGCTGCAGCTGCTCAGAGGATTCCGGAGGCCTCCTCGACCAGGGGCCCAATCACGTGTGTGGCCTTGGCAGCCAAAGACGGATCCTGACCGGCACGGTCCCTTGTGCCCTCCACTCAGCCCTTCGGGGAGAACACTGCCCTGCTGTGGGTTGGGCGCCTGGAGCCTCCTGGGACCTAACCCTAACCCTAACCGTACCCCGAACCGGGACCCTCCACCGCAACGTAAGCCTGCCTCGAACCCTAACCCTGCAATGGAGCCGCCTTCTGGCATGGGCCCTCACTTCAGCCCTCGAGGGAGATCACGAGACTGGAGTCGATTCAGCCCTGGCGACGTCCCTGGACCAAACCCTAACCCTAGCTAAGGCTCCCTCCCCATGGGGACCCCATGCCAAAGTCTGACAAGACCACGCGCCTGGGGTCCAGAGGCGGTGCAGGCTGACTCGGCATGGAAGCTGCAAGCTCAACATGTGGTTTCCCAGGCCCGTGTGCAGCTGACCGAGAGGATTCCGGAGGCCTCCTCGAACAGGGGCCGATCGACGTCTGTGGCCTTGGCAGCCAAAGACGGATCCTGACCGGCACGGTCCCTTGTGCCCTCAACTCAGGCCTTCGGGAAGACCACTGCCCTGCTTTGGGTTCGGCGCCTGGAGCCTCCTGGGACCTAACCCTAACCCTAACCCCACACCGAACGGGGACCCTCCACCGAAACCAAAGCCGGCCTCGACCCCTAACCCTGCACTTGAGCCGCCTTGCTGCATGGGCCCTCACTTCAGCCCTCGAGGGAGATCACGAGACCGGAGTCGCTTCGGCCCTGGCCACGTCCCTGGACCGAACCCTAACCCTAGCTAAGGCTCTCTCCCCAAGAGGACCCAATGCCAACGTCTGACAACACCACGCGCCTGGGGTCCGGAAGAGGTGCAGGCTGACTCGGCATGGAACCTGGAAGCTCACCAGGTCGTTTCCCAGGCCCGGCTGCAGCTGCCCAGAGGATTCCGGAGGCCTCCTCGACCAGGGGCCCAATCACGTGTGTGGCCTTGGCAGCCAAAGACGGATCCTGACCGGCACGGTCCCTTGTGCCCTCAACTCAGCCCTTCGGGGAGACCACTGCCCTGCTGTGGGTTGGGCGCCTGGAGCCTCCTGGGACCTAACCCTAACCCTAACCGTACCCCGAACCGGGACCCTCCACCGCAACGTAAGCCTGCCTCGAACCCTAACCCTGCAATGGAGCCGCCTTCTGGCATGGGCCCTCACTTCAGCCATCGAGGGAGATCACGAGACTGGAGTCGATTCAGCCCTGACGACGTCCCTGGACCAAACCCTAACCCTAGCTAAGGCTCCCTCCCCATGGGGACCCCATGCCAAAGTCTGACAAGACCACGCGCCTGGGGTCCAGAGGCGGTGCAGGCTGACTCGGCATGGAAGCTGCAAGCTCACCATGTGGTTTCCCAGGCCCGTGTGCAGCTGACCGAGAGGATTCCGGAGGCCTCCTCGAACAGGGGCCGATCGACGTCTGTGGCCTTGGCAGCCAAAGACGGATCCTGACCGGCACGGTCCCTTGTGCCCTCAACTCAGGCCTTCGGGAAGACCACTGCCCTGCTTTAGGTTCGGCGCCTGGAGCCTCCTGGGACCTAACCCTAACCCTAACCCCACACCGAACGGGGACCCTCCACCGAAACCAAAGCCGGCCTCGACCCCTAACCCTGCACTTGAGCCGCCTTGCTGCATGGGCCCTCACTTCAGCCCTCGAGGGAGATCACGAGACCGGAGTCGCTTCGGCCCTGGCCACGTCCCTGGACCGAACCCTAACCCTAGCTAAGGCTCTCTCCCCAAGAGGACCCAATGCCAACGTCTGACAACACCACGCGCCTGGGGTCCGGAAGAGGTGCAGGCTGACTCGGCATGGAACCTGGAAGCTCACCATGTCGTTTCCCAGGCCCGGCTGCAGCTGCCCAGAGGATTCCGGAGGCCTCCTCGACCAGGGGCCCAATCACGTGTGTGGCCTTGGCAGCCAAAGACGGATCCTGACCGGCACGGTCCCTTGTGCCCTCAACTCAGCCCTTCGGGGAGAACACTGCCCTGCTGTGGGTTGGGCGCCTGGAGCCTCCTGGGACCTAACCCTAACCCTAACCGTACACCGAACCGGGACCCTCCACCGCAACGTAAGCCTGCCTCGAACCCTAACCCTGCAATGGAGCCGCCTTCTGGCATGGGCCCTCACTTCAGCCTTCGAGGGAGATCACGAGACTGGAGTCGATTCAGCCCTGGCGACGTCCCTGGACCAAACCCTAACCCTAGCTAAGGCTCCCTCCCCATGGGGACCCCATGCCAAAGTCTGACAAGACCACGCGCCTGGGGTCCAGAGGCGGTGCAGGCTGACTCGGCATGGAAGCTGCAAGCTCACCATGTGGTTTCCCAGGCCCGTGTGCAGCTGACCGAGAGGATTCCGGAGGCCTCCTCGAACAGGGGCCGATCGACGTCTGTGGCCTTGGCAGCCAAAGACGGATCCTGACCGGCACGGTCCCTTGTGCCCTCAACTCAGGCCTTCGGGAAGACCACTGCCCTGCAGTGGGTTCGGCGCCTGGAGCCTCCTGGGACCTAACCCTAACCCTAACCCCACACCGAACGGGGACCCTCCACCGAAACCTAAGCCGGCCTCGACCCCTAACCCTGCACTTGAGCCGCCTTGCTGCATGGGCCCTCACTTCAGCCCTCGAGGGAGATCACGAGACCGGAGTCGCTTCGGCCCTGGCCACGTCCCTGGACCGAACCCTAACCCTAGCTAAGGCTCTGTCCCCAAGAGGACCCAATGCCAACGTCTGACAACACCACGCGCCTGGGGTCCGGAAGAGGCGCAGGCTGACTCGGCATGGAACCTGGAAGCTCACCATGTCGTTTCCCAGGCCCGGCTGCAGCTGCCCAGAGGATTCCGGAGGCCTCCTCGACCAGGGGCCCAATCACGTGTGTGGCCTTGGCAGCCAAAGACGGATCCTGACCGGCACGGTCCCTTGTGCCCTCCACTCAGCCCTTCGGGGAGAACACTGCCCTGCTGTGGGTTGGGCGCCTGGAGCCTCCTGGGACCTAACACTAACCCTAACCGTACCCCGAACAGGGACCCTCCACCGCAATGTAAGCCTGCCTCGAACCCTAACCCTGCAATGGAGTCGCCTTCTGGCATGGGCCCTCACTTCAGCCCTCGAGGGAGATCACGAGACTGGAGTCGATTCAGCCCTGGCGACGTCCCTGGACCAAACCCTAACCCTAGCTAAGGCTCCCTCCCCATGGGGACCCCATGCCAAAGTCTGACAAGACCACGCGCCTGGGGTCCAGAGGCGGTGCAGGCTGACTCGGCATGGAAGCTGCAAGCTCACCATGTGGTTTCCCAGGCCCGTGTCCAGCTGACCGAGAGGATTCCGGAGGCCTCCTCGAACAGGGGCCGATCGACGTCTGTGGCCTTGGCAGCCAAAGACGGATCCTGACCGGCACGGTCCCTTGTGCCCTCAACTCAGGCCTTCGGGAAGACCACTGCCCTGCTGTGGGTTCGGCGCCTGGGGCCTCCTGGGACCTAACCCTAACCCTAACCCCACACCGAACGGGGACCCTCCACCGAAACCTAAGCCGGCCTCGTCCCCTAACCCTGCACTTGAGCCGCCTTGCTGCATGGGCCCTCACTTCAGCCCTCGAGGGAGATCACGAGACCGGAGTCGCTTCGGCCCTGGCCACGTCCCTGGACCGAACCCTAACCCTAGCTAAGGCTCTCTCCCCAAGAGGACCCAATGCCAACGTCTGACAACACCACGCGCCTGGGGTCCGGAAGAGGCGCAGGCTGACTCGGCATGGAACCTGGAAGCTCACCATGTCGTTTCCCAGGCCCGGCTGCAGCTGCCCAGAGGATTCCGGAGGCCTCCTCGACCAGGGGCCCAATCACGTGTGTGGCCTTGGCAGCCAAAGACGGATCCTGACCGGCACGGTCCCTTGTGCCCTCCACTCAGCCCTTCGGGGAGAACACTGCCCTGCTGTGGGTTGGGCGCCTGGAGCCTCCTGGGACCTAACCCTAACCCTAACCGTACCCCGAACCGGGACCCTCCACCGCAACGTAAGCCTGCCTCGAACCCTAACCCTGCAATGGAGCCGCCTTCTGGCATGGGCCCTCACTTCAGCCCTCGAGGGAGATCACGAGACTGGAGTCGATTCAGCCCTGGCGACGTCCCTGGACCAAACCCTAACCCTAGCTAAGGCTCCCTCCCCATGGGGACCCCATGCCAAAGTCTGATAAGACCACGCGCATGGGATCCAGAGGCGGTGCAGGCTGACTCGGCATGGAAGCTGCAAGCTCACCATGTGGTTTCCCAGACCCGGCTGCAGCTGACCGAGAGGATTCCGGAGGCCTCCTCGTACAGGGGCCCAATCACGTGTGTGGCCTTGGCAGCCAAAGACGGATCCTGACCGGCACGGTCCCTTGTGCCCTCAACTCAGCCCTTCGGGGAGAACACTGCCCTGCTGTGGGTTGGGCGCCTGGAGCCTCCTGGGACCTAACCCTAACCCTAACCGTACCCCGAACTGGGACCCTCCACCGCAACGTAAGCCTGCCTCGAACCCTAACCCTGCAATGGAGCCGCCTTCTGGCATGGGCCCTCACTTCAGCCCTCGAGGGAGATCACGAGACTGGAGTCGATTCAGCACTGGCGACGTCCCTGGACCAAACCCTAACCCTAGCTAAGGCTCCCTCCCCATGGGGACCCCATGCCAAAGTCTGAGAAGACCACGCGCCTGGGGTCCAGAGGCGGTGCAGGCTGACTCGGCATGGAAGCTGCAAGCTCACCATGTGGTTTCCCAGGCCCGTGTGCAGCTGACCGAGAGGATTCCGGAGGCCTCCTCGAACAGGGGCCGATCGACGTCTGTGGCCTTGGCAGCCAAAGACGGATCCTGACCGGCACGGTCCCTTGTGCCCTCAACTCAGGCCTTCGGGAAGACCACTGCCCTGCAGTGGGTTCGGCGCCTGGAGCCTCCTGGGACCTAACCCTAACCCTAACCCCACACCGAACGGGGACCCTCCA
The DNA here is from genome assembly GCF_024362965.1 of Panthera pardus. Taxonomy (NCBI): domain Eukaryota; kingdom Metazoa; phylum Chordata; class Mammalia; order Carnivora; family Felidae; genus Panthera; species Panthera pardus. The sequence goes on along the minus strand of NW_026526683.1, from coordinate 85,513 downwards.
CCGAAACCTAAGCCGGCCTCGACCCCTAACCCTGCACTTGAGCCGCCTTGCTGCATGGGCCCTCACTTCAGCCCTCGAGGGAGATCACGAGACCGGAGTCGCTTCGGCCCTGGCCACGTCCCTGGACCGAACCCTAACCCTAGCTAAGGCTCTCTCCCCAAGAGGACCCAATGCCAACGTCTGACAACACCACGCGCCTGGGGTCCGGAAGAGGTGCAGGCTGACTCGGCATGGAACCTGGAAGCTCACCATGTCGTTTCCCAGGCCCGGCTGCAGCTGCCCAGAGGATTCCGGAGGCCTCCTGGACCAGGGGCCCAATCACGTGTGTGGCCTTGGCAGCCAAAGACGGATCCTGACCGGCACGGTCCCTTGTGCCCTCCACTCAGCCCTTCGGGGAGAACACTGCCCTGCTGTGGGTTGGGCGCCTGGAGCCTCCTGGGACCTAACACTAACCCTAACCGTACCCCGAACAGGGACCCTCCACCGCAATGTAAGCCTGCCTCGAACCCTAACCCTGCAATGGAGTCGCCTTCTGGCATGGGCCCTCACTTCAGCCCTCGAGGGAGATCACGAGACTGGAGTCGATTCAGCCCTGGCGACGTCCCTGGACCAAACCCTAACCCTAGCTAAGGCTCCCTCCCCATGGGGACCCCATGCCAAAGTCTGACAAGACCACGCGCCTGGGGTCCAGAGGCGGTGCAGGCTGACTCGGCATGGAAGCTGCAAGCTCACCATGTGGTTTCCCAGGCCCGTGTCCAGCTGACCGAGAGGATTCCGGAGGCCTCCTCGAACAGGGGCCGATCGACGTCTGTGGCCTTGGCAGCCAAAGACGGATCCTGACCGGCACGGTCCCTTGTGCCCTCAACTCAGGCCTTCGGGAAGACCACTGCCCTGCTGTGGGTTCGGCGCCTGGGGCCTCCTGGGACCTAACCCTAACCCTAACCCCACACCGAACGGGGACCCTCCACCGAAACCTAAGCCGGCCTCGACCCCTAACCCTGCACTTGAGCCGCCTTGCTGCATGGGCCCTCACTTCAGCCCTCGAGGGAGATCACGAGACCGGAGTCGCTTCGGCCCTGGCCACGTCCCTGGACCGAACCCTAACCCTAGCTAAGGCTCTCTCCCCAAGAGGACCCAATGCCAACGTCTGACAACACCACGCGCCTGGGGTCCGGAAGAGGCGCAGGCTGACTCGGCATGGAACCTGGAAGCTCACCATGTCGTTTCCCAGGCCCGGCTGCAGCTGCCCAGAGGATTCCGGAGGCCTCCTCGACCAGGGGCCCAATCACGTGTGTGGCCTTGGCAGCCAAAGACGGATCCTGACCGGCACGGTCCCTTGTGCCCTCCACTCAGCCCTTCGGGGAGAACACTGCCCTGCTGTGGGTTGGGCGCCTGGAGCCTCCTGGGACCTAACCCTAACCCTAACCGTACCCCGAACCGGGACCCTCCACCGCAACGTAAGCCTGCCTCGAACCCTAACCCTGCAATGGAGCCACCTTCTGGCATGGGCCCTCACTTCAGCCCTCGAGGGAGATCACGAGACTGGAGTCGATTCAGCCCTGGCGACGTCCCTGGACCAAACCCTAACCCTAGCTAAGGCTCCCTCCCCATGGGGACCCCATGCCAAAGTCTGATAAGACCACGCGCATGGGATCCAGAGGCGGTGCAGGCTGACTTGGCATGGAAGCTGCAAGCTCACCATGTGGTTTCCCAGACCCGGCTGCAGCTGACCGAGAGGATTCCGGAGGCCTCCTCGAACAGGGGCCCAATCACGTGTGTGGCCTTGGCAGCCAAAGACGGATCCTGACCGGCACGGTCCCTTGTGCCCTCAACTCAGCCCTTCGGGGAGAACACTGCCCTGCTGTGGGTTGGGCGCCTGGAGCCTCCTGGGACCTAACCCTAACCCTAACCGTACCCCGAACTGGGACCCTCCACCGCAACGTAAGCCTGCCTCGAACCCTAACCCTGCAATGGAGCCGCCTTCTGGCATGGGCCCTCACTTCAGCCCTCGAGGGAGATCACGAGACTGGAGTCGATTCAGCACTGGCGACGTCCCTGGACCAAACCCTAACCCTAGCTAAGGCTCCCTCCCCATGGGGACCCCATGCCAAAGTCTGAGAAGACCACGCGCCTGGGGTCCAGAGGCGGTGCAGGCTGACTCGGCATGGAAGCTGCAAGCTCACCATGTGGTTTCCCAGGCCCGTGTGCAGCTGACCGAGAGGATTCCGGAGGCCTCCTCGAACAGGGGCCGATCGACGTCTGTGGCCTTGGCAGCCAAAGACGGATCCTGACCGGCACGGTCCCTTGTGCCCTCAACTCAGGCCTTCGGGAAGACCACTGCCCTGCAGTGGGTTCGGCGCCTGGAGCCTCCTGGGACCTAACCCTAACCCTAACCCCACACCGAACGGGGACCCTCCACCGAAACCTAAGCCGGCCTCGACCCCTAACCCTGCACTTGAGCCGCCTTGCTGCATGGGCCCTCACTTCAGCCCTCGAGGGAGATCACGAGACCGGAGTCGCTTCGGCCCTGGCCACGTCCCTGGACCGAACCCTAACCCTAGCTAAGGCTCTCTCCCCAAGAGGACCCAATGCCAACGTCTGACAACACCACGCGCCTGGGGTCCGGAAGAGGTGCAGGCTGACTCGGCATGGAACCTGGAAGCTCACCATGTCGTTTCCCAGGCCCGGCTGCAGCTGCCCAGAGGATTCCGGAGGCCTCCTCGACCAGGGGCCCAATCACGAGTGTGGCCTTGGCAGCCAAAGACGGATCCTGACCGGCACGGTCCCTTGTGCCCTCCACTCAGCCCTTCGGGGAGAACACTGCCCTGCTGTGGGTTGGGCGCCTGGAGCCTCCTGGGACCTAACACTAACCCTAACCGTACCCCGAACAGGGACCCTCCACCGCAATGTAAGCCTGCCTCGAACCCTAACCCTGCAATGGAGCCGCCTTCTGGCATGGGCCCTCACTTCAGCCCTCGAGGGAGATCACGAGACTGGAGTCGATTCAGCCCTGGCGACGTCCCTGGACCAAACCCTAACCCTAGCTAAGGCTCCCTCCCCATGGGGACCCCATGCCAAAGTCTGACAAGACCACGCGCCTGGGGTCCAGAGGCGGTGCAGGCTGACTCGGCATGGAAGCTGCAAGCTCACCATGTGGTTTCCCAGGCCCGTGTCCAGCTGACCGAGAGGATTCCGGAGGCCTCCTCGAACAGGGGCCGATCGACGTCTGTGGCCTTGGCAGCCAAAGACGGATCCTGACCGGCACGGTCCCTTGTGCCCTCAACTCAGGCCTTCGGGAAGACCCCTGCCCTGCTTTGGGTTCGGCGCCTGGGGCCTCCTGGGACCTAACCCTAACCCTAACCCCACACCGAACGGGGACCCTCCACCGAAACCAAAGCCGGCCTCGACCCCTAACCCTGCACTTGAGCCGCCTTGCTGCATGGGCCCTCACTTCAGCCCTCGAGGGAGATCACGAGACCGGAGTCGCTTCGGCCCTGGCCACGTCCCTGGACCGAACCCTAACCCTAGCTAAGGCTCTCTCCCCAAGAGGACCCAATGCCAACGTCTGACAACACCACGCGCCTGGGGTCCGGAAGAGGTGCAGGCTGACTCGGCATGGAACCTGGAAGCTCACCATGTCGTTTCCCAGGCCCGGCTGCAGCTGCCCAGAGGATTCCGGAGGCCTCCTCGACCAGGGGCCCAATCACGTGTGTGGCCTTGGCAGCCAAAGACGGATCCTGACCGGCACGGTCCCTTGTGCCCTCCACTCAGCCCTTCGGGGAGAACACTGCCCTGCTGTGGGTTGGGCGCCTGGAGCCTCCTGGGACCTAACCCTAACCCTAACCGTACCCCGAACCGGGACCCTCCACCGCAACGTAAGCCTGCCTCGAACCCTAACCCTGCAATGGAGCCGCCTTCTGGCATGGGCCCTCACTTCAGCCCTCGAGGGAGATCACGAGACTGGAGTCGATTCAGCCCTGGCGACGTCCCTGGACCAAACCCTAACCCTAGCTAAGGCTCCCTCCCCATGGGGACCCCATGCCAAAGTCTGACAAGACCACGCGCCTGGGGTCCAGAGGCGGTGCAGGCTGACTCGGCATGGAAGATGCAAGCTCACCATGTGGTTTCCCAGGCCCGTGTGCAGCTGACCGAGAGGATTCCGGAGGCCTCCTCGAACAGGGGCCGATCGACGTCTGTGGCCTTGGCAGCCAAAGACGGATCCTGACCGGCACGGTCCCTTGTGCCCTCAACTCAGGCCTTCGGGAAGACCACTGCCCTGCTTTGGGTTCGGCGCCTGGAGCCTCCTGGGACCTAACCCTAACCCTAACCCCACACCGAACGGGGACCCTCCACCGAAACCAAAGCCGGCCTCGACCCCTAACCCTGCACTTGAGCCGCCTTGCTGCATGGGCCCTCACTTCAGCCCTCGAGGGAGATCACGAGACCGGAGTCGCTTCGGCCCTGGCCACGTCCCTGGACCGAACCCTAACCCTAGCTAAGGCTCTCTCCCCAAGAGGACCCAATGCCAACGTCTGACAACACCACGCGCCTGGGGTCCGGAAGAGGCGCAGGCTGACTCGGCATGGAACCTGGAAGCTCACCATGTCGTTTCCCAGGCCCGGCTGCAGCTGCCCAGAGGATTCCGGAGGCCTCCTCGACCAGGGGCCCAATCACGTGTGTGGCCTTGGCAGCCAAAGACGGATCCTGACCGGCACGGTCCCTTGTGCCCTCCACTCAGCCCTTCGGGGAGAACACTGCCCTGCTGTGGGTTGGGCGCCTGGAGCCTCCTGGGACCTAACACTAACCCTAACCGTACCCCGAACAGGGACCCTCCACCGCAATGTAAGCCTGCCTCGAACCCTAACCCTGCAATGGAGTCGCCTTCTGGCATGGGCCCTCACTTCAGCCCTCGAGGGAGATCACGAGACTGGAGTCGATTCAGCCCTGGCGACGTCCCTGGACCAAACCCTAACCCTAGCTAAGGCTCCCTCCCCATGGGGACCCCATGCCAAAGTCTGACAAGACCACGCGCCTGGGGTCCAGAGGCGGTGCAGGCTGACTCGGCATGGAAGCTGCAAGCTCACCATGTGGTTTCCCAGGCCCGTGTCCAGCTGACCGAGAGGATTCCGGAGGCCTCCTCGAACAGGGGCCGATCGACGTCTGTGGCCTTGGCAGCCAAAGACGGATCCTGACCGGCACGGTCCCTTGTGCCCTCAACTCAGGCCTTCGGGAAGACCACTGCCCTGCTGTGTGTTCGGCGCCTGGGGCCTCCTGGGACCTAACCCTAACCCTAACCCCACACCGAACGGGGACCCTCCACCGAAACCTAAGCCGGCCTCGACCCCTAACCCTGCACTTGAGCCGCCTTGCTGCATGGGCCCTCACTTCAGCCCTCGAGGGAGATCACGAGACCGGAGTCGCTTCGGCCCTGGCCACGTCCCTGGACCGAACCCTAACCCTAGCTAAGGCTCTCTCCCCAAGAGGACCCAATGCCAACGTCTGACAACACCACGCGCCTGGGGTCCGGAAGAGGTGCAGGCTGACTCGGCATGGAACCTGGAAGCTCACCATGTCGTTTCCCAGGCCCGGCTCCAGCTGCCCAGAGGATTCCGGAGGCCTCCTCGACCAGGGGCCCAATCACGTGTGTGGCCTTGGCAGCCAAAGACGGATCCTGACCGGCACGGTCCCTTGTGCCCTCCACTCAGCCCTTCGGGGAGAACACTGCCCTGCTGTGGGTTGGGCGCTTGGAGCCTCCTGGGACCTAACCCTAACCCTAACCGTACCCCGAACCGGGACCCTCCACCGCAACGTAAGCCTGCCTCGAACCCTAACCCTGCAATGGAGCCGCCTTCTGGCATGGGCCCTCACTTCAGCCCTCGAGGGAGATCACGAGACTGGAGTCGATTCAGCCCTGGCGACGTCCCTGGACCAAACCCTAACCCTAGCTAAGGCTCCCTCCCCATGGGGACCCCATGCCAAAGTCTGACAAGACCACGCGCCTGGGGTCCAGAGGCGGTGCAGGCTGACTCGGCATGGAAGCTGCAAGCTCACCATGTGGTTTCCCAGGCCCGTGTGCAGCTGACCGAGAGGATTCCGGAGGCCTCCTCGAACAGGGGCCGATCGACGTCTGTGGCCTTGGCAGCCAAAGACGGATCCTGACCGGCACGGTCCCTTGTGCCCTCAACTCAGGCCTTCGGGAAGACCACTGCCCTGCTTTGGGTTCGGCGCCTGGAGCCTCCTGGGACCTAACCCTAACCCTAACCCCACACCGAATGGGGACCCTCCACCGAAACCAAAGCCGGCCTCGACCCCTAACCCTGCACTTGAGCCGCCTTGCTGCATGGGCCCTCACTTCAGCCCTCGAGGGAGATCACGAGACCGGAGTCGCTTCGGCCCTGGCCACGTCCCTGGACCGAACCCTAACCCTAGCTAAGGCTCTCTCCCCAAGAGGACCCAATGCCAACGTCTGACAACACCACGCGCCTGGGGTCCGGAAGAGGCGCAGGCTGACTCGGCATGGAACCTGGAAGCTCACCATGTCGTTTCCCAGGCCCGGCTGCAGCTGCCCAGAGGATTCCGGAGGCCTCCTCGACCAGGGGCCCAATCACGTGTGTGGCCTTGGCAGCCAAAGACGGATCCTGACCGGCACGGTCCCTTGTGCCCTCCACTCAGCCCTTCGGGGAGAACACTGCCCTGCTGTGGGTTGGGCGCTTGGAGCCTCCTGGGACCTAACCCTAACCCTAACCGTACCCCGAACCGGGACCCTCCACCGCAACGTAAGCCTGCCTCGAACCCTAACCCTGCAATGGAGCCACCTTCTGGCATGGGCCCTCACTTCAGCCCTCGAGGGAGATCACGAGACTGGAGTCGATTCAGCCCTGGCGACGTCCCTGGACCAAACCCTAACCCTAGCTAAGGCTCCCTCCCCATGTGGACCCCATGCCAAAGTCTGATAAGACCACGCGCATGGGATCCAGAGGCGGTGCAGGCTGACTTGGCATGGAAGCTGCAAGCTCACCATGTGGTTTCCCAGACCCGGCTGCAGCTGACCGAGAGGATTCCGGAGGCCTCCTCGAACAGGGGCCCAATCACGTGTGTGGCCTTGGCAGCCAAAGACGGATCCTGACTGGCACGGTCCCTTGTGCCCTCAACTCAGCCCTTCGGGGAGAACACTGCCCTGCTGTGGGTTGGGCGCCTGGAGCCTCCTGGGACCTAACCCTAACCCTAACCGTACCCCGAACCGGGACCCTCCACCACAACGTAAGCCTGCCTCGAACCCTAACCCTGCAATGGAGCCGCCTTCTGGCATGGGCCCTCACTTCAGCCCTCGAGGGAGATCACGAGACTGGAGTCGATTCAGCACTGGCGACGTCCCTGGACCAAACCCTAACCCTAGCTAAGGCTCCCTCCCCATGGGGACCCCATGCCAAAGTCTGAGAAGACCACGCGCCTGGGGTCCAGAGGCGGTGCAGGCTGACTCGGCATGGAAGCTGCAAGCTCACCATGTGGTTTCCCAGGCCCGTGTGCAGCTGACCGAGAGGATTCCGGAGGCCTCCTCGAACAGGGGCCGATCGACGTCTGTGGCCTTGGCAGCCAAAGACGGATCCTGACCGGCACGGTCCCTTGTGCCCTCAACTCAGGCCTTCGGGAAGACCACTGCCCTGCAGTGGGTTCGGCGCCTGGAGCCTCCTGGGACCTAACCCTAACCCTAACCCCACACCGAACGGGGACCCTCCACCGAAACCTAAGCCGGCCTCGACCCCTAACCCTGCACTTGAGCCGCCTTGCTGCATGGGCCCTCACTTCAGCCCTCGAGGGAGATCACGAGACCGGAGTCGCTTCGGCCCTGGCCACGTCCCTGGACCGAACCCTAACCCTAGCTAAGGCTCTCTCCCCAAGAGGACCCAATGCCAACGTCTGACAACACCACGCGCCTGGGGTCCGGAAGAGGTGCAGGCTGACTCGGCATGGAACCTGGAAGCTCACCATGTCGTTTCCCAGGCCCGGCTGCAGCTGCCCAGAGGATTCCGGAGGCCTCCTCGACCAGGGGCCCAATCACGAGTGTGGCCTTGGCAGCCAAAGACGGATCCTGACCGGCACGGTCCCTTGTGCCCTCCACTCAGCCCTTCGGGGAGAACACTGCCCTGCTGTGGGTTGGGCGCCTGGAGCCTCCTGGGACCTAACACTAACCCTAACCGTACCCCGAACAGGGACCCTCCACCGCAATGTAAGCCTGCCTCGAACCCTAACCCTGCAATGGAGCCGCCTTCTGGCATGGGCCCTCACTTCAGCCCTCGAGGGAGATCACGAGACTGGAGTCGATTCAGCCCTGGCGACGTCCCTGGACCAAACCCTAACCCTAGCTAAGGCTCCCTCCCCATGGGGACCCCATGCCAAAGTCTGACAAGACCACGCGCCTGGGGTCCAGAGGCGGTGCAGGCTGACTCGGCATGGAAGCTGCAAGCTCACCATGTGGTTTCCCAGGCCCGTGTCCAGCTGACCGAGAGGATTCCGGAGGCCTCCTCGAACAGGGGCCGATCGACGTCTGTGGCCTTGGCAGCCAAAGACGGATCCTGACCGGCACGGTCCCTTGTGCCCTCAACTCAGGCCTTCGGGAAGACCCCTGCCCTGCTTTGGGTTCGGCGCCTGGGGCCTCCTGGGACCTAACCCTAACCCTAACCCCACACCGAACGGGGACCCTCCACCGAAACCAAAGCCGGCCTCGACCCCTAACCCTGCACTTGAGCCGCCTTGCTGCATGGGCCCTCACTTCAGCCCTCGAGGGAGATCACGGGACCGGAGTCGCTTCGGCCCTGGCCACGTCCCTGGACCGAACCCTAACCCTAGCTAAGGCTCTCTCCCCAAGAGGACCCAATGCCAACGTCTGACAACACCACGCGCCTGGGGTCCGGAAGAGGTGCAGGCTGACTCGGCATGGAACCTGGAAGCTCACCATGTCGTTTCCCAGGCCCGGCTGCAGCTGCCCAGAGGATTCCGGAGGCCTCCTCGACCAGGGGCCCAATCACGTGTGTGGCCTTGGCAGCCAAAGACGGATCCTGACCGGCACGGTCCCTTGTGCCCTCCACTCAGCCCTTCGGGGAGAACACTGCCCTGCTGTGGGTTGGGCGCCTGGAGCCTCCTGGGACCTAACCCTAACCCTAACCGTACCCCGAACCGGGACCCTCCACCGCAACGTAAGCCTGCCTCGAACCCTAACCCTGCAATGGAGCCGCCTTCTGGCATGGGCCCTCACTTCAGCCCTCGAGGGAGATCACGAGACTGGAGTCGATTCAGCCCTGGCGACGTCCCTGGACCAAACCCTAACCCTAGCTAAGGCTCCCTCCCCATGGGGACCCCATGCCAAAGTCTGACAAGACCACGCGCCTGGGGTCCAGAGGCGGTGCAGGCTGACTCGGCATGGAAGCTGCAAGCTCACCATGTGGTTTCCCAGGCCCGTGTCCAGCTGACCGAGAGGATTCCGGAGGCCTCCTCGAACAGGGGCCGATCGACGTCTGTGGCCTTGGCAGCCAAAGACGGATCCTGACCGGCACGGTCCCTTGTGCCCTCAACTCAGGCATTCGGGAAGACCACTGCCCTGCAGTGGGTTCGGCGCCTGGAGCCTCCTGGGACCTAACCCTAACCCTAACCCCACACCGAACGGGGACCCTCCACCGAAACCTAAGCCGGCCTCGACCCCTAACCCTGCACTTGAGCCGCCTTGCTGCATGGGCCCTCACTTCAGCCCTCGAGGGAGATCACGAGACCGGAGTCGCTTCGGCCCTGGCCACGTCCCTGGACCGAACCCTAACCCTAGCTAAGGCTCTCTCCCCAAGAGGACCCAATGCCAACGTCTGACAACACCACGCGCCTGGGGTCCGGAAGAGGTGCAGGCTGACGCGGCATGGAACCTGGAAGCTCACCATGTCGTTTCCCAGGCCCGGCTGCAGCTGCTCAGAGGATTCCGGAGGCCTCCTCGACCAGGGGCCCAATCACGTGTGTGGCCTTGGCAGCCAAAGACGGATCCTGACCGGCACGGTCCCTTGTGCCCTCCACTCAGCCCTTCGGGGAGAACACTGCCCTGCTGTGGGTTGGGCGCCTGGAGCCTCCTGGGACCTAACCCTAACCCTAACCGTACCCCGAACCGGGACCCTCCACCGCAACGTAAGCCTGCCTCGAACCCTAACCCTGCAATGGAGCCGCCTTCTGGCATGGGCCCTCACTTCAGCCCTCGAGGGAGATCACGAGACTGGAGTCGATTCAGCCCTGGCGACGTCCCTGGACCAAACCCTAACCCTAGCTAAGGCTCCCTCCCCATGGGGACCCCATGCCAAAGTCTGACAAGACCACGCGCCTGGGGTCCAGAGGCGGTGCAGGCTGACTCGGCAAGGAAGCTGCAAGCTCACCATGTGGTTTCCCAGACCCGGCTGCAGCTGACCGAGAGGATTCCGGAGGCCTCCTCGAACAGGGGCCCAATCACGTGTGTGGCCTTGGCAGCCAAAGACGGATCCTGACCGGCACGGTCCCTTGTGCCCTCAACTCAGCCCTTCGGGGAGAACACTGCCCTGCTGTGGGTTGGGCGCCTGGAGCCTCCTGGGACCTAACCCTAACCCTAACCGTACCCCGAACTGGGACCCTCCACCGCAACGTAAGCCTGCCTCGAACCCTAACCCTGCAATGGAGCTGCCTTCTGGCATGGGCCCTCACTTCAGCCCTCGAGGCAGATCACGAGACTGGAGTCGATTCAGCCCTGGAGACGTCCCTGGACCAAACCCTAACCCTAGCTAAGGCTCCCTCCCCATGGGGACCCTATGCCAAAGTCTGAGAAGACCACGCGCCTGGGGTCCAGAGGCGGTGCAGGCTGACTCGGCATGGAAGCTGCAAGCTCACCATGTGGTTTCCCAGGCCCGTGTGCAGCTGACCGAGAGGATTCCGGAGGCCTCCTCGAACAGGGGCCGATCGACGTCTGTGGCCTTGGCAGCCAAAGACGGATCCTGACCGGCACGGTCCCTTGTGCCCTCAACTCAGGCATTCGGGAAGACCACTGCCCTGCAGTGGGTTCGGCGCCTGGAGCCTCCTGGGACCTAACCCTAACCCTAACCCCACACCGAACGGGGACCCTCCACCGAAACCTAAGCCGGCCTCGACCCCTAACCCTGCACTTGAGCCGCCTTGCTGCATGGGCCCTCACTTCAGCCCTCGAGGGAGATCACGAGACCGGAGTCGCTTCGGCCCTGGCCACGTCCCTGGACCGAACCCTAACCCTAGCTAAGGCTCTCTCCCCAAGAGGACCCAATGCCAACGTCTGACAACACCACGCGCCTGGGGTCCGGAAGAGGTGCAGGCTGACTCGGCATGGAACCTGGAAGCTCACCATTTCGTTTCCCAGGCCCGGCTGCAGCTTCTCAGAGGATTCCGGAGGCCTCCTCGACCAGGGGCCCAATCACGTGTGTGGCCTTGGCAGCCAAAGACGGATCCTGACCGGCACGGTCCCTTGTGCCCTCCACTCAGCCCTTCGGGGAGAACACTGCCCTGCTGTGGGTTGGGCGCCTGGAGCCTCCTGGGACCTAACCCTAACCCTAACCGTACCCCGAACCGGGACCCTCCACCGCAACGTAAGCCTGCCTCGAACCCTAACCCTGCAATGGAGCCGCCTTCTGGCATGGGCCCTCAATTCAGCCCTCGAGGGAGATCACGAGACTGGAGTCGATTCAGCCCTGGCGACGTCCCTGGACCAAACCCTAACCCTAGCTAAGGCTCCCTCCCCATAGGGACCCCATGCCAAAGTCTGACAAGACCACGCGCCTGGGGTCCAGAGGCGGTGCAGGCTGACTCGGCATGGAAGCTGCAAGCTCACCATGTGGTTTCCCAGGCCCGTGTGCAGCTGACCGAGAGGATTCCGGAGGCCTCCTCGAACAGGGGCCGATCGACGTCTGTGGCCTTGGCAGCCAAAGACGGATCCTGACCGGCACGGTCCCTTGTGCCCTCAGCTCAGGCCTTCGGGAAGACCACTGCCGTGCTTTAGGTTCGGCGCCTGGAGCCTCCTGGGACCTAACCCTAACCCCACACCGAACGGGGACCCTCCACCGAAACCAAAGCCGGCCTCGACCCCTAACCCTGCACTTGAGCCGCCTTGCTGCATGGGCCCTCACTTCAGCCCTCGAGGGAGATCACGAGACCGGAGTCGCTTCGGCCCTGGCCACGTCCCTGGACCGAACCCTAACCCTAGCTAAGGCTCTCTCCCCAAGAGGACCCAATGCCAACGTCTGACAACACCACGCGCCTGGGGTCCGGAAGAGGTGCAGGCTGACTCGGCATGGAACCTGGAAGCTCACCATGTCGTTTCCCAGGCCCGGCTGCAGCTGCCCAGAGGATTCCGGAGGCCTCCTCGACCAGGGGCCCAATCACGTGTGTGGCCTTGGCAGCCAAAGACGGATCCTGACCGGCACGGTCCCTTGTGCCCTCAACTCAGCCCTTCGGGGAGAACACTGCCCTGCTGTGGGTTGGGCGCCTGGAGCCTCCTGGGACCTAACCCTAACCCTAACCGTACCCCGAACCGGGACCCTCCACCGCAACGTAAGCCTGCCTCGAACCCTAACCCTGCAATGGAGCCGCCTTCTGGCATGGGCCCTCACTTCAGCCCTCGAGGCAGATCACGAGACTGGAGTCGATTCAGCCCTGGAGACGTCCCTGGACCAAACCCTAACCCTAGCTAAGGCTCCCTCCCCATGGGGACCCCATGCCAAAGTCTGACAAGACCACGCGCCTGGGGTCCAGAGGCGGTGCAGGCTGACTCGGCATGGAAGCTGCAAGCTCACCATGTGGTTTCCCAGGCCCGTGTGCAGCTGACCGAGAGGATTCCGGAGGCCTCCTCGAACAGGGGCCGATCGACGTCTGTGGCCTTGGCAGCCACAGACGGATCCTGACCGGCACGGTCCCTTGTGCCCTCAACTCAGGCCTTCGGGAAGACCACTGCCCTGCTTTGGGTTCGGCGCCTGGAGCCTCCTGGGACCTAACCCTAACCCTAACCCCACACCGAACGGGGACCCTCCACTGAAACCAAAGCCGGCCTCGACCCCTAACCCTACACTTGAGCCGCCTTGCTGCATGGGCCCTCACTTCAGCCCTCGAGGGAGATCACGAGACCGGAGTCGCTTCGGCCCTGGCCACGTCCCTGGACCGAACCCTAACCCTAGCTAAGGCTCTCTCCCCAAGAGGACCCAATGCCAACGTCTGACAACACCACGCGCCTGGGGTCCGGAAGAGGTGCAGGCTGACTCGGCATGGAACCTGGAAGCTCACCATGTCGTTTCCCAGGCCCGGCTGCAGCTGCCCAGAGGATTCCGGAGGCCTCCTCGACCAGGGGCCCAATCACGTGTGTGGCCTTGGCAGCCAAAGACGGATCCTGACCGGCACGGTCCCTTGTGCCCTCCACTCAGCCCTTCGGGGAGAACACTGCCCTGCTGTGGGTTGGGCGCCTGGAGCCTCCTGGGACCTAACCCTAACCCTAACCGTACCCCGAACCGGGACCCTCCACCGCAACGTAAGCCTGCCTCGAACCCTAACCCTGCAATGGAGCCGCCTTCTGGCATGGGCCCTCACTTCAGCCCTCGAGGGAGATCACGAGACTGGAGTCGATTCAGCCCTGGCGACGTCCCTGGACCAAACCCTAACCCTAGCTAAGGCTCCCTCCCCATGGGGACCCCATGCCAAAGTCTGACAAGACCACGCGCCTGGGGTCCAGAGGCGGTGCAGGCTGACTCGGCATGGAAGCTGCAAGCTCACCATGTGGTTTCCCAGACCCGTGTGCAGCTGACCGAGAGGATTCCGGAGGCCTCCTCGAACAGGGGCCGATCGACGTCTGTGGCCTTGGCAGCCAAAGACGGATCCTGACCGGCACGGTCCCTTGTGCCCTCAACTCAGGCCTTCGGGAAGACCACTGCCCTGCAGTGGGTTCGGCGCCTGGAGCCTCCTGGGACCTAACCCTAACCCTAACCCCACACCGAACGGGGACCCTCCACCGAAACCTAAGCCGGCCTCGACCCCTAACCCTGCACTTGAGCCGCCTTGCTGCATGGGCCCTCACTTCAGCCCTCGAGGGAGATCACGAGACCGGAGTCGCTTCGGCCCTGGCCACGTCCCTGGACCGAACCCTAACCCTAGCTAAGGCTCTCTCCCCAAGAGGACCCAATGCCAACGTCTGACAACACCACGCGCCTGGGGTCCGGAAGAGGTGCAGGCTGACTCGGCATGGAACCTGGAAGCTCACCATGTCGTTTCCCAGGCCCGGCTGCAGCTGCCCAGAGGATTCCGGAGGCCTCCTCGACCAGGGGCCCAATCACGAGTGTGGCCTTGGCAGCCAAAGACGGATCCTGACCGGCACGGTCCCTTGTGCCCTCCACTCAGCCCTTCGGGGAGAACACTGCCCTGCTGTGGGTTGGGCGCCTGGAGCCTCCTGGGACCTAACACTAACCCTAACCGTACCCCGAACAGGGACCCTCCACCGCAATGTAAGCCTGCCTCGAACCCTAACCCTGCAATGGAGCCGCCTTCTGGCATGGGCCCTCACTTCAGCCCTCGAGGGAGATCACGAGACTGGAGTCGATTCAGCCCTGGCGACGTCCCTGGACCAAACCCTAACCCTAGCTAAGGCTCCCTCCCCATGGGGACCCCATGCCAAAGTCTGACAAGACCACGCGCCTGGGGTCCAGAGGCGGTGCAGGCTGACTCGGCATGGAAGCTGCAAGCTCACCATGTGGTTTCCCAGGCCCGTGTGCAGCTGACCGAGAGGATTCCGGAGGCCTCCTCGAACAGGGGCCGATCGACGTCTGTGGCCTTGGCAGCCAAAGACGGATCCTGACCGGCACGGTCCCTTGTGCCCTCAACTCAGGCCTTCGGGAAGACCCCTGCCCTGCTTTGGGTTCGGCGCCTGGGGCCTCCTGGGACCTAACCCTAACCCTAACCCCACACCGAACGGGGACCCTCCACCGAAACCAAAGCCGGCCTCGACCCCTAACCCTGCACTTGAGCCGCCTTGCTGCATGGGCCCTCACTTCAGCCCTCGAGGGAGATCACGGGACCGGAGTCGCTTCGGCCCTGGCCACGTCCCTGGACCGAACCCTAACCCTAGCTAAGGCTCTCTCCCCAAGAGGACCCAATGCCAACGTCTGACAACACCACGCGCCTGGGGTCCGGAAGAGGTGCAGGCTGACTCGGCATGGAACCTGGAAGCTCACCATGTCGTTTCCCAGGCCCGGCTGCAGCTGCCCAGAGGATTCCGGAGGCCTCCTCGACCAGGGGCCCAATCACGTGTGTGGCCTTGGCAGCCAAAGACGGATCCTGACCGGCACGGTCCCTTGTGCCCTCCACTCAGCCCTTCGGGGAGAACACTGCCCTGCTGTGGGTTGGGCGCCTGGAGCCTCCTGGGACCTAACCCTAACCCTAACCGTACCCCGAACCGGGACCCTCCACCGCAACGTAAGCCTGCCTCGAACCCTAACCCTGCAATGGAGCCGCCTTCTGGCATGGGCCCTCACTTCAGCCCTCGAGGGAGATCACGAGACTGGAGTCGATTCAGCCCTGGCGACGTCCCTGGACCAAACCCTAACCCTAGCTAAGGCTCCCTCCCCATGGGGACCCCATGCCAAAGTCTGACAAGACCACGCGCCTGGGGTCCAGAGGCGGTGCAGGCTGACTCGGCATGGAAGCTGCAAGCTCACCATGTGGTTTCCCAGGCCCGTGTGCAGCTGACCGAGAGGATTCCGGAGGCCTCCTCGAACAGGGGCCGATCGACGTCTGTGGCCTTGGCAGCCAAAGACGGATCCTGACCGGCACGGTCCCTTGTGCCCTCAACTCAGGCATTCGGGAAGACCACTGCCCTGCAGTGGGTTCGGCGCCTGGAGCCTCCTGGGACCTAACCCTAACCCTAACCCCACACCGAACGGGGACCCTCCACCGAAACCTAAGCCGGCCTCGACCCCTAACCCTGCACTTGAGCCGCCTTGCTGCATGGGCCCTCACTTCAGCCCTCGAGGGAGATCACGAGACCGGAGTCGCTTCGGCCCTGGCCACGTCCCTGGACCGAACCCTAACCCTAGCTAAGGCTCTCTCCCCAAGAGGACCCAATGCCAACGTCTGACAACACCACGCGCCTGGGGTCCGGAAGAGGTGCAGGCTGACGCGGCATGGAACCTGGAAGCTCACCATGTCGTTTCCCAGGCCCGGCTGCAGCTGCTCAGAGGATTCCGGAGGCCTCCTCGACCAGGGGCCCAATCACGTGTGTGGCCTTGGCAGCCAAAGACGGATCCTGACCGGCACGGTCCCTTGTGCCCTCCACTCAGCCCTTCGGGGAGAACACTGCCCTGCTGTGGGTTGGGCGCCTGGAGCCTCCTGGGACCTAACCCTAACCCTAACCGTACCCCGAACCGGGACCCTCCACCGCAACGTAAGCCTGCCTCGAACCCTAACCCTGCAATGGAGCCGCCTTCTGGCATGGGCCCTCACTTCAGCCCTCGAGGGAGATCACGAGACTGGAGTCGATTCAGCCCTGGCGACGTCCCTGGACCAAACCCTAACCCTAGCTAAGGCTCCCTCCCCATGGGGACCCCATGCCAAAGTCTGACAAGACCACGCGCCTGGGGTCCAGAGGCGGTGCAGGCTGACTCGGCATGGAAGCTGCAAGCTCACCATGTGGTTTCCCAGGCCCGTGTGCAGCTGACCGAGAGGATTCCGGAGGCCTCCTCGAACAGGGGCCGATCGACGTCTGTGGCCTTGGCAGCCAAAGACGGATCCTGACCGGCACGGTCCCTTGTGCCCTCAACTCAGGCCTTCGGGAAGACCACTGCCCTGCTTTGGGTTCGGCGCCTGGAGCCTCCTGGGACCTAACCCTAACCCTAACCCCACACCGAACGGGGACCCTCCACCGAAACCAAAGCCGGCCTCGACCCCTAACCCTGCACTTGAGCCGCCTTGCTGCATGGGCCCTCACTTCAGCCCTCGAGGGAGATCACGAGACCGGAGTCGCTTCGGCCCTGGCCACGTCCCTGGACCGAACCCTAACCCTAGCTAAGGCTCTCTCCCCAAGAGGACCCAATGCCAACGTCTGACAACACCACGCGCCTGGGGTCCGGAAGAGGCGCAGGCTGACTCGGCATGGAACCTGGAAGCTCACCATGTCGTTTCCCAGGCCCGGCTGCAGCTGCCCAGAGGATTCCGGAGGCCTCCTCGACCAGGGGCCCAATCACGTGTGTGGCCTTGGCAGCCAAAGACGGATCCTGACCGGCACGGTCCCTTGTGCCCTCCACTCAGCCCTTCGGGGAGAACACTGCCCTGCTGTGGGTTGGGCGCCTGGAGCCTCCTGGGACCTAACCCTAACCCTAACCGTACCCCGAACCGGGACCCTCCA
This sequence comes from Panthera pardus, assembly GCF_024362965.1. Classification (NCBI taxonomy): domain Eukaryota; kingdom Metazoa; phylum Chordata; class Mammalia; order Carnivora; family Felidae; genus Panthera; species Panthera pardus. The sequence continues at coordinate 68,112 of NW_026526683.1, read as the reverse complement.
CCGCAACGTAAGCCTGCCTCGAACCCTAACCCTGCAATGGAGCCGCCTTCTGGCATGGGCCCTCACTTCAGCCCTCGAGGGAGATCACGAGACTGGAGTCGATTCAGCCCTGGCGACGTCCCTGGACCAAACCCTAACCCTAGCTAAGGCTCCCTCCCCATGGGGACCCCATGCCAAAGTCTGATAAGACCACGCGCATGGGGTCCAGAGGCGGTGCAGGCTGACTCGGCAAGGAAGCTGCAAGCTCACCATGTGGTTTCCCAGACCCGGCTGCAGCTGACCGAGAGGATTCCGGAGGCCTCCTCGACCAGGGGCCCAATCACGTGTGTGGCCTTGGCAGCCAAAGACGGATCCTGACCGGCACGGTCCCTTGTGCCCTCCACTCAGCCCTTCGGGGAGAACACTGCCCTGCTGTGGGTTGGGCGCCTGGAGCCTCCTGGGACCTAACCCTAACCCTAACCGTACCCCGAACCGGGACCCTCCACCGCAACGTAAGCCTGCCTCGAACCCTAACCCTGCAATGGAGCCGCCTTCTGGCATGGGCCCTCAATTCAGCCCTCGAGGGAGATCACGAGACTGGAGTCAATTCAGCCCTGGCGACGTCCCTGGACCAAACCCTAACCCTAGCTAAGGCTCCCTCCCCATAGGGACCCCATGCCAAAGTCTGACAAGACCACGCGCCTGGGGTCCAGAGGCGGTGCAGGCTGACTCGGCATGGAAGCTGCAAGCTCACCATGTGGTTTCCCAGGCCCGTGTGCAGCTGACCGAGAGGATTCCGGAGGCCTCCTCGAACAGGGGCCGATCGACGTCTGTGGCCTTGGCAGCCAAAGACGGATCCTGACCGGCACGGTCCCTTGTGCCCTCAGCTCAGGCCTTCGGGAAGACCACTGCCGTGCTTTAGGTTCGGCGCCTGGAGCCTCCTGGGACCTAACCCTAACCCTAACCCCACACCGAACGGGGACCCTCCACCGAAACCAAAGCCGGCCTCGACCCCTAACCCTGCACTTGAGCCGCCTTGCTGCATGGGCCCTCACTTCAGCCCTCGAGGGAGATCACGAGACCGGAGTCGCTTCGGCCCTGGCCACGTCCCTGGACCGAACCCTAACCCTAGCTAAGGCTCTCTCCCCAAGAGGACCCAATGCCAACGTCTGACAACACCACGCGCCTGGGGTCCGGAAGAGGTGCAGGCTGACTCGGCATGGAACCTGGAAGCTCACCATGTCGTTTCCCAGGCCCGGCTGCAGCTGCCCAGAGGATTCCGGAGGCCTCCTCGACCAGGGGCCCAATCACGTGTGTGGCCTTGGCAGCCAAAGACGGATCCTGACCGGCACGGTCCCTTGTGCCCTCAACTCAGCCCTTCGGGGAGAACACTGCCCTGCTGTGGGTTGGGCGCCTGGAGCCTCCTGGGACCTAACCCTAACCCTAACCGTACCCCGAACCGGGACCCTCCACCGCAACGTAAGCCTGCCTCGAACCCTAACCCTGCAATGGAGCCGCCTTCTGGCATGGGCCCTCACTTCAGCCCTCGAGGCAGATCACGAGACTGGAGTCGATTCAGCCCTGGAGACGTCCCTGGACCAAACCCTAACCCTAGCTAAGGCTCCCTCCCCATGGGGACCCCATGCCAAAGTCTGACAAGACCACGCGCCTGGGGTCCAGAGGCGGTGCAGGCTGACTCGGCATGGAAGCTGCAAGCTCACCATGTGGTTTCCCAGGCCCGTGTGCAGCTGACCGAGAGGATTCCGGAGGCCTCCTCGAACAGGGGCCGATCGACGTCTGTGGCCTTGGCAGCCACAGACGGATCCTGACCGGCACGGTCCCTTGTGCCCTCAACTCAGGCCTTCGGGAAGACCACTGCCCTGCTTTGGGTTCGGCGCCTGGAGCCTCCTGGGACCTAACCCTAACCCTAACCCCACACCGAACGGGGACCCTCCACTGAAACCAAAGCCGGCCTCGACCCCTAACCCTACACTTGAGCCGCCTTGCTGCATGGGCCCTCACTTCAGCCCTCGAGGGAGATCACGAGACCGGAGTCGCTTCGGCCCTGGCCACGTCCCTGGACCGAACCCTAACCCTAGCTAAGGCTCTCTCCCCAAGAGGACCCAATGCCAACGTCTGACAACACCACGCGCCTGGGGTCCGGAAGAGGTGCAGGCTGACTCGGCATGGAACCTGGAAGCTCACCATGTCGTTTCCCAGGCCCGGCTGCAGCTGCCCAGAGGATTCCGGAGGCCTCCTCGACCAGGGGCCCAATCACGTGTGTGGCCTTGGCAGCCAAAGACGGATCCTGACCGGCACGGTCCCTTGTGCCCTCCACTCAGCCCTTCGGGGAGAACACTGCCCTGCTGTGGGTTGGGCGCCTGGAGCCTCCTGGGACCTAACCCTAACCCTAACCGTACCCCGAACCGGGACCCTCCACCGCAACGTAAGCCTGCCTCGAACCCTAACCCTGCAATGGAGCCGCCTTCTGGCATGGGCCCTCACTTCAGCCCTCGAGGGAGATCACGAGACTGGAGTCGATTCAGCCCTGGCGACGTCCCTGGACCAAACCCTAACCCTAGCTAAGGCTCCCTCCCCATGGGGACCCCATGCCAAAGTCTGACAAGACCACGCGCCTGGGGTCCAGAGGCGGTGCAGGCTGACTCGGCATGGAAGCTGCAAGCTCACCATGTGGTTTCCCAGACCCGTGTGCAGCTGACCGAGAGGATTCCGGAGGCCTCCTCGAACAGGGGCCGATCGACGTCTGTGGCCTTGGCAGCCAAAGACGGATCCTGACCGGCACGGTCCCTTGTGCCCTCAACTCAGGCCTTCGGGAAGACCACTGCCCTGCAGTGGGTTCGGCGCCTGGAGCCTCCTGGGACCTAACCCTAACCCTAACCCCACACCGAACGGGGACCCTCCACCGAAACCTAAGCCGGCCTCGACCCCTAACCCTGCACTTGAGCCGCCTTGCTGCATGGGCCCTCACTTCAGCCCTCGAGGGAGATCACGAGACCGGAGTCGCTTCGGCCCTGGCCACGTCCCTGGACCGAACCCTAACCCTAGCTAAGGCTCTCTCCCCAAGAGGACCCAATGCCAACGTCTGACAACACCACGCGCCTGGGGTCCGGAAGAGGTGCAGGCTGACTCGGCATGGAACCTGGAAGCTCACCATGTCGTTTCCCAGGCCCGGCTGCAGCTGCCCAGAGGATTCCGGAGGCCTCCTCGACCAGGGGCCCAATCACGTGTGTGGCCTTGGCAGCCAAAGACGGATCCTGACCGGCACGGTCCCTTGTGCCCTCCACTCAGCCCTTCGGGGAGAACACTGCCCTGCTGTGGGTTGGGCGCCTGGAGCCTCCTGGGACCTAACCCTAACCCTAACCGTACCCCGAACCGGGACCCTCCACCGCAACGTAAGCCTGCCTCGAACCCTAACCCTGCAATGGAGCCGCCTTCTGGCATGGGCCCTCACTTCAGCCCTCGAGGGAGATCACGAGACTGGAGTCGATTCAGCCCTGGCGACGTCCCTGGACCAAACCCTAACCCTAGCTAAGGCTCCCTCCCCATGGGGACCCCATGCCAAAGTCTGACAAGACCACGCGCCTGGGGTCCAGAGGCGGTGCAGGCTGACTCGGCATGGAAGCTGCAAGCTCACCATGTGGTTTCCCAGGCCCGTGTGCAGCTGACCGAGAGGATTCCGGAGGCCTCCTCGAACAGGGGCCGATCGACGTCTGTGGCCTTGGCAGCCAAAGACGGATCCTGACCGGCACGGTCCCTTGTGCCCTCAACTCAGGCCTTCGGGAAGACCACTGCCGTGCTTTAGGTTCGGCGCCTGGAGCCTCCTGGGACCTAACCCTAACCCTAACCCCACACCGAACGGGGACCCTCCACCGAAACCAAAGCCGGCCTCGACCCCTAACCCTGCACTTGAGCCGCCTTGCTGCATGGGCCCTCACTTCAGCCCTCGAGGGAGATCACGAGACCGGAGTCGCTTCGGCCCTGGCCACGTCCCTGGACCGAACCCTAACCCTAGCTAAGGCTCTCTCCCCAAGAGGACCCAATGCCAACGTCTGACAACACCACGCGCCTGGGGTCCGGAAGAGGTGCAGGCTGACTCGGCATGGAACCTGGAAGCTCACCATGTCGTTTCCCAGGCCCGGCTGCAGCTGCCCAGAGGTTTCCGGAGGCCTCCTCGACCAGGGGCCCAATCACGTGTGTGGCCTTGGCAGCCAAAGACGGATCCTGACCGGCACGGTCCCTTGTGCCCTCCACTCAGCCCTTCGGGGAGAACACTGCCCTGCTGTGGGTTGGGCGACTGGAGCCTCCTGGGACCTAACCCTAACCCTAACCGTACCCCGAACCGGGACCCTCCACCGCAACGTAAGCCTGCCTCGAACCCTAACCCTGCAATGGAGCCGCCTTCTGGCATGGGCCCTCACTTCAGCCCTCGAGGGAGATCACGAGACTGGAGTCGATTCAGCCCTGGCGACGTCCCTGGACCAAACCCTAACCCTAGCTAAGGCTCCCTCCCCATGGGGACCCCATGCCAAAGTCTGACAAGACCACGCGCCTGGGGTCCAGAGGCGGTGCAGGCTGACTCGGCATGGAAGCTGCAAGCTCACCATGTGGTTTCCCAGGCCCGTGTGCAGCTGACCGAGAGGATTCCGGAGGCCTCCTCGAACAGGGGCCGATCGACGTCTGTGGCCTTGGCAGCCAAAGACGGATCCTGACCGGCACGGTCCCTTGTGCCCTCAACTCAGGCCTTCGGGAAGACCACTGCCCTGCAGTGGGTTCGGCGCCTGGAGCCTCCTGGGACCTAACCCTAACCCTAACCCCACACCGAACGGGGACCCTCCACCGAAACCTAAGCCGGCCTCGACCCCTAACCCTGCACTGGAGCCGCCTTGCTGCATGGGCCCTCACTTCAGCCCTCGAGGGAGATCACGAGACCGGAGTCGCTTCGGCCTTGGCCACGTCCCTGGACCGAACCCTAACCCTAGCTAAGGCTCTCTCCCCAAGAGGACCCAATGCCAACGTCTGACAACACCACGCGCCTGGGGTCCGGAAGAGGCGCAGGCTGACTCGGCATGGAACCTGGAAGCTCACCATGTCGTTTCCCAGGCCCGGCTGCAGCTGCCCAGAGGATTCCGGAGGCCTCCTCGACCAGGGGCCCAATCACGTGTGTGGCCTTGGCAGCCAAAGACGGATCCTGACCGGCACGGTCCCTTGTGCCCTCCACTCAGCCCATCGGGGAGAACACTGCCCTGCTGTGGGTTGGGCGCCTGGAGCCTCCTGGGACCTAACCCTAACCCTAACCGTACCCCGAACCGGGACCCTCCACCGCAACGTAAGCCTGCCTCGAACCCTAACCCTGCAATGGAGCCGCCTTCTGGCATGGGCCCTCACTTCAGCCCTCGAGGGAGATCACGAGACTGGAGTCGATTCAGCCCTGGCGACGTCCCTGGACCAAACCCTAACCCAAGCTAAAGCTCGCTCCTCATGGGGACCCCATGCCAAAGTCTGACAAGACCACGCGCCTGGGGTCCAGAGGCGGTGCAGGCTGACTCGGCATGGAAGCTGCAAGCTCACCATGTGGTTTCCCAGGCCCGTGTACAGCTGACCGAGAGGATTCCGGAGGCCTCCTCGAACAGGGGCCGATCGACGTCTGTGGCCTTGGCAGCCAAAGACGGATCCTGACCGGCACGGTCCCTTGTGCCCTCAACTCAGTCCTTCGGGAAGACCACTGCCCTGCTGTGGGTTCGGCGCCTGGAGCCTCTTGGGACCTAACCCTAACCCTAACCCCACACCGAACGGGGACCCTCCACCGAAACCTAAGCCGGCCTCGACCCCTAACCCTGCACTGGAGCCGCCTTGCTGCATGGGCCCTCACTTCAGCCCTCGAGGGAGATCACGAGACCGGAGTCGCTTCGGCCCTGGCCACGTCCCTGGACCGAACCCTAACCCTAGCTAAGGCTCTCTCCACAAGAGGACCCAATGCCAACGTCTGACAACACCACGCGCCTGGGATCCGGAAGAGGTACAGGCTGACTCGGCATGGAACCTGGAAGCTCACCATGTCGTTTCCCAGGCCCGGCTGCAGCTGCCCAGAGGATTCCGGAGGCCTCCTCGACCAGGGGCCCAATCACGTGTGTGGCCTTGGCAGCCAAAGACGGATCCTGACCGGCACGGTCCCTTGTGCCCTCCACTCAGCCCTTCGGGGAGAACACTGCCCTGCTGTGGGTTGGGCGACTGGAGCCTCCTGGGACCTAACCCTAACCCTAACCGTACCCCGAACCGGGACCCTCCACCGCAACGTAAGCCGGCCTCGAACCCTAACCCTGCAATGGAGCCGCCTTCTGGCATGGGCCCTCACTTCAGCCCTCGAGGGAGATCACGAGACTGGAGTCGATTCAGCCCTGGCGACGTCCCTGGACCAAACCCTAACCCTAGCTAAGGCTCCCTCCCCATGGGGACCCCATGCCAAAGTCTGACAAGACCACGCGCCTGGGGTCCAGAGGCGGTGCAGGCTGACTCGGCATGGAAGCTGCAAGCTCACCATGTGGTTTCCCAGGCCCGTGTGCAGCTGACCGAGAGGATTCCGGAGGCCTCCTCGAACAGGGGCCGATCGACGTCTGTGGCCTTGGCAGCCAAAGACGGATCCTGACCGGCACGGTCCCTTGTGCCCTCAACTCAGGCCTTCGGGAAGACCACTGCCCTGCTGTGGGTTCGGCGCCTGGAGCCTCCTGGGACCTAACCCTAACCCTAACCCCACACCGAACGGGGACCCTCCACCGAAACCTAAGCCGGCCTCGACCCCTAACCCTGCACTGGAGCCGCCTTGCTGCATGGGCCCTCACTTCAGCCCTCGAGGGAGATCACGAGACCGGAGTCGCTTCGGCCCTGGCCACGTCCCTGGACCGAACCCTAACCCTAGCTAAGGCTCTCTCCCCAAGAGGACCCAATGCCAACGTCTGACAACACCACGCGCCTGGGGTCCGGTAGAGGTGCAGGCTGACTCGGCATGGAACCTGGAAGCTCACCATGTCGTTTCCCAGGCCCGGCTGCAGCTGCCCAGAGGATTCCGGAGGCCTCCTCGACCAGGGGCCCAATCACGTGTGTGGCCTTGGCAGCCAAAGACGGATCCTGACCGGCACGGTCCCTTGTGCCCTCCACTCAGCCCTTCGGGGAGAACACTGCCCTGCTGTGGGTTGGGCACCTGGAGCCTCCTGGGACCTAACCCTAACCCTAACCGTACCCCGAACCGGGACCCTCCACCGCAACGTAAGCCTGCCTCGAACCCTAACCCTGCAATGGAGCCGCCTTCTGGCATGGGCCCTCACTTCAGCCCTCGAGGGAGATCACGAGACTGGAGTCGATTCAGCCCTGGCGACGTCCCTGGACCAAACCCTAACCCTAGCTAAGGCTCGCTCCCCATGGGGACCCCATGCCAAAGTCTGACAAGACCACGCGCCTGGGGTCCAGAGGCGGTGCAGGCTGACTCGGCATGGAAGCTGCAAGCTCACCATGTGGTTTCCCAGGCCCGTGTGCAGCTGACCGAGAGGATTCCGGAGGCCTCCTCGAACAGGGGCCGATCGACGTCTGTGGCCTTGGCAGCCAAAGACGGATCCTGACCGGCACGGTCCCTTGTGCCCTCAACTCAGGCCTTCGGGAAGACCACTGCCCTGCTGTGGGTTCGGCGCCTGGAGCCTCCTGGGACCTAACCCTAACCCTAACCCCACACCGAACGGGGACCCTCCACCGAAACCTAAGCCGGCCTCGACCCCTAACCCTGCACTGGAGCCGCCTTGCTGCATGGGCCCTCACTTCAGCCCTCGAGGGAGATCACGAGACCGGAGTCGCTTCGGCCCTGGCCACGTCCCTGGACCGAACCCTAACCCTAGCTAAGGCTCTCTCCCCAAGAGGACCCAATGCCAACGTCTGACAACACCACGCGCCTGGGGTCCGGTAGAGGTGCAGGCTGACTCGGCATGGAACCTGGAAGCTCACCATGTCGTTTCCCAGGCCCGGCTGCAGCTGCCCAGAGGATTCCGGAGGCCTCCTCGACCAGGGGCCCAATCACGTGTGTGGCCTTGGCAGCCAAAGACGGATCCTGACCGGCACGGTCCCTTGTGCCCTCCACTCAGCCCTTCGGGGAGAACACTGCCCTGCTGTGGGTTGGGCGCCTGGAGCCTCCTGGGACCTAACCCTAACCCTAACCGTACCCCGAACCGGGACCCTCCACCGCAACGTAAGCCTGCCTCGAACCCTAACCCTGCAATGGAGCCGCCTTCTGGCATGGGCCCTCACTTCAGCCCTCGAGGGAGATCACGAGACTGGAGTCGATTCAGCCCTGGCGACGTCCCTGGACCAAACCCTAACCCTAGCTAAGGCTCCCTCCCCATGGGGACCCCATGCCAAAGTCTGACAAGACCACGCGCCTGGGGTCCAGAGGCGGTGCAGGCTGACTCGGCATGGAAGCTGCAAGCTCACCATGTGGTTTCCCAGGCCCGTGTGCAGCTGACCGAGAGGATTCCGGAGGCCTCCTCGAACAGGGGCCGATCGACGTCTGTGGCCTTGGCAGCCAAAGACGGATCCTGACCGGCACGGTCCCTTGTGCCCTCAACTCAGGCCTTCGGGAAGACCACTGCCCTGCTGTGGGTTCGGCGCCTGGAGCCTCCTGGGACCTAACCCTAACCCTAACCCCACACCGAACGGGGACCCTCCACCGAAACCTAAGCCGGCCTCGACCCCTAACCCTGCACTTGAGCCGCCTTGCTGCATGGGCCCTCACTTCAGCCCTCGAGGGAGATCACGAGACCGGAGTCGCTTCGGCCCTGGCCACGTCCCTGGACCGAACCCTAACCCTAGATAAGGCTCTCTCCCCAAGAGGACCCAATGCCAACGTCTGACAACACCACGCGCCTGGGGTCCGGAAGAGGTGCAGGCTGACTCGGCATGGAACCTGGAAGCTCACCATGTCGTTTCCCAGGCCCGGCTGCAGCTGCCCAGAGGATTCCGGAGGCCTCCTCGACCAGGGGCCCAATCACGTGTGTGGCCTTGGCAGCCAAAGACGGATCCTGAACGGCACGGTCCCTTGTGCCCTCCACTCAGCCCTTCGGGGAGAACACTGCCCTGCTGTGGGTTGGGCGCCTGGAGCCTCCTGGGACCTAACCCTAACCCTAACCGTACCCCGAACCGGGACCCTCCACCGCAACGTAAGCCTGCCTCGAACCCTAACCCTGCAATGGAGCCGCCTTCTGGCATGGGCCCTCACTTCAGCCCTCGAGGGAGATCACGAGACTGGAGTCGATTCAGCCCTGGCGACGTCCCTGGACCAAACCCTAACCCTAGCTAAGGCTCCCTCCCCATGGGGACCCCATGCCAAAGTCTGACAAGACCACGCGCCTGGGGTCCAGAGGCGGTGCAGGCTGACTCGGCATGGAAGCTGCAAGCTCACCATGTGGTTTCCCAGGCCCGTGTGCAGCTGACCGAGAAGATTCCGGAGGCCTCCTCGAACAGGGGCCGATCGACGTCTGTGGCCTTGGCAGCCAAAGACGGATCCTGACCGGCACGGTCCCTTGTGCCCTCAACTCAGGCCTTCGGGAAGACCACTGCCCTGCTGTGGGTTCGGCGCCTGGAGCCTCCTGGGACCTAACCCTAACCCTAACCCCACACCGAACAGGGACCCTCCACCGAAACCTAAGCCGGCCTCGACCCCTAACCCTGCACTGGAGCCGCCTTGCTGCATGGGCCCTCACTTCAGCCCTCGAGGGAGATCACGAGACCGGAGTCGCTTCGGCCCTGGCCACGTCCCTGGACCGAACCCTAACCCTAGCTAAGGCTCTCTCCCCAAGAGGACCCAATGCCAACGTCTGACAACACCACGCGCCTGGGATCCGGAAGAGGTGCAGGCTGACTCGGCATGGAACCTGGAAGCTCACCATGTCGTTTCCCAGGCCCGGCTGCAGCTGCCCAGAGGATTCCGGAGGCCTCCTCGACCAGGGGCCCAATCACGTGTGTGGCCTTGGCAGCCAAAGACGGATCCTGACCGGCACGGTCCCTTGTGCCCTCCACTCAGCCCTTCGGGGAGAACACTGCCCTGCTGTGGGTTGGGCGCCTGGAGCCTCCTGGGACCTAACCCTAACCCTAACCGTACCCCGAACCGGGACCCTCCACCGCAACGTAAGCCTGCCTCGAACCCTAACCCTAAAATGGAGCCGCCTTCTGGCATGGGCTCTCACTTCAGCCCTCGAGGGAGATCACGAGACTGGAGTCGATTCAGCCCTGGCGACGTCCCTGGACCAAACCCTAACCCTAGCTAAGGCTCGCTCCCCATGGGGACCCCATGCCAAAGTCTGACAAGACCACGCGCCTGGGGTCCAGAGGCGGTGCAGGCTGACTCGGCATGGAAGCTGCAAGCTCACCATGTGGTTTCCCAGGCCCGTGTGCAGCTGACCGAGAGGATTCCGGAGGCCTCCTCGAACAGGGGCCGATCGACGTCTGTGGCCTTGGCAGCCAAAGACGGATCCTGACCGGCACGGTCCCTTGTGGCCTCAACTCAGGCCTTCGGGAAGACCACTGCCCTGCTGTGGGTTCGGCGCCTGGAGCCTCCTGGGACCTAACCCTAACCCTAACCCCACACCGAACGGGGACCCTCCACCGAAACCTAAGCCGGCCTCGACCCCTAACCCTGCACTTGAGCCGCCTTGCTGCATGGGCCCTCACTTCAGCCCTCGAGGGAGATCACGAGACCGGAGTCGCTTCGGCCCTGGCCACGTCCCTGGACCGAACCCTAACCCTAGCTAAGGCTCTCTCCCCAAGAGGACCCAAAGCCAACGTCTGACAACACCACGCGCCTGGGGTCCGGAAGAGGTGCAGGCTGACTCGGCATGGAACCTGGAAGCTCACCATGTCGTTTCCCAGGCCCGGCTTCAGCTGCCCAGAGTATTCCGGAGGCCTCCTCGACCAGGGGCCCAATCACGTGTGTGGCCTTGGCAGCCAAAGACGGATCCTGATCGGCACGGTCCCTTGTGCCCTCCACTCAGCCCATCGGGGAGAACACTGCCCTGCTGTGGGTTGGGCGCCTGGAGCCTCCTGGGACCTAACTCTAACCCTAACCGTACCCCGAACCGGGACCCTCCACCGCAACGTAAGCCTGCCTCGAACCCTAACCCTGCAATGGAGCCGCCTTCTGGCATGGGCCCTCACTTCAGCCCTCGAGGGAGATCACGAGACTGGAGTCGATTCAGCCCTGGCGACGTCCCTGGACCAAACCCTAACCCTAGCTAAAGCTCGCTCCCCATGTGGACCCCATGCCAAAGTCTGACAAGACCACGCGCCTGGGGTCCAGAGGCGGTGCAGGCTGACTCGGCATGGAAGCTGCAAGCTCACCATGTGGTTTCCCAGGCCCGTGTGCAGCTGACCGAGAGGATTCCGGAGGCCTCCTCGAACAGGGGCCGATCGACATCTGTGGCCTTGGCAGCCAAAGACGGATCCTGACCGGCACGGTCCCTTGTGCCCTCAACTCAGGCCTTCGGGAAGACCACTGCCCTGCTGTGGGTTCGGCGCCTGGAGCCTCTTGGGACCTAACCCTAACCCTAACCCCACACTGAACGGGGACCCTCCACCGAAACCTAAGCCGGCCTCGACCCCTAACCCTGCACTGGAGCCGCCTTGCTGCATGGGCCCTCACTTCAGCCCTCGAGGGAGATCACGAGACCGGAGTCGCCTCGGCCCTGGCCACGTCCCTGGACCGAACCCTAACCCTAGATAAGGCTCTCTCCCCAAGAGGACCCAATGCCAACGTCTACAACACCACGCGCCTGGGGTCCGGAAGAGGTGCAGGCTGACTCGGCATGGAACCTGGAAGCTCACCATGTCGTTTCCCAGGCCCGGCTGCAGCTGCCCAGAGGATTCCGGAGGCCTCCTCGACCAGGGGCCCAATCACGTGTGTGGCCTTGGCAGCCAAAGACGGATCCTGACCGGCACGGTCCCTTGTGCCCTCCACTCAGCCCTTCGGGGAGAACACTGCCCTGCTGTGGGTTGGGCGCCTGGAGCCTCCTGGGACCTAACCCTAACCCTAACCGTACCCCGAACCGGGACCCTCCACCGCAACGTAAGCCTGCCTCGAACCCTAACGCTGCAATGGAGCCGCCTTCTGGCATGGGCCCTCACTTCAGCCCTCGAGGGAGATCACGAGACTGGAGTCGATTCAGCCCTGGCGACGTCCCTGGACCAAACCCTAACCCTAGCTAAGGCTCCCTCCCCATGGGGACCCCATGCCAAAGTCTGACAAGACCACGCGCCTGGGGTCCAGAGGCGGTGCAGGCTGACTCGGCATGGAAGCTGCAAGCTCACCATGTGGTTTCCCAGGCCCGTGTGCAGCTGACCGAGAGGATTCCGGAGGCCTCCTCGAACAGGGGCCGATCGACGTCTGTGGCCTTGGCAGCCAAAGACGGATCCTGACCGGCACGGTCCCTTGTGCCCTCAACTCAGGCCTTCGGGAAGACCACTGCCCTGCTGTGGGTTCGGCGCCTGGAGCCTCCTGGGACCTAACCCTAACCCTAACCCCACACCGAACGGGGACCCTCCACCGAAACCTAAGCCGGCCTCGACCCCTAACCCTGCACTTGAGCCGCCTTGCTGCATGGGCCCTCACTTCAGCCCTCGAGGGAGATCACGAGACCGGAGTCGCTTCGGCCCTGGCCACGTCCCTGGACCGAACCCTAACCCTAGCTAAGGCTCTCTCCCCAAGAGGACCCAATGCCAACGTCTGACAACACCACGCGCCTGGGGTCCGGAAGAGGTGCAGGCTGACTCGGCATGGAACCTGGAAGCTCACCATGTCGTTTCCCAGGCCCGGCTGCAGCTGCCCAGAGGATTCCGGAGGCCTCCTCGACCAGGGGCCCAATCACGTGTGTGGCCTTGGCAGCCAAAGACGGATCCTGACCGGCACGGTCCCTTGTGCCCTCCACTCAGCCCTTCGGGGAGAACACTGCCCTGCTGTGGGTTGGGCGCCTGGAGCCTCCTGGGACCTAACCCTAACCCTAACCGTACCCCGAACCGGGACCCTCCACCGCAACGTAAGCCTGCCTCGAACCCTAACCCTGCAATGGAGCCGCCTTCTGGCATGGGCCCTCACTTCAGCCCTCGAGGGAGATCACGAGACTGGAGTCGATTCAGCCCTGGCGACGTCCCTGGACCAAACCCTAACCCTAAGGCTCCCTCCCCATGGGGACCCCATGCCAAAGTCTGACAAGACCACGCGCCTGGGGTCCAGAGGCGGTGCAGGCTGACTCGGCATGGAAGCTGCAAGCTCACCATGTGGTTTCCCAGGCCCGTGTGCAGCTGACCGAGAGGATTCCGGAGGCCTCCTCGAACAGGGGCCGATCGACGTCTGTGGCCTTGGCAGCCAAAGACGGATCCTGACCGGCACGGTCCCTTGTGCCCTCAACTCAGGCCTTCGGGAAGACCACTGCCCTGCTGTGGGTTCGGCGCCTGGAGCCTCCTGGGACCTAACCCTAACCCTAACCCCACACCGAACGGGGACCCTCCACCGAAACCTAAGGCGGCCTCGACCCCTAACCCTGCACTGGAGCCGCCTTGCTGCATGGGCCCTCACTTCAGCCCTCGAGGGAGATCACGAGACCGGAGTCGCTTCGGCCCTGGCCACGTCCCTGGACCGAACCCTAACCCTAGCTAAGGCTCTCTCCCCAAGAGGACCCAATGCCAACGTCTGACAACACCACGCGCCTGGGATCCGGAAGAGGTGCAGGCTGACTCGGCATGGAACCTGGAAGCTCACCATGTCGTTTCCCAGGCCCGGCTGCAGCTGCCCAGAGGATTCCGGAGGCCTCCTCGACCAGGGGCCCAATCACGTGTGTGGCCTTGGCAGCCAAAGACGGATCCTGACCGGCACGGTCCCTTGTGCCCTCCACTCAGCCCTTCGGGGAGAACACTGCCCTGCTGTGGGTTGGGCGCCTGGAGCCTCCTGGGACCTAACCCTAACCCTAACCGTACCCCGAACCGGGACCCTCCACCGCAACGTAAGCCTGCCTCGAACCCTAACCCTGCAATGGAGCCGCCTTCTGGCATGGGCTCTCACTTCAGCCCTCGAGGGAGATCACGAGACTGGAGTCGATTCAGCCCTGGCGACGTCCCTGGACCAAACCCTAACCCTAGCTAAGGCTCGCTCCCCATGGGGACCCCATGCCAAAGTCTGACAAGACCACGCGCCTGGGGTCCAGAGGCGGTGCAGGCTGACTCGGCATGGAAGCTGCAAGCTCACCATGTGGTTTCCCAGGCCCGTGTGCAGCTGACCGAGAGGATTCCGGAGGCCTCCTCGAACAGGGGCCGATCGACGTCTGTGGCCTTGGCAGCCAACGACGGATCCTGACCGGCACGGTCCCTTGTGGCCTCAACTCAGGCCTTCGGGAAGACCACTGCCCTGCTGTGGGTTCGGCGCCTGGAGCCTCCTGGGACCTAACCCTAACCCTAACCCCACACCGAACGGGGACCCTCCACCGAAACCTAAGCCGGCCTCGACCCCTAACCCTGCACTTGAGCCGCCTTGCTGCATGGGCCCTCACTTCAGCCCTCGAGGGAGATCACGAGACCGGAGTCGCTTCGGCCCTGGCCACGTCCCTGGACCGAACCCTAACCCTAGCTAAGGCTCTCTCCCCAAGAGGACCCAAAGCCAACGTCTGACAACACCACGCGCCTGGGGTCCGGAAGAGGTGCAGGCTGACTCGGCATGGAACCTGGAAGCTCACCATGTCGTTTCCCAGGCCCGGCTGCAGCTGCCCAGAGGATTCCGGAGGCCTCCTCGACCAGGGGCCCAATCACGTGTGTGGCCTTGGCAGCCAAAGACGGATCCTGACCGGCACGGTCCCTTGTGCCCTCCACTCAGCCCATCGGGGAGAACACTGCCCTGCTGTGGGTTGGGCGCCTGGAGCCTCCTGGGACCTAACTCTAACCCTAACCGTACCCCGAACCGGGACCCTCCACCGCAACGTAAGCCTGCCTCGAACCCTAACCCTGCAATGGAGCCGCCTTCTGGCATGGGCCCTCACTTCAGCCCTCGAGGGAGATCACGAGACTGGAGTCGATTCAGCCCTGGCGACGTCCCTGGACCAAACCCTAACCCTAGCTAAAGCTCGCTCCCCATGGGGACCCCATGCCAAAGTCTGACAAGACCACGCGCCTGGGGTCCAGAGGCGGTGCAGGCTGACTCGGCATGGAAGCTGCAAGCTCACCATGTGGTTTCCCAGGCCCGTGTGCAGCTGACCGAGAGGATTCCGGAGGCCTCCTCGAACAGGGGCCGATCGACGTCTGTGGCCTTGGCAGCCAAAGACGGATCCTGACCGGCACGGTCCCTTGTGCCCTCAACTCAGTCCTTCGGGAAGACCACTGCCCTGCTGTGGGTTCGGCGCCTGGAGCCTCTTGGGACCTAACCCTAACCCTAACCCCACACCGAACGGGGACCCTCCACCGAAACCTAAGCCGGCCTCGACCCCTAACCCTGCACTGGAGCCGCCTTGCTGCATGGGCCCTCACTTCAGCCCTCGAGGGAGATCACGAGACCGGAGTCGCTTCGGCCCTGGCCACGTCCCTGGACCGAACCCTAACCCTAGCTAAGGCTCTCTCCCCAAGAGGACCCAATGCCAACGTCTGACAACACCACGCGCCTGGGGTCCGGAAGAGGTGCAGGCTGACTCGGCATGGAACCTGGAAGCTCACCATGTCGTTTCCCAGGCCCGGCTGCAGCTGCCCAGAGGATTCCGGAGGCCTCCTCGACCAGGGGCCCAATCACGTGTGTGGCCTTGGCAGCCAAAGACGGATCCTGACCGGCACGGTCCCTTGTGCCCTCCACTCAGCCCTTCGGGGAGAACACTGCCCTGCTGTGGGTTGGGCGCCTGGAGCCTCCTGGGACCTAACCCTAACCCTAACCGTACCCCGAACCGGGACCCTCCACCGCAACGTAAGCCGGCCTCGAACCCTAACCCTGCAATGGAGCCGCCTTCTGGCATGGGCCCTCACTTCAGCCCTCGAGGGAGATCACGAGACTGGAGTCGATTCAGCCCTGGCGACGTCCCTGGACCAAACCCTAACCCTAGCTAAGGCTCCCTCCCCATGGGGACCCCATGCCAAAGTCTGACAAGACCACGCGCCTGGGGTCCAGAGGCGGTGCAGGCTGACTCGGCATGGAAGCTGCAAGCTCACCATGTGGTTTCCCAGGCCCGTGTGCAGCTGACCGAGAGGATTCCGGAGGCCTCCTCGAACAGGGGCCGATCGACGTCTGTGGCCTTGGCAGCCAAAGACGGATCCTGACCGGCACGGTCCCTTGTGCCCTCAACTCAGGCCTTCGGGAAGACCACTGCCCTGCTGTGGGTTCGGCGCCTGGAGCCTCCTGGGACCTAACCCTAACCCTAACCCCACACCGAACGGGGACCCTCCACCGAAACCTAAGCCGGCCTCGACCCCTAACCCTGCACTGGAGCCGCCTTGCTGCATGGGCCCTCACTTCAGCCCTCGAGGGAGATCACGAGACCGGAGTCGCTTCGGCCCTGGCCACGTCCCTGGACCGAACCCTAACCCTAGCTAAGGCTCTCTCCCCAAGAGGACCCAATGCCAACGTCTGACAACACCACGCGCCTGGGGTCCGGTAGAGGTGCAGGCTGACTCGGCATGGAACCTGGAAGCTCACCATGTCGTTTCCCAGGCCCGGCTGCAGCTGCCCAGAGGATTCCGGAGGCCTCCTCGACCAGGGGCCCAATCACGTGTGTGGCCTTGGCAGCCAAAGACGGATCCTGACCGGCACGGTCCCTTGTGCCCTCCACTCAGCCCTTCGGGGAGAACACTGCCCTGCTGTGGGTTGGGCACCTGGAGCCTCCTGGGACCTAACCCTAACCCTAACCGTACCCCGAACCGGGACCCTCCACCGCAACGTAAGCCTGCCTCGAACCCTAACCCTGCAATGGAGCCGCCTTCTGGCATGGGCCCTCACTTCAGCCCTCGAGGGAGATCACGAGACTGGAGTCGATTCAGCCCTGGCGACGTCCCTGGACCAAACCCTAACCCTAGCTAAGGCTCCCTCCCCATGGGGACCCCATGCCAAAGTCTGACAAGACCACGCGCCTGGGGTCCAGAGGCGGTGCAGGCTGACTCGGCATGGAAGCTGCAAGCTCACCATGTGGTTTCCCAGGCCCGTGTGCAGCTGACCGAGAGGATTCCGGAGGCCTCCTCGAACAGGGGCCGATCGACGTGTGTGGCCTTGGCAGCCAAAGACGGATCCTGACCGGCACGGTCCCTTGTGCCCTCAACTCAGGCCTTCGGGAAGACCACTGCCCTGCTGTGGGTTCGGCGCCTGGAGCCTCCTGGGACCTAACCCTAACCCTAACCCCACACCGAACGGGGACCCTCCACCGAAACCTAAGCCGGCCTCGACCCCTAACCCTGCACTGGAGCCGCCTTGCTGCATGGGCCCTCACTTCAGCCCTCGAGGGAGATCACGAGACCGGAGTCGCTTCGGCCCTGGCCACGTCCCTGGACCGAACCCTAACCCTAGCTAAGGCTCTCTCCCCAAGAGGACCCAATGCCAACGTCTGACAACACCACGCGCCTGGGGTCCGGAAGAGGTGCAGGCTGACTCGGCATGGAACCTGGAAGCTCACCATGTCGTTTCCCAGGCCCGGCTGCAGCTGCCCAGAGGATTCCGGAGGCCTCCTCGACCAGGGGCCCAATCACGTGTGTGGCCTTGGCAGCCAAAGACGGATCCTGACCGGCACGGTCCCTTGTGCCCTCCACTCAGCCCTTCGGGGAGAACACTGCCCTGCTGTGGGTTGGGCGCCTGGAGCCTCCTGGGACCTAACCCTAACCCTAACCGTACCCCGAACCGGGACCCTCCACCGCAACGTAAGCCTGCCTCGAACCCTAACCCTGCAATGGAGCCGCCTTCTGGCATGGGTCCTCACTTCAGCCCTCGAGGGAGATCACGAGACTGGAGTCGATTCAGCCCTGGCGACGTCCCTGGACCAAACCCTAACCCTAGCTAAGGCTCGCTCCCCATGGGGACCCCATGCCAAAGTCTGACAAGACCACGCGCCTGGGGTCCAGAGGCGGTGCAGGCTGACTCGGCATGGAAGTTGCAAGCTCACCATGTGGTTTCCCAGGCCCGTGTGCAGCTGACCGAGAGGATTCCGGAGGCCTCCTCGAACAGGGGCCGATCGACGTCTGTGGCCTTGGCAGCCAAAGACGGATCCTGACCGGCACGGTCCCTTGTGCCCTCAACTCAGGCCTTCGGGAAGACCACTGCCCTGCTGTGGGTTCGGCGCCTGGAGCCTCCTGGGACCTAACCCTAACCCTAACCCCACACCGAACGGGGACCCTCCACCGAAACCTAAGCCGGCCTCGACCCCTAACCCTGCACTTGAGCCGCCTTGCTGCATGGGCCCTCACTTCAGCCCTCGAGGGAGATCACGAGACCGGAGTCGCTTCGGCCCTGGCCACGTCCCTGGACCGAACCCTAACCCTAGCTAAGGCTCTCTCCCCAAGAGGACCCAAAGCCAACGTCTGACAACACCACGCGCCTGGGGTCCGGAAGAGGTGCAGGCTGACTCGGCATGGAACCTGGAAGCTCACCATGTCGTTTCCCAGGCCCGGCTGCAGCTGCCCAGAGGATTCCGGAGGCCTCCTCGACCAGGGGCCCAATCACGTATGTGGCCTTGGCAGCCAAAGACGGATCCTGAACGGCACGGTCCCTTGTGCCCTCCACTCAGCCCATCGGGGAGAACACTGCCCTGCTGTGGGTTGGGCGCCTGGAGCCTCCTGGGACCTAACTCTAACCCTAACCGTACCCCGAACCGGGACCCTCCACCGCAACGTAAGCCTGCCTCGAACCCTAACCCTGCAATGGAGCCGCCTTCTGGCATGGGCCCTCACTTCAGCCCTCGAGGGAGATCACGAGACTGGAGTCGATTCAGCCCTGGCGACGTCCCTGGACCAAACCCTAACCCTAGCTAAAGCTCGCTCCCCATGGGGACCCCATGCCAAAGTCTGACAAGACCACGCGCCTGGGGTCCAGAGGCGGTGCAGGCTGACTCGGCATGGAAGCTGCAAGCTCACCATGTGGTTTCCCAGGCCCGTGTGCAGCTGACCGAGAGGATTCCGGAGGCCTCCTCGAACAGGGGCCGATCGACGTCTGTGGCCTTGGCAGCCAAAGACGGATCCTGACCGGCACGGTCCCTTGTGCCCTCAACTCAGTCCTTCGGGAAGACCACTGCCCTGCTGTGGGTTCGGCGCCTGGAGCCTCTTGGGACCTAACCCTAACCCTAACCCCACACCGAACGGGGACCCTCCACCGAAACCTAAGCCGGCCTCGACCCCTAACCCTGCACTGGAGCCGCCTTGCTGCATGGGCCCTCACTTCAGCCCTCGAGGGAGATCACGAGACCGGAGTCGCTTCGGCCCTGGCCACGTCCCTGGACCGAACCCTAACCCTAGCTAAGGCTCTCTCCCCAAGAGGACCCAATGCCAACGTCTGACAACACCACGCGCCTGGGGTCCGGAAGAGGTGCAGGCTGACTCGGCATGGAACCTGGAAGCTCACCATGTCGTTTCCCAGGCCCGGCTGCAGCTGCCCAGAGGATTCCGGAGGCCTCCTCGACCAGGGGCCCAATCACGTGTGTGGCCTTGGCAGCCAAAGACGGATCCTGACCGGCACGGTCCCTTGTGCCCTCCACTCAGCCCTTCGGGGAGAACACTGCCCTGCTGTGGGTTGGGCGCCTGGAGCCTCCTGGGACCTAACCCTAACCCTAACCGTACCCCGAACCGGGACCCTCCACCGCAACGTAAGCCGGCCTCGAACCCTAACCCTGCAATGGAGCCGCCTTCTGGCATGGGCCCTCACTTCAGCCCTCGAGGGAGATCACGAGACTGGAGTCGATTCAGCCCTGGCGACGTCCCTGGACCAAACCCTAACCCTAGCTAAGGCTCCCTCCCCATGGGGACCCCATGCCAAAGTCTGACAAGACCACGCGCCTGGGGTCCAGAGGCGGTGCAGGCTGACTCGGCATGGAAGCTGCAAGCTCACCATGTGGTTTCCCAGGCCCGTGTGCAGCTGACCGAGAGGATTCCGGAGGCCTCCTCGAACAGGGGCCGATCGACGTCTGTGGCCTTGGCAGCCAAAGACGGATCCTGACCGGCACGGTCCCTTGTGCCCTCAACTCAGGCCTTCGGGAAGACCACTGCCCTGCTGTGGGTTCGGCGCCTGGAGCCTCCTGGGACCTAACCCTAACCCTAACCCCACACCGAACGGGGACCCTCCACCGAAACCTAAGCCGGCCTCGACCCCTAACCCTGCACTGGAGCCGCCTTGCTGCATGGGCCCTCACTTCAGCCCTCGAGGGAGATCACGAGACCGGAGTCGCTTCGGCCCTGGCCACGTCCCTGGACCGAACCCTAACCCTAGCTAAGGCTCTCTCCCCAAGAGGACCCAATGCCAACGTCTGACAACACCACGCGCCTGGGGTCCGGTAGAGGTGCAGGCTGACTCGGCATGGAACCTGGAAGCTCACCATGTCGTTTCCCAGGCCCGGCTGCAGCTGCCCAGAGGATTCCGGAGGCCTCCTCGACCAGGGGCCCAATCACGTGTGTGGCCTTGGCAGCCAAAGACGGATCCTGACCGGCACGGTCCCTTGTGCCCTCCACTCAGCCCTTCGGGGAGAACACTGCCCTGCTGTGGGTTGGGCACCTGGAGCCTCCTGGGACCTAACCCTAACCCTAACCGTACCCCGAACCGGGACCCTCCACCGCAACGTAAGCCTGCCTCGAACCCTAACCCTGCAATGGAGCCGCCTTCTGGCATGGGCCCTCACTTCAGCCCTCGAGGGAGATCACGAGACTGGAGTCGATTCAGCCCTGGCGACGTCCCTGGACCAAACCCTAACCCTAGCTAAGGCTCCCTCCCCATGGGGACCCCATGCCAAAGTCTGACAAGACCACGCGCCTGGGGTCCAGAGGCGGTGCAGGCTGACTCGGCATGGAAGCTGCAAGCTCACCATGTGGTTTCCCAGGCCCGTGTGCAGTTGACCGAGAGGATTCCGGAGGCCTCCTCGAACAGGGGCCGATCGACGTGTGTGGCCTTGGCAGCCAAAGACGGATCCTGACCGGCACGGTCCCTTGTGCCCTCAACTCAGGCCTTCGGGAAGACCACTGCCCTGCTGTGGGTTCGGCGCCTGGAGCCTCCTGGGACCTAACCCTAACCCTAACCCCACACCGAACGGGGACCCTCCACCGAAACCTAAGCCGGCCTCGACCCCTAACCCTGCACTGGAGCCGCCTTGCTGCATGGGCCCTCACTTCAGCCCTCGAGGGAGATCACGAGACCGGAGTCGCTTCGGCCCTGGCCACGTCCCTGGACCGAACCCTAACCCTAGCTAAGGCTCTCTCCCCAAGAGGACCCAATGCCAACGTCTGACAACACCACGCGCCTGGGGTCCGGTAGAGGTGCAGGCTGACTCGGCATGGAACCTGGAAGCTCACCATGTCGTTTCCCAGGCCCGGCTGCAGCTGCCCAGAGGATTCCGGAGGCCTCCTCGACCAGGGGCCCAATCACGTGTGTGGCCTTGGCAGCCAAAGACGGATCCTGACCGGCACGGTCCCTTGTGCCCTCCACTCAGCCCTTCGGGGAGAACACTGCCCTGCTGTGGGTTGGGCGCCTGGAGCCTCCTGGGACCTAACCCTAACCCTAACCGTACCCCGAACCGGGACCCTCCACCGCAACGTAAGCCTGCCTCGAACCCTAACCCTGCAATGGAGCCGCCTTCTGGCATGGGTCCTCACTTCAGCCCTCGAGGGAGATCACGAGACTGGAGTCGATTCAGCCCTGGCGACGTCCCTGGACCAAACCCTAACCCTAGCTAAGGCTCGCTCCCCATGGGGACCCCATGCCAAAGTCTGACAAGACCACGCGCCTGGGGTCCAGAGGCGGTGCAGGCTGACTCGGCATGGAAGTTGCAAGCTCACCATGTGGTTTCCCAGGCCCGTGTGCAGCTGACCGAGAGGATTCCGGAGGCCTCCTCGAACAGGGGCCGATCGACGTCTGTGGCCTTGGCAGCCAAAGACGGATCCTGACCGGCACGGTCCCTTGTGCCCTCAACTCAGGCCTTCGGGAAGACCACTGCCCTGCTGTGGGTTCGGCGCCTGGAGCCTCCTGGGACCTAACCCTAACCCTAACCCCACACCGAACGGGGACCCTCCACCGAAACCTAAGCCGGCCTCGACCCCTAACCCTGCACTTGAGCCGCCTTGCTGCATGGGCCCTCACTTCAGCCCTCGAGGGAGATCACGAGACCGGAGTCGCTTCGGCCCTGGCCACGTCCCTGGACCGAACCCTAACCCTAGCTAAGGCTCTCTCCCCAAGAGGACCCAATGCCAACGTCTGACAACACCACGCGCCTGGGGTCCGGAAGAGGTGCAGGCTGACTCGGCATGGAACCTGGAAGCTCACCATGTCGTTTCCCAGGCCCGGCTGCAGCTGCCCAGAGGATTCCGGAGGCCTCCTCGACCAGGGGCCCAATCACGTGTATGGCCTTGGCAGCCAAAGACGGATCCTGAACGGCACGGTCCCTTGTGCCCTCCACTCAGCCCATCGGGGAGAACACTGCCCTGCTGTGGGTTGGGCGCCTGGAGCCTCCTGGGACCTAACCCTAACCCTAACCGTACCCCGAACCGGGACCCTCCACCGCAACGTAAGCCTGCCTCGAACCCTAACCCTGCAATGGAGCCGCCTTCTGGCATGGGCCCTCACTTCAGCCCTCGAGGGAGATCACGAGACTGGAGTCGATTCAGCCCTGGCGACGTCCCTGGACCAAACCCTAACCCTAGCTAAAGCTCGCTCCCCATGGGGACCCCATGCCAAAGTCTGACAAGACCATGCGCCTGGGGTCCAGAGGCGGTGCAGGCTGACTCGGCATGGAAGCTGCAAGCTCACCATGTGGTTTCCCAGGCCCGTGTGCAGCTGACCGAGAGGATTCCGGAGGCCTCCTCGAACAGGGGCCGATCGACGTCTGTGGCCTTGGCAGCCAAAGACGGATCCTGACCGGCACGGTCCCTTGTGGCCTCAACTCAGGCCTTCGGGAAGACCACTGCCCTGCTGTGGGTTCGGCGCCTGGAGCCTCCTGGGACCTAACCCTAACCCTAACCCCACACCGAACGGGGACCCTCCACCGAAACCTAAGCCGGCCTCGACCCCTAACCCTGCACTTGAGCCGCCTTGCTGCATGGGCCCTCACTTCAGCCCTCGAGGGAGATCACGAGACCGGAGTCGTTTCGGCCCTGGCCACGTCCCTGGACCGAACCCTAACCCTAGCTAAGGCTCTCTCCCCAAGAGGACCCAATGCCAACGTCTGACAACACCACGCGCCTGGGGTCCGGAAGAGGTGCAGGCTGACTCGGCATGGAACCTGGAAGCTCACCATGTCGTTTCCCAGGCCCGGCTGCAGCTGCCCAGAGTATTCCGGAGGCCTCCTCGACCAGGGGCCCAATCACGTGTGTGGCCTTGGCAGCCAAAGACGGATCCTGAACGGCACGGTCCCTTGTGCCCTCAACTCAGCCCATCGGGGAGAACACTGCCCTGCTGTGGGTTGGGCGCCTGGAGCCTCCTGGGACCTAACCCTAACCCTAACCGTACCCCGAACCGGGACCCTCCACCGCAACGTAAGCCTGCCTCGAACCCTAACCCTGCAATGGAGCCGCCTTCTGGCATGGGCCCTCACTTCAGCCCTCGAGGGAGATCACGAGACTGGAGTCGATTCAGCCCTGGCGACGTCCCTGGACCAAACCCTAACCCTAGCTAAAGCTCGCTCCCCATGGGGACCCCATGCCAAAGTCTGACAAGACCACGCGCCTGGGGTCCAGAGGCGGTGCAGGCTGACTCGGCATGGAAGCTGCAAGCTCACCATGTGGTTTCCCAGGCCCGTGTGCAGCTGACCGAGAGGATTCCGGAGGCCTCCTCCAACAGGGACCGATCGACGTCTGTGGCCTTGGCAGCCAAAGACGGATCCTGACCGGCACGGTCCCTTGTGCCCTCAACTCAGTCCTTCGGGAAGACCACTGCCCTGCTGTGGGTTCGGCGCCTGGAGCCTCTTGGGACCTAACCCTAACCCTAACCCCACACCGAACGGGGACCCTCCACCGAAACCTAAGCCGGCCTCGACCCCTAACCCTGCACTTGAGCCGCCTTGCTGCATGGGCCCTCACTTCAGCCCTCGAGGGAGATCACGAGACCGGAGTCGCTTCGGCCCTGGCCACGTCCCTGGACCGAACCCTAACCCTAGCTAAGGCTCTCTCCCCAAGAGGACCCAATGCCAACGTCTGACAACACCACGCGCCTGGGGTCCGGAAGAGGTGCAGGCTGACTCGGCATGGAACCTGGAAGCGCACCATGTCGTTTCCCAGGCCCGGCTGCAGCTGCCCAGAGGATTCCGGAGGCCTCCTCGACCAGGGGCCCAATCACGTGTGTGGCCTTGGCAGCCAAAGACGGATCCTGACCGGCACGGTCCCTTGTGCCCTCAACTCAGCCCTTCGGGGAGAACACTGCCCTGCTGTGGGTTGGGCGCCTGGAGCCTCCTGGGACCTAACCCTAACCCTAACCGTACCCCGAACCGGGACCCTCCACCGCAACGTAAGCCTGCCTCGAACCCTAACCCTGCAATGGAGCCGCCTTCTGGCATGGGCCCTCACTTCAGCCCTCGAGGGAGATCACGAGACTGGAGTCGATTCAGCCCTGGCGACGTCCCTGGACCAAACCCTAACCCTAGCTAAGGCTCGCTCCCCATGGGGACCCCATGCCAAAGTCTGACAAGACCACGCGCCTGGGGTCCAGAGGCGGTGCAGGCTGACTCGGCATGGAAGCTGCAAGCTCACCATGTGGTTTCCCAGGCCCGTGTGCAGCTGACCGAGAGGATTCCGGAGGCCTCCTCGAACAGGGGCCGATCGACGTCTGTGGCCTTGGCAGCCAAAGACGGATCCTGACCGGCACGGTCCCTTGTGCCCTCAACTCAGTCCTTCGGGAAGACCACTGCCCTGCTGTGGGTTCGGCGCCTGGAGCCTCTTGGGACCTAACCCTAACCCTAACCCCACACCGAACGGGGACCCTCCACTGAAACCTAAGCCGGCCTCGACCCCTAACCCTGCACTGGAGCCGCCTTGCTGCATGGGCCCTCACTTCAGCCCTCGAGGGAGATCACGAGACCGGAGTCGCTTCGGCCCTGGCCACGTCCCTGGACCGAACCCTAACCCTAGCTAAGGCTCTCTCCCCAAGAGGACCCAATGCCAACGTCTGACAACACCACGCGCCTGGGGTCCGGTAGAGGTGCAGGCTGACTCGGCATGGAACCTGGAAGCTCACCATGTCGTTTCCCAGGCCCGGCTGCAGCTGCCCAGAGGATTCCGGAGGCCTCCTCGACCAGGGGCCCAATCACGTGTGTGGCCTTGGCAGCCAAAGACGGATCCTGACCGGCACGGTCCCTTGTGCCCTCCACTCAGCCCTTCGGGGAGAACACTGCCCTGCTGTGGGTTGGGCGCCTGGAGCCTCCTGGGTCCTAACCCTAACCCTAACCGTACCCTGAACCGGGACCCTCCACCGCAACGTAAGCCTGCCTCGAACCCTAACCCTGCAATGGAGCCGCCTTCTGGCATGGGCCCTCACTTCAGCCCTCGAGGGAGATCACGAGACTGGAGTCGATTCAGCCCTGGCGACGTCCCTGGACCAAACCCTAACCCTAGCTAAGGCTCGCTCCCCATGGGGACCCCATGCCAAAGTCTGACAAGACCACGCGCCTGGGGTCCAGAGGCGGTGCAGGCTGACTCGGCATGGAAGCTGCAAGCTCACCATGTGGTTTCCCAGGCCCGTGTGCAGCTGACCGAGAGGATTCCGGAGGCCTCCTCGAACAGGGGCCGATCGACGTCTGTGGCCTTGGCAGCCAAAGACGGATCCTGACCGGCACGGTCCCTTGTGCCCTCAACTCAGGCCTTCGGGAAGACCACTGCCCTGCAGTGGGTTCGGCGCCTGGAGCCTCCTGGGACCTAACCCTAACCCTAACCCCACACCGAACGGGGACCCTCCACCGAAACCTAAGCCGGCCTCGACCCCTAACCCTGCACTGGAGCCGCCTTGCTGCATGGGCCCTCACTTCAGCCCTCGAGGGAGATCACGAGACCGGAGTCGCTTCGGCCCTGGCCACGTCCCTGGACCGAACCCTAACCCTAGCTAAGGCTCTCTCCCCAAGAGGACCCAATGCCAACGTCTGACAACACCACGCGCCTGGGGTCCGGAAGAGGTGCAGGCTGACTCGGCATGGAACCTGGAAGCTCACCATGTCGTTTCCCAGGCCCGGCTGCAGCTGCCCAGAGGATTCCGGAGGCCTCCTCGACCAGGGGCCCAATCACGTGTGTGGCCTTGGCAGCCAAAGACGGATCCTGAACGGCACGGTCCCTTGTGCCCTCAACTCAGCCCATCGGGGAGAACACTGCCCTGCTGTGGGTTGGGCGCCTGGAGCCTCCTGGGACCTAACCCTAACCCTAACCGTACCCCGAACCGGGACCCTCCACCGCAACGTAAGCCTGCCTCGAACCCTAACCCTGCAATGGAGCCGCCTTCTGGCATGGGCCCTCACTTCAGCCCTCGAGGGAGATCACGAGACTGGAGTCGATTCAGCCCTGGCGACGTCCCTGGACCAAACCCTAACCCTAGCTAAAGCTCGCTCCCCATGGGGACCCCATGCCAAAGTCTGACAAGACCACGCGCCTGGGGTCCAGAGGCGGTGCAGGCTGACTCGGCATGGAAGCTGCAAGCTCACCATGTGGTTTCCCAGGCCCGTGTGCAGCTGACCGAGAGGATTCCGGAGGCCTCCTCGAACAGGGGCCGATCGACGTCTGTGGCCTTGGCAGCCAAAGACGGATCCTGACCGGCACGGTCCCTTGTGGCCTCAACTCAGGCCTTCGGGAAGACCACTGCCCTGCTGTGGGTTCGGCGCCTGGAGCCTCCTGGGACCTAACCCTAACCCTAACCCCACACCGAACGGGGACCCTCCACCGAAACCTAAGCCGGCCTCGACCCCTAACCCTGCACTTGAGCCGCCTTGCTGCATGGGCCCTCACTTCAGCCCTCGAGGGAGATCACAAGACCGGAGTCGTTTCGGCCCTGGCCACGTCCCTGGACCGAACCCTAACCCTAGCTAAGGCTCTCTCCCCAAGAGGACCCAATGCCAACGTCTGACAACACCACGCGCCTGGGGTCCGGAAGAGGTGCAGGCTGACTCGGCATGGAACCTGGAAGCTCACCATGTCGTTTCCCAGGCCCGGCTGCAGCTGCCCAGAGTATTCCGGAGGCCTCCTCGACCAGGGGCCCAATCACGTGTGTGGCCTTGGCAGCCAAAGACGGATCCTGAACGGCACGGTCCCTTGTGCCCTCAACTCAGCCCATCGGGGAGAACACTGCCCTGCTGTGGGTTGGGCGCCTGGAGCCTCCTGGAACCTAACCCTAACCCTAACCGTACCCCGAACCGGGACCCTCCACCGCAACGTAAGCCTGCCTCGAACCCTAACCCTGCAATGGAGCCGCCTTCTGGCATGGGCCCTCACTTCAGCCCTCGAGGGAGATCACGAGACTGGAGTCGATTCAGCCCTGGCGACGTCCCTGGACCAAACCCTAACCCTATCTAAAGCTCGCTCCCCATGGGGACCCCATGCCAAAGTCTGACAAGACCACGCGCCTGGGGTCCAGAGGCGGTGCAGGCTGACTCGGCATGGAAGCTGCAAGCTCACCATGTGGTTTCCCAGGCCCGTGTGCAGCTGACCGAGAGGATTCCGGAGGCCTCCTCGAACAGGGGCCGATCGACGTCTGTGGCCTTGGCAGCCAAAGACGGATCCTGACCGGCACGGTCCCTTGTGCCCTCAACTCAGTCCTTCGGGAAGACCACTGCCCTGCTGTGGGTTCGGCGCCTGGAGCCTCTTGGGACCTAACCCTAACCCTAACCCCACACCGAACGGGGACCCTCCACCGAAACCTAAGCCGGCCTCGACCCCTAACCCTGCACTGGAGCCGCCTTGCTGCATGGGCCCTCACTTCAGCCCTCGAGGGAGATCACGAGACCGGAGTCGCTTCGGCCCTGGCCACGTCCCTGGACCGAACCCTAACCCTAGCTAAGGCTCTCTCCCCAAGAGGACCCAATGCCAACGTCTGACAACACCACGCGCCTGGGGTCCGGAAGAGGTGCAGGCTGACTCGGCATGGAACCTGGAAGCTCACCATGTCGTTTCCCAGGCCCGGCTGCAGCTGCCCAGAGGATTCCGGAGGCCTCCTCGACCAGGGGCCCAATCACGTGTGTGGCCTTGGCAGCCAAAGACGGATCCTGACCGGCACGGTCCCTTGTGCCCTCAACTCAGCCCTTCGGGGAGAACACTGCCCTGCTGTGGGTTGGGCGCCTGGAGCCTCCTGGGACCTAACCCTAACCCTAACCGTACCCCGAACCGGGACCCTCCACCGCAACGTAAGCCTGCCTCGAACCCTAACCCTGCAATGGAGCCGCCCTCTGGAATGGGCCCTCACTTCAGCCCTCGAGGGAGATCACGAGACTGGAGTCGATTCAGCCCTGGCGACGTCCCTGGACCAAACCCTAACCCTAGCTAAGGCTCGCTCCCCATGGGGACCCCATGCCAAAGTCTGACAAGACCACGCGCCTGGGGTCCAGAGGCGGTGCAGGCTGACTCGGCATGGAAGCTGCAAGCTCACCATGTGGTTTCCCAGGCCCGTGTGCAGCTGACCGAGAGGATTCCGGAGGCCTCCTCGAACAGGGGCCGATCGACGTCTGTGGCCTTGGCAGCCAAAGACGGATCCTGACCGGCACGGTCCCTTGTGCCCTCAACTCAGTCCTTCGGGAAGACCACTGCCCTGCTGTGGGTTCGGCGCCTGGAGCCTCTTGGGACCTAACCCTAACCCTAACCCCACACCGAACGGGGACCCTCCACCGAAACCTAAGCCGGCCTCGACCCCTAACCCTGCACTGGAGCCGCCTTGCTGCATGGGCCCTCACTTCAGCCCTCGAGGGAGATCACGAGACCGGAGTCGCTTCGGCCCTGGCCACGTCCCTGGACCGAACCCTAACCCTAGCTAAGGCTCTCTCCCCAAGAGGACCCAATGCCAACGTCTGACAACACCACGCGCCTGGGATCCGGAAGAGGTGCAGGCTGACTCGGCATGGAACCTGGAAGCTCACCATGTCGTTTCCCAGGCCCGGCTGCAGCTGCCCAGAGGATTCCGGAGGCCTCCTCGACCAGGGGCCCAATCACGTGTGTGGCCTTGGCAGCCAAAGACGGATCCTGATCGGCACGGTCCCTTGTGCCCTCAACTCAGCCCTTCGGGGAGAACACTGCCCTGCTGTGGGTTGGGCGCCTGGAGCCTCCTGGGACCTAAACCTAACCCTAACCGTACCCCGAACCGGGACCCTCCACCGCAACGTAAGCCTGCCTCGAACCCTAACCCTGCAATGGAGCCGCCTTCTGGCATGGGCTCTCACTTCAGCCCTCGAGGGAGATCACGAGACTGGAGTCGATTCAGCCCTGGCGACGTCCCTGGACCAAACCCTAACCCTAGCTAAGGCTCGCTCCCCATGGGGACCCCATGCCAAAGTCTGACAAGACCACGCGCCTGGGGTCCAGAGGCGGTGCAGGCTGACTCGGCATGGAAGCTGCAAGCTCACCATGTGGTTTCCCAGGCCCGTGTGCAGCTGACCGAGAGGATTCCGGAGGCCTCCTCGAACAGGGGCCGATCGACGTCAGTGGCCTTGGCAGCCAAAGACGGATCCTGACCGGCACGGTCCCTTGTGCCCTCAACTCAGTCCTTCGGGAAGACCACTGCCCTGCTGTGGGTTCGGCGCCTGGAGCCTCTTGGGACCTAACCCTAACCCTAACCCCACACCGAACGGGGACCCTCCACCGAAACCTAAGCCGGCCTCGACCCCTAACCCTGCACTGGAGCCGCCTTGCTGCATGGGCCCTCACTTCAGCCCTCGAGGGAGATCACGAGACCGGAGTCGCTTCGGCCCTGGCCACGTCCCTGGACCGAACCCTAACCCTAGCTAAGGCTCTCTCCCCAAGAGGACCCAATGCCAACGTCTGACAACACCACGCGCCTGGGATCCGGAAGAGGTGCAGGCTGACTCGGCATGGAACCTGGAAGCTCACCATGTCGTTTCCCAGGCCCGGCTGCAGCTGCCCAGAGGATTCCGGAGGCCTCCTCGACCAGGGGCCCAATCACGTGTGTGGCCTTGGCAGCCAAAGACGGATCCTGACCGGCACGGTCCCTTGTGCCCTCCACTCAGCCCTTCGGGGAGAACACTGCCCTGCTGTGGGTTGGGCGCCTGGAGCCTCCTGGGACCTAACCCTAACCCTAACCGTACCCCGAACCGGGACCCTCCACCGCAACGTAAGCCTGCCTCGAACCCTAACCCTGCAATGGAGCCGCCTTCTGGCATGGGCCCTCACTTCAGCCCTCGAGGGAGATCACGAGACTGGAGTCGATTCAGCCCTGGCGACGTCCCTGGACCAAACCCTAACCCTAGCTAAGGCTCGCTCCCCATGGGGACCCCATGCCAAAGTCTGACAAGACCACGCGCCTGGGGTCCAGAGGCGGTGCAGGCTGACTCGGCATGGAAGCTGCAAGCTCACCATGTGGTTTCCCAGGCCCGTGTGCAGCTGACCGAGAGGATTCCGGAGGCCTCCTCGAACAGGGGCCGATCGACGTCTGTGGCCTTGGCAGCCAAAGACGGATCCTGACCGGCACGGTCCCTTGTGCCCTCAACTCAGTCCTTCGGGAAGACCACTGCCCTGCTGTGGGTTCGGCGCCTGGAGCCTCTTGGGACCTAACCCTAACCCTAACCCCACACCGAACGGGGACCCTCCACTGAAACCTAAGCCGGCCTCGACCCCTAACCCTGCACTGGAGCCGCCTTGCTGCATGGGCCCTCACTTCAGCCCTCGAGGGAGATCACGAGACCGGAGTCGCTTCGGCCCTGGCCACGTCCCTGGACCGAACCCTAACCCTAGCTAAGGCTCTCTCCCCAAGAGGACCCAATGCCAACGTCTGACAACACCACGCGCCTGGGGTCCGGTAGAGGTGCAGGCTGACTCGGCATGGAACCTGGAAGCTCACCATGTCGTTTCCCAGGCCCGGCTGCAGCTGCCCAGAGGATTCCGGAGGCCTCCTCGACCAGGGGCCCAATCACGTGTGTGGCCTTGGCAGCCAAAGACGGATCCTGACCGGCACGGTCCCTTGTGCCCTCCACTCAGCCCTTCGGGGAGAACACTGCCCTGCTGTGGGTTGGGCGCCTGGAGCCTCCTGGGACCTAACCCTAACCCTAACCGTACCCCGAACCGGGACCCTCCACCGCAACGTAAGCCTGCCTCGAACCCTAACCCTGCAATGGAGCCGCCTTCTGGCATGGGCCCTCACTTCAGCCCTCGAGGGAGATCACGAGACTGGAGTCGATTCAGCCCTGGCGACGTCCCTGGACCAAACCCTAACCCTAGCTAAGGCTCGCTCCCCATGGGGACCCCATGCCAAAGTCTGACAAGACCACGCGCCTGGGGTCCAGAGGCGGTGCAGGCTGACTCGGCATGGAAGCTGCAAGCTCACCATGTGGTTTCCCAGGCCCGTGTGCAGCTGACCGAGAGGATTCCGGAGGCCTCCTCGAACAGGGGCCGATCGACGTCTGTGGCCTTGGCAGCCAAAGACGGATCCTGACCGGCACGGTCCCTTGTGCCCTCAACTCAGGCCTTCGGGAAGACCACTGCCCTGCTGTGGGTTCGGCGCCTGGAGCCTCCTGGGACCTAACCCTAACCCTAACCCCACACCGAACGGGGACCCTCCACCGAAACCTAAGCCGGCCTCGACCCCTAACCCTGCACTGGAGCCGCCTTGCTGCATGGGCCCTCACTTCAGCCCTCGAGGGAGATCACGAGACCGGAGTCGCTTCGGCCCTGGCCACGTCCCTGGACCGAACCCTAACCCTAGCTAAGGCTCTCTCCCCAAGAGGACCCAATGCCAACGTCTGACAACACCACGCGCCTGGGGTCCGGAAGAGGTGCAGGCTGACTCGGCATGGAACCTGGAAGCTCACCATGTCGTTTCCCAGGCCCGGCTGCAGCTGCCCAGAGGATTCCGGAGGCCTCCTCGACCAGGGGCCCAATCACGTGTGTGGCCTTGGCAGCCAAAGACGGATCCTGAACGGCACGGTCCCTTGTGCCCTCAACTCAGCCCATCGGGGAGAACACTGCCCTGCTGTGGGTTGGGCGCCTGGAGCCTCCTGGGACCTAACCCTAACCCTAACCGTACCCCGAACCGGGACCCTCCACCGCAACGTAAGCCTGCCTCGAACCCTAACCCTGCAATGGAGCCGCCTTCTGGCATGGGCCCTCACTTCAGCCCTCGAGGGAGATCACGAGACTGGAGTCGATTCAGCCCTGGCGACGTCCCTGGACCAAACCCTAACCCTAGCTAAAGCTCGCTCCCCATGGGGACCCCATGCCAAAGTCTGACAAGACCACGCGCCTGGGGTCCAGAGGCGGTGCAGGCTGACTCGGCATGGAAGCTGCAAGCTCACCATGTGGTTTCCCAGGCCCGTGTGCAGCTGACCGAGAGGATTCCGGAGGCCTCCTCGAACAGGGGCCGATCGACGTCTGTGGCCTTGGCAGCCAAAGACGGATCCTGACCGGCACGGTCCCTTGTGCCCTCAACTCAGGCCTTCGGGAAGACCACTGCCCTGCTGTGGGTTCGGCGCCTGGAGCCTCTTGGGACCTAACCCTAACCCTAACCCCACACCGAACGGGGACCCTCCACCGAAACCTAAGCCGGCCTCGACCCCTAACCCTGCACTGGAGCCGCCTTGCTGCATGGGCCCTCACTTCAGCCCTCGAGGGAGATCACGAGACCGGAGTCGCTTCGGCCCTGGCCACGTCCCTGGACCGAACCCTAACCCTAGCTAAGGCTCTCTCCCCAAGAGGACCCAATGCCAACGTCTGACAACACCACGCGCCTGGGGTCCGGAAGAGGTGCAGGCTGACTCGGCATGGAACCTGGAAGCTCACCATGTCGTTTCCCAGGCCCGGCTGCAGCTGCCCAGAGGATTCCGGAGGCCTCCTCGACCAGGGGCCCAATCACGTGTGTGGCCTTGGCAGCCAAAGACGGATCCTGACCGGCACGGTCCCTTGTGCCCTCCACTCAGCCCTTCGGGGAGAACACTGCCCTGCTGTGGGTTGGGCGCCTGGAGCCTCCTGGGACCTAACCCTAACCCTAACCGTACCCCCGAACCGGGACCCTCCACCGCAACGTAAGCCTGCCTCGAACCCTAACCCTGCAATGGAGCCGCCTTCTGGCATGGGCCCTCACTTCAGCCCTCGAGGGAGATCACGAGACTGGAGTCGATTCAGCCCTGGCGACGTCCCTGGACCAAACCCTAACCCTAGCTAAGGCTCGCTCCCCATGGGGACCCCATGCCAAAGTCTGACAAGACCACGCGCCTGGGGTCCAGAGGCGGTGCAGGCTGACTCGGCATGGAAGCTGCAAGCTCACCATGTGGTTTCCCAGCCCGTGTGCAGCTGACCGAGAGGATTCCGGAGGCCTCCTCGAACAGGGGCCGATCGACGTCTGTGGCCTTGGCAGCCAAAGACGGATCCTGACCGGCACGGTCCCTTGTGCCCTCAACTCAGTCCTTCGGGAAGACCACTGCCCTGCTGTGGGTTCGGCGCCTGGAGCCTCTTGGGACCTAACCCTAACCCTAACCCACACCGAACGGGGACCCTCCACCGAAACCTAAGCCGGCCTCGACCCCTAACCCTGCACTGGAGCCGCCTTGCTGCATGGGCCCTCACTTCAGCCCTCGAGGGAGATCACGAGACCGGAGTCGCTTCGGCCCTGGCCACGTCCCTGGACCGAACCCTAACCCTAGCTAAGGCTCTCTCCCCAAGAGGACCCAATGCCAACGTCTGACAACACCACGCGCCTGGGGTCCGGAAGAGGTGCAGGCTGACTCGGCATGGAACCTGGAAGCTCACCATGTCGTTTCCCCAGGCCCGGCTGCAGCTGCCCAGAGGATTCCGGAGGCCTCCTCGACCAGGGGCCCAATCACGTGTGTGGCCTTGGCAGCCAAAGACGGATCCTGACCGGCACGGTCCCTTGTGCCCTCCACTCAGCCCTTCGGGGAGAACACTGCCCTGCTGTGGGTTGGGGCGCCTGGAGCCTCCTGGGACCTAACCCTAACCCTAACCGTACCCCGAACCGGGACCCTCCACCGCAACGTAAGCCTGCCTCGAACCCTAACCCTGCAATGGAGCCGCCTTCTGGCATGGGCCCTCACTTCAGCCCTCGAGGGAGATCACGAGACTGGAGTCGATTCAGCCCTGGCGACGTCCCTGGACCAAACCCTAACCCTAGCTAAGGCTCGCTCCCCATGGGGACCCCATGCCAAAGTCTGACAAGACCACGCGCCTGGGGTCCAGAGGCGGTGCAGGCTGACTCGGCATGGAAGCTGCAAGCTCACCATGTGGTTTCCCAGGCCCGTGTGCAGCTGACCGAGAGGATTCCGAGGCCTCCTCGAACAGGGGCCGATCGACGTCTGTGGCCTTGGCAGCCAAAGACGGATCCTGACCGGCACGGTCCCTTGTGCCCTCAACTCAGTCCTTCGGGAAGACCACTGCCCTGCTGTGGGTTCGGCGCCTGGAGCCTCTTGGGACCTAACCCTAACCCTAACCCCACACCGAACGGGGACCCTCCACCGAAACCTAAGCCGGCCTCGACCCCTAACCCTGCACTGGAGCCGCCTTGCTGCATGGGCCCTCACTTCAGCCCTCGAGGGAGATCACGAGACCGGAGTCGCTTCGGCCCTGGCCACGTCCCTGGACCGAACCCTAACCCTAGCTAAGGCTCTCTCCCCAAGAGGACCCAATGCCAACGTCTGACAACACCACGCGCCTGGGATCCGGAAGAGGTGCAGGCTGACTCGGCATGGAACCTGGAAGCTCACCATGTCGTTTCCCAGACCCGGCTGCAGCTGCCCAGAGGATTCCGGAGGCCTCCTCGACCAGGGCCCAATCACGTGTGTGGCCTTGGCAGCCAAAGACGGATCCTGATCGGCACGGTCCCTTGTGCCCTCAACTCAGCCCTTCGGGGAGAACACTGCCCTGCTGTGGGTTGGGCGCCTGGAGCCTCCTGGGACCTAAACCTAACCCTAACCGTACCCCGAACCGGGACCCTCCACCGCAACGTAAGCCTGCCTCGAACCCTAACCCTGCAATGGAGCCGCCTTCTGGCATGGGCCCTCACTTCAGCCCTCGAGGGAGATCACCGAGACTGGAGTCGATTCAGCCCTGGCGACGTCCCTGGACCAAACCCTAACCCTAGCTAAAGCTCGCTCCCCATGGGGACCCCATGCCAAAGTCTGACAAGACCACGCGCCTGGGGTCCAGAGGCGGTGCAGGCTGACTCGGCATGGAAGCTGCAAGCTCACCATGTGGTTTCCCAGGTCCGTGTGCAGCTGACCGAGAGGATTCCGGAGGCCTCCTCGAACAGGGGCCGATCGACGTCTGTGGCCTTGGCAGCCAAAGACGGATCCTGACCGGCACGGTCCCTTGTGCCCTCAACTCAGGCCTTCGGGAAGACCACTGCCCTGCTGTGGGTTCGGCGCCTGGAGCCTCTTGGGACCTAACCCTAACCCTAACCCCACACCGAACGGGGACCCTCCACCGAAACCTAAGCCGGCCTCGACCCCTAACCTTGCACTGGAGCCGCCTTGCTGCATGGGCCCTCACTTCAGCCCTCGAGGGAGATCACGAGACCGGAGTCGCTTCGGCCCTGGCCACGTCCCTGGACCGAACCCTAACCCTAGCTAAGGCTCTCTCCCCAAGAGGACCCAATGCCAACGTCTGACAACACCACGCGCCTGGGGTCCGGAAGAGGTGCAGGCTGACTCGGCATGGAACCTGGAAGCTCACCATGTCGTTTCCCAGGCCCGGCTGCAGCTGCCCAGAGGATTCCGGAGGCCTCCTCGACCAGGGGCCCAATCACGTGTGTGGCCTTGGCAGCCAAAGACGGATCCTGACCGGCACGGTCCCTTGTGCCCTCCACTCAGCCCTTCGGGGAGAACACTGCCCTGCTGTGGGTTGGGCGCCTGGAGCCTCCTGGGACCTAACCCTAACCCTAACCGTACCCCGAACCGGGACCCTCCACCGCAACGTAAGCCTGCCTCGAACCCTAACCCTGCAATGGAGCCGCCTTCTGGCATGGGCCCTCACTTCAGCCCTCGAGGGAGATCACGAGACTGGAGTCGATTCAGCCCTGGCGACGTCCCTGGACCAAACCCTAACCCTAGCTAAGGCTCGCTCCCCATGGGGACCCCATGCCAAAGTCTGACAAGACCACGCGCCTGGGGTCCAGAGGCGGTGCAGGCTGACTCGGCATGGAAGCTGCAAGCTCACCATGTGGTTTCCCAGGCCCGTGTGCAGCTGACCGAGAGGATTCCGGAGGCCTCCTCGAACAGGGGCCGATCGACGTCTGTGGCCTTGGCAGCCAAAGACGGATCCTGACCGGCACGGTCCCTTGTGCCCTCAACTCAGGCCTTCGGGAAGACCACTGCCCTGCTGTGGGTTCGGCGCCTGGAGCCTCCTGGGACCTAACCCTAACCCTAACCCCACACCGAACGGGGACCCTCCACCGAAACCTAAGCCGGCCTCGACCCCTAACCCTGCACTTGAGCCGCCTTGCTGCATGGGCCCTCACTTCAGCCCTCGAGGGAGATCACAAGACCGGAGTCGTTTCGGCCCTGGCCACGTCCCTGGACCGAACCCTAACCCTAGCTAAGGCTCTCTCCCCAAGAGGACCCAATGCCAACGTCTGACAACACCACGCGCCTGGGGTCCGGAAGAGGTGCAGGCTGACTCGGCATGGAACCTGGAAGCTCACCATGTCGTTTCCCAGGCCCGGCTGCAGCTGCCCAGAGTATTCCGGAGGCCTCCTCGACCAGGGGCCCAATCACGTGTGTGGCCTTGGCAGCCAAAGACGGATCCTGAACGGCACGGTCCCTTGTGCCCTCAACTCAGCCCATCGGGGAGAACACTGCCCTGCTGTGGGTTGGGCGCCTGGAGCCTCCTGGGACCTAACCCTAACCCTAACCGTACCCCGATCCGGGACCCTCCACCGCAACGTAAGCCTGCCTCGAACCCTAACCCTGCTATGGAGCCGCCTTCTGGCATGGGCCCTCACTTCAGCCCTCGAGGGAGATCACGAGACTGGAGTCGATTCAGCCCTGGCGACGTCCCTGGACCAAACCCTAACCCTATCTAAAGCTCGCTCCCCATGGGGACCCCATGCCAAAGTCTGACAAGACCACGCGCCTGGGGTCCAGAGGCGGTGCAGGCTGACTCGGCATGGAAGCTGCAAGCTCACCATGTGGTTTCCCAGGCCCGTGTGCAGCTGACCGAGAGGATTCCGGAGGCCTCCTCGAACAGGGGCCGATCGACGTCTGTGGCCTTGGCAGCCAAAGACGGATCCTGACCGGCACGGTCCCTTGTGCCCTCAACTCAGTCCTTCGGGAAGACCACTGCCCTGCTGTGGGTTCGGCGCCTGGAGCCTCTTGGGACCTAACCCTAACCCTAACCCCACACCGAACGGGGACCCTCCACCGAAACCTAAGCCGGCCTCGACCCCTAACCCTGCACTGGAGCCGCCTTGCTGCATGGGCCCTCACTTCAGCCCTCGAGGGAGATCACGAGACCGGAGTCGCTTCGGCCCTGGCCACGTCCCTGGACCGAACCCTAACCCTAGCTAAGGCTCTCTCCCCAAGAGGACCCAATGCCAACGTCTGACAACACCACGCGCCTGGGATCCGGAAGAGGTGCAGGCTGACTCGGCATGGAACCTGGAAGCTCACCATGTCGTTTCCCAGGCCCGGCTGCAGCTGCCCAGAGGATTCCGGAGGCCTCCTCGACCAGGGGCCCAATCACGTGTGTGGCCTTGGCAGCCAAAGACGGATCCTGATCGGCACGGTCCCTTGTGCCCTCAACTCAGCCCTTCGGGGAGAACACTGCCCTGCTGTGGGTTGGGCGCCTGGAGCCTCCTGGGACCTAAACCTAACCCTAACCGTACCCCGAACCGGGACCCTCCACCGCAACGTAAGCCTGCCTCGAACCCTAACCCTGCAATGGAGCCGCCTTCTGGCATGGGCCCTCACTTCAGCCCTCGAGGGAGATCACGAGACTGGAGTCGATTCAGCCCTGGCGACGTCCCTGGACCAAACCCTAACCCTAGCTAAAGCTCGCTCCCCATGGGGACCCCATGCCAAAGTCTGACAAGACCACGCGCCTGGGGTCCAGAGGCGGTGCAGGCTGACTCGGCATGGAAGCTGCAAGCTCACCATGTGGTTTCCCAGGTCCGTGTGCAGCTGACCGAGAGGATTCCGGAGGCCTCCTCGAACAGGGGCCGATCGACGTCTGTGGCCTTGGCAGCCAAAGACGGATCCTGACCGGCACGGTCCCTTGTGCCCTCAACTCAGGCCTTCGGGAAGACCACTGCCCTGCTGTGGGTTCGGCGCCTGGAGCCTCTTGGGACCTAACCCTAACCCTAACCCCACACCGAACGGGGACCCTCCACCGAAACCTAAGCCGGCCTCGACCCCTAACCCTGCACTGGAGCCGCCTTGCTGCATGGGCCCTCACTTCAGCCCTCGAGGGAGATCACGAGACCGGAGTCGCTTCGGCCCTGGCCACGTCCCTGGACCGAACCCTAACCCTAGCTAAGGCTCTCTCCCCAAGAGGACCCAATGCCAACGTCTGACAACACCACGCGCCTGGGGTCCGGAAGAGGTGCAGGCTGACTCGGCATGGAACCTGGAAGCTCACCATGTCGTTTCCCAGGCCCGGCTGCAGCTGCCCAGAGGATTCCGGAGGCCTCCTCGACCAGGGGCCCAATCACGTGTGTGGCCTTGGCAGCCAAAGACGGATCCTGACCGGCACGGTCCCTTGTGCCCTCCACTCAGCCCTTCGGGGAGAACACTGCCCTGCTGTGGGTTGGGCGCCTGGAGCCTCCTGGGACCTAACCCTAACCCTAACCGTACCCCGAACCGGGACCCTCCACCGCAACGTAAGCCTGCCTCGAACCCTAACCCTGCAATGGAGCCGCCTTCTGGCATGGGCCCTCACTTCAGCCCTCGAGGGAGATCACGAGACTGGAGTCGATTCAGCCCTGGCGACGTCCCTGGACCAAACCCTAACCCTAGCTAAGGCTCGCTCCCCATGGGGACCCCATGCCAAAGTCTGACAAGACCACGCGCCTGGGGTCCAGAGGCGGTGCAGGCTGACTCGGCATGGAAGCTGCAAGCTCACCATGTGGTTTCCCAGGCCCGTGTGCAGCTGACCGAGAGGATTCCGGAGGCCTCCTCGAACAGGGGCCGATCGACGTCTGTGGCCTTGGCAGCCAAAGACGGATCCTGACCGGCACGGTCCCTTGTGCCCTCAACTCAGGCCTTCGGGAAGACCACTGCCCTGCTGTGGGTTCGGCGCCTGGAGCCTCCTGGGACCTAACCCTAACCCTAACCCCACACCGAACGGGGACCCTCCACCGAAACCTAAGCCGGCCTCGACCCCTAACCCTGCACTTGAGCCGCCTTGCTGCATGGGCCCTCACTTCAGCCCTCGAGGGAGATCACAAGACCGGAGTCGTTTCGGCCCTGGCCACGTCCCTGGACCGAACCCTAACCCTAGCTAAGGCTCTCTCCCCAAGAGGACCCAATGCCAACGTCTGACAACACCACGCGCCTGGGGTCCGGAAGAGGTGCAGGCTGACTCGGCATGGAACCTGGAAGCTCACCATGTCGTTTCCCAGGCCCGGCTGCAGCTGCCCAGAGTATTCCGGAGGCCTCCTCGACCAGGGGCCCAATCACGTGTGTGGCCTTGGCAGCCAAAGACGGATCCTGAACGGCACGGTCCCTTGTGCCCTCAACTCAGCCCATCGGGGAGAACACTGCCCTGCTGTGGGTTGGGCGCCTGGAGCCTCCTGGGACCTAACCCTAACCCTAACCGTACCCCGATCCGGGACCCTCCACCGCAACGTAAGCCTGCCTCGAACCCTAACCCTGCTATGGAGCCGCCTTCTGGCATGGGCCCTCACTTCAGCCCTCGAGGGAGATCACGAGACTGGAGTCGATTCAGCCCTGGCGACGTCCCTGGACCAAACCCTAACCCTAGCTAAGGCTCGCTCCCCATGGGGACCCCATGCCAAAGTCTGACAAGACCACGCGCCTGGGGTCCAGAGGCGGTGCAGGCTGACTCGGCATGGAAGCTGCAAGCTCACCATGTGGTTTCCCAGGCCCGTGTGCAGCTGACCGAGAGGATTCCGGAGGCCTCCTCGAACAGGGGCCGATCGACGTCTGTGGCCTTGGCAGCCAAAGACGGATCCTGACCGGCACGGTCCCTTGTGCCCTCAACTCAGTCCTTCGGGAAGACCACTGCCCTGCTGTGGGTTCGGCGCCTGGAGCCTCTTGGGACCTAACCCTAACCCTAACCCCACACCGAACGGGGACCCTCCACCGAAACCTAAGCCGGCCTCGACCCCTAACCCTGCACTGGAGCCGCCTTGCTGCATGGGCCCTCACTTCAGCCCTCGAGGGAGATCACGAGACCGGAGTCGCTTCGGCCCTGGCCACGTCCCTGGACCGAACCCTAACCCTAGCTAAGGCTCTCTCCCCAAGAGGACCCAATGCCAACGTCTGACAACACCACGCGCCTGGGATCCGGAAGAGGTGCAGGCTGACTCGGCATGGAACCTGGAAGCTCACCATGTCATTTCCCAGGCCCGGCTGCAGCTGCCCAGAGGATTCCGGAGGCCTCCTCGACCAGGGGCCCAATCACGTGTGTGGCCTTGGCAGCCAAAGACGGATCCTGACCGGCACGGTCCCTTGTGGCCTCAACTCAGGCCTTCGGGAAGACCACTGCCCTGCTGTGGGTTCGGCGCCTGGAGCCTCCTGGGAACTAACCCTAACCCTAACCCCACACCGAACGGGGACCCTCCACCGAAACCTAAGCCGGCCTCGACCCCTAACCCTGCACTGGAGCCGCCTTGCTGCATGGGGCCTCAATTCAGCCCTCGAGGGAGATCACGAGACCGGAGTCGCTTCAGCCCTGGCGACGTCCCTGGACCGAACCCTAACCCTAGCTAAGGCTCTCTCCCCAAGAGGACCCAATGCCAACGTCTGACAACACCACGCACCTGGGGTCCGGTAGAGGTGCAGGCTGACTCGGCATAGAACCTGGAAACTCACCATGTCGTTTCCCAGGCCCGGCTGCAGCTGCCCAGAGGATTCCGGAGGCCTCCTCGACCAGGGGCCCAATCACGTGTGTGGCCTTGGCAGCCAAAGACGGATCCTGATCGGCACGGTCCCTTGTGCCCTCCACTCAGCCCTTCGGGGAGAACACTGCCCTGCTGTGGGTTGGGCGCCTGGAGCCTCCTGGGACCTAACCCTAACCCTACCCGTACCCCGAACCGGGACCCTCCACCGCAACGTAAGCCTTCCTCGAACCCTAACCCTGCAATGGAGCCGCCTTCTGGCATGGGCCCTCACTTCAGCCCTCGAGGGAGATCACGAGACTGGAGTCGATTCAGCCCTGGCGACGTCCCTGGACCAAACCCTAACCCTAGCTAAGGCTCCCTCCCCATGGGGACCCCATGCCAAAGTCTGACAAGACCACGCGCCTGGGGTCCAGAGGCGGTGCAGGCTGACTCGGCATGGAAGCTGCAAGCTCACCATGTGGTTTCCCAGGCCCGTGTGCAGCTGACCGAGAGGATTCCGGAGGCCTCCTCGAACAGGGGCCGATCGACGTCTGTGGCCTTGGCAGCCAAAGACGGATCCTGACCGGCACGGTCCCTTGTGCCCTCAACTCAGGCCTTCGGGAAGACCACTGCCCTGCTGTGGGTTCGGCGCCTGGAGCCTCTTGGGACCTAACCCTAACCCTAACCCCACACCGAACGGGGACCCTCCACCGAAACCTAAGCCGGCCTCGACCCCTAACCCTGCACTGGAGCCGCCTTGCTGCATGGGCCCTCACTTCAGCCCTCGAGGGAGATCACGAGACCGGAGTCGCTTCGGCCCTGGCCACGTCCCTGGACCGAACCCTAACCCTAGCTAAGGCTCTCTCCCCAAGAGGACCCAATGCCAACGTCTGACAACACCACGCGCCTGGGGTCCGGAAGAGGTGCAGGCTGACTCGGCATGGAACCTGGAAGCTCACCATGTCGTTTCCCAGGCCCGGCTGCAGCTGCCCAGAGGATTCCGGAGGCCTCCTCGACCAGGGGCCCAATCACGTGTGTGGCCTTGGCAGCCAAAGACGGATCCTGACCGGCACGGTCCCTTGTGCCCTCCAC
Source organism: Panthera pardus (assembly GCF_024362965.1). Classification (NCBI taxonomy): domain Eukaryota; kingdom Metazoa; phylum Chordata; class Mammalia; order Carnivora; family Felidae; genus Panthera; species Panthera pardus. The sequence continues at coordinate 25,670 of NW_026526683.1, read as the reverse complement.
TCAGCCCTTCGGGGAGAACACTGCCCTGCTGTGGGTTGGGCGCCTGGAGCCTCCTGGGACCTAACCCTAACCCTAACCGTACCCCGAACCGGGACCCTCCACCGCAACGTAAGCCTGCCTCGAACCCTAACCCTGCAATGGAGCCGCCTTCTGGCATGGGCCCTCACTTCAGCCCTCGAGGGAGATCACGAGACTGGAGTCGATTCAGCCCTGGCGACGTCCCTGGACCAAACCCTAACCCTAGCTAAGGCTCGCTCCCCATGGGGACCCCATGCCAAAGTCTGACAAGACCACGCGCCTGGGGTCCAGAGGCGGTGCAGGCTGACTCGGCATGGAAGCTGCAAGCTCACCATGTTGTTTCCCAGGCCCGTGTGCAGCTGACCGAGAGGATTCCGGAGGCCTCCTCGAACAGGGGCCGATCGACGTCTGTGGCCTTGGCAGCCAAAGACGGATCCTGACCGGCACGGTCCCTTGTGCCCTCAACTCAGTCCTTCGGGAAGACCACTGCCCTGCTGTGGGTTCGGCGCCTGGAGCCTCTTGGGACCTAACCCTAACCCTAACCCCACACCGAACGGGGACCCTCCACCGAAACCTAAGCCGGCCTCGACCCCTAACCCTGCACTGGAGCCGCCTTGCTGCATGGGCCCTCACTTCAGCCCTCGAGGGAGATCACGAGACCGGAGTCGCTTCGGCCCTGGCCACGTCCCTGGACCGAACCCTAACCCTAGCTAAGGCTCTCTCCCCAAGAGGACCCAATGCCAACGTCTGACAACACCACGCGCCTGGGATCCGGAAGAGGTGCAGGCTGACTCGGCATGGAACCTGGAAGCTCACCATGTCGTTTCCCAGGCCCGGCTGCAGCTGCCCAGAGGATTCCGGAGGCCTCCTCGACCAGGGGCCCAATCACGTGTGTGGCCTTGGCAGCCAAAGACGGATCCTGACCGGCACGGTCCCTTGTGGCCTCAACTCAGGCCTTCGGGAAGACCACTGCCCTGCTGTGGGTTCGGCGCCTGGAGCCTCCTGGGAACTAACCCTAACCCTAACCCCACACCGAACGGGGACCCTCCACCGAAACCTAAGCCGGCCTCGACCCCTAACCCTGCACTGGAGCCGCCTTGCTGCATGGGGCCTCAATTCAGCCCTCGAGGGAGATCACGAGACCGGAGTCGCTTCAGCCCTGGCGACGTCCCTGGACCGAACCCTAACCCTAGCTAAGGCTCTCTCCCCAAGAGGACCCAATGCCAACGTCTGACAACACCACGCACCTGGGGTCCGGTAGAGGTGCAGGCTGACTCGGCATAGAACCTGGAAACTCACCATGTCGTTTCCCAGGCCCGGCTGCAGCTGCCCAGAGGATTCCGGAGGCCTCCTCGACCAGGGGCCCAATCACGTGTGTGGCCTTGGCAGCCAAAGACGGATCCTGATCGGCACGGTCCCTTGTGCCCTCCACTCAGCCCTTCGGGTAGAACACTGCCCTGCTGTGGGTTGGGCGCCTGGAGCCTCCTGGGACCTAACCCTAACCCTACCCGTACCCCGAACCGGGACCCTCCACCGCAACGTAAGCCTTCCTCGAACCCTAACCCTGCAATGGAGCCGCCTTCTGGCATGGGCCCTCACTTCAGCCCTCGAGGGAGATCACGAGACTGGAGTCGATTCAGCCCTGGCGACGTCCCTGGACCAAACCCTAACCCTAGCTAAGGCTCCCTCCCCATGGGGACCCCATGCCAAAGTCTGACAAGACCACGCGCCTGGGGTCCAGAGGCGGTGCAGGCTGACTCGGCATGGAAGCTGCAAGCTCACCATGTGGTTTCCCAGGCCCGTGTGCAGCTGACCGAGAGGATTCCGGAGGCCTCCTCGAACAGGGGCCGATCGACGTCTGTGGCCTTGGCAGCCAAAGACGGATCCTGACCGGCACGGTCCCTTGTGCCCTCAACTCAGTCCTTCGGGAAGACCACTGCCCTGCTGTGGGTTCGGCGCCTGGAGCCTCTTGGGACCTAACCCTAACCCTAACCCCACACCGAACGGGGACCCTCCACCGAAACCTAAGCCGGCCTCGACCCCTAACCCTGCACTGGAGCCGCCTTGCTGCATGGGCCCTCACTTCAGCCCTCGAGGGAGATCACGAGACCGGAGTCGCTTCGGCCCTGGCCACGTCCCTGGACCGAACCCTAACCCTAGCTAAGGCTCTCTCCCCAAGAGGACCCAATGCCAACGTCTGACAACACCACGCGCCTGGGGTCCGGTAGAGGTGCAGGCTGACTCGGCATGGAACCTGGAAGCTCACCATGTCGTTTCCCAGGCCCGGCTGCAGCTGCCCAGAGGATTCCGGAGGCCTCCTCGACCAGGGGCCCAATCACGTGTGTGGCCTTGGCAGCCAAAGACGGATCCTGACCGGCACGGTCCCTTGTGCCCTCCACTCAGCCCTTCGGGGAGAACACTGCCCTGCTGTGGGTTGGGCACCTGGAGCCTCCTGGGACCTAACCCTAACCCTAACCGTACCCCGAACCGGGACCCTCCACCGCAACGTAAGCCTGCCTCGAACCCTAACCCTGCAATGGAGCCGCCTTCTGGCATGGGCCCTCACTTCAGCCCTCGAGGGAGATCACGAGACTGGAGTCGATTCAGCCCTGGCGACGTCCCTGGACCAAACCCTAACCCTAGCTAAGGCTCGCTCCCCATGGGGACCCCATGCCAAAGTCTGACAAGACCACGCGCCTGGGGTCCAGAGGCGGTGCAGGCTGACTCGGCATGGAAGCTGCAAGCTCACCATGTGGTTTCCCAGGCCCGTGTGCAGCTGACCGAGAGGATTCCGGAGGCCTCCTCGAACAGGGGCCGATCGACGTCTGTGGCCTTGGCAGCCAAAGACGGATCCTGACCGGCACGGTCCCCTTGTGCCCTCAACTCAGTCCTTCGGGAAGACCACTGCCCTGCTGTGGGTTCGGCGCCTGGAGCCTCTTGGGACCTAACCCTAACCCTAACCCCACACCGAACGGGGACCCTCCACCGAAACCTAAGCCGGCCTCGACCCCTAACCCTGCACTGGAGCCGCCTTGCTGCATGGGCCCTCACTTCAGCCCTCGAGGGAGATCACGAGACCGGAGTCGCTTCGGCCCTGGCCACGTCCCTGGACCGAACCCTAACCCTAGCTAAGGCTCTCTCCCCAAGAGGACCCAATGCCAACGTCTGACAACACCACGCGCCTGGGATCCGGAAGAGGTGCAGGCTGACTCGGCATGGAACCTGGAAGCTCACCATGTCGTTTCCCAGGCCCGGCTGCAGCTGCCCAGAGGATTCCGGAGGCCTCCTCGACCAGGGGCCCAATCACGTGTGTGGCCTTGGCAGCCAAAGACGGATCCTGATCGGCACGGTCCCTTGTGCCCTCCACTCAGCCCTTCGGGGAGAACACTGCCCTGCTGTGGGTTGGGCGCCTGGAGCCTCCTGGGACCTAACCCTAACCCTAACCGTACCCCGAACCGGGACCCTCCACCGCAACGTAAGCCTGCCTCGAACCCTAACCCTGCAATGGAGCCGCCTTCTGGCATGGGCTCTCACTTCAGCCCTCGAGGGAGATCACGAGACTGGAGTCGATTCAGCCCTGGCGACGTCCCTGGACCAAACCCTAACCCTAGCTAAGGCTCGCTCCCCATGGGGACCCCATGCCAAAGTCTGACAAGACCACGCGCCTGGGGTCCAGAGGCGGTGCAGGCTGACTCGGCATGGAAGCTGCAAGCTCACCATGTGGTTTCCCAGGCCCGTGTGCAGCTGACCGAGAGGATTCCGGAGGCCTCCTCGAACAGGGGCCGATCGACGTCTGTGGCCTTGGCAGCCAAAGACGGATCCTGACCGGCACGGTCCCTTGTGGCCTCAACTCAGGCCTTCGGGAAGACCACTGCCCTGCTGTGGGTTCGGCGCCTGGAGCCTCCTGGGAACTAACCCTAACCCTGACCCCCACACCGAACGGGGACCCTCCACCGAAACCTAAGCCGGCCTCGACCCCTAACCCTGCACTTGAGCCGCCTTGCTGCATGGGGCCTCAATTCAGCCCTCGAGGGAGATCACGAGACCGGAGTCGCTTCAGCCCTGGCGACGTCCCTTGACCGAACCCTAACCCTAGCTAAGGCTCTCTCCCCAAGAGGACCCAATGCCAACGTCTGACAACACCACGCACCTGGGGTCCGGTAGAGGTGCAGGCTGACTCGGCATAGAACCTGGAAACTCACCATGTCGTTTCCCAGGCCCGGCTGCAGCTGCCCAGAGGATTCCGGAGGCCTCCTCGACCAGGGGCCCAATCACGTGTGTGGCCTTGGCAGCCAAAGACGGATCCTGATCGGCACGGTCCCTTGTGCCCTCCACTCAGCCCTTCGGGTAGAACACTGCCCTGCTGTGGGTTGGGCGCCTGGAGCCTCCTGGGACCTAACCCTAACCCTACCCGTACCCCGAACCGGGACCCTCCACCGCAACGTAAGCCTTCCTCGAACCCTAACCCTGCAATGGAGCCGCCTTCTGGCATGGGCCCTCACTTCAGCCCTCGAGGGAGATCACGAGACTGGAGTCGATTCAGCCCTGGCGACGTCCCTGGACCAAACCCTAACCCTAGCTAAGGCTCCCTCCCCATGGGGACCCCATGCCAAAGTCTGACAAGACCACGCGCCTGGGGTCCAGAGGCGGTGCAGGCTGACTCGGCATGGAAGCTGCAAGCTCACCATGTGGTTTCCCAGGCCCGTGTGCAGCTGACCGAGAGGATTCCGGAGGCCTCCTCGAACAGGGGCCGATCGACGTCTGTGGCCTTGGCAGCCAAAGACGGATCCTGACCGGCACGGTCCCTTGTGGCCTCAACTCAGGCCTTCGGGAAGACCACTGCCCTGCTGTGGGTTCGGCGCCTGGAGCCTCCTGGGACCTAACCCTAACCCTAACCCCACACCGAACGGGGACCCTCCAACGAAACCTAAGCCGGCCTCGACCCCTAACCCTGCACTTGAGCCGCCTTGCTGCATGGGCCCTCACTTCAGCCCTCGAGGGAGATCACGAGACCGGAGTCGTTTCGGCCCTGGCCACGTCCCTGGACCGAACCCTAACCCTAGCTAAGGCTCTCTCCCCAAGAGGACCCAATGCCAACGTCTGACAACACCACGCGCCTGGGGTCCGGAAGAGGTGCAGGCTGACTCGGCATGGAACCTGGAAGCTCACCATGTCGTTTCCCAGGCCCGGCTGCAGCTGCCCAGAGTATTCCGGAGGCCTCCTCGACCAGGGGCCCAATCACGTGTGTGGCCTTGGCAGCCAAAGACGGATCCTGAACGGCACGGTCCCTTGTGCCCTCAACTCAGCCCATCGGGGAGAACACTGCCCTGCTGTGGGTTGGGCGCCTGGAGCCTCCTGGGACCTAACCCTAACCCTAACCGTACCCCGAACCGGGACCCTCCACCGCAACGTAAGCCTGCCTCGAACCCTAACCCTGCAATGGAGCCGCCTTCTGGCATGGGCCCTCACTTCAGCCCTCGAGGGAGATCACGAGACTGGAGTCGATTCAGCCCTGGCGACGTCCCTGGACCAAACCCTAACCCAAGCTAAAGCTCGCTCCCCATGGGGACCCCATGCCAAAGTCTGACAAGACCACGCGCCTGGGGTCCAGAGGCGGTGCAGGCTGACTCGGCATGGAAGCTGCAAGCTCACCATGTGGTTTCCCAGGCCCGTGTGCAGCTGACCGAGAGGATTCCGGAGGCCTCCTCGAACAGGGGCCGATCGACGTCTGTGGCCTTGGCAGCCAAAGACGGATCCTGACCGGCACGGTCCCTTGTGCCCTCAACTCAGTCCTTCGGGAAGACCACTGCCCTGCTGTGGGTTCGGCGCCTGGAGCCTCTTGGGACCTAACCCTAACCCTAACCCCACACCGAACGGGGACCCTCCACCGAAACCTAAGCCGGCCTCGACCCCTAACCCTGCACTGGAGCCGCCTTGCTGCATGGGCCCTCACTTCAGCCCTCGAGGGAGATCACGAGACCGGAGTCGCTTCGGCCCTGGCCACGTCCCTGGACCGAACCCTAACCCTAGCTAAGGCTCTCTCCCCAAGAGGACCCAATGCCAACGTCTGACAACACCACGCGCCTGGGGTCCGGTAGAGGTGCAGGCTGACTCGGCATGGAACCTGGAAGCTCACCATGTCGTTTCCCAGGCCCGGCTGCAGCTGCCCAGAGGATTCCGGAGGCCTCCTCGACCAGGGGCCCAATCACGTGTGTGGCCTTGGCAGCCAAAGACGGATCCTGACCGGCACGGTCCCTTGTGCCCTCCACTCAGCCCTTCGGGGAGAACACTGCCCTGCTGTGGGTTGGGCACCTGGAGCCTCCTGGGACCTAACCCTAACCCTAACCGTACCCCGAACCGGGACCCTCCACCACAACGTAAGCCTGCCTCGAACCCTAACCCTGCAATGGAGCCGCCTTCTGGCATGGGCCCTCACTTCAGCCCTCGAGGGAGATCACGAGACTGGAGTCGATTCAGCCCTGGCGACGTCCCTGGACCAAACCCTAACCCTAGCTAAGGCTCGCTCCCCATGGGGACCCCATGCCAAAGTCTGACAAGACCACGCGCCTGGGGTCCAGAGGCGGTGCAGGCTGACTCGGCATGGAAGCTGCAAGCTCACCATGTGGTTTCCCAGGCCCGTGTGCAGCTGACCGAGAGGATTCCGGAGGCCTCCTCGAACAGGGGCCGATCGACGTCTGTGGCCTTGGCAGCCAAAGACGGATCCTGACCGGCACGGTCCCTTGTGCCCTCAACTCAGGCCTTCGGGAAGACCACTGCCCTGCTGTGGGTTCGGCGCCTGGAGCCTCCTGGGACCTAACCCTAACCCTAACCCCACACCGAACGGGGACCCTCCACCGAAACCTAAGCCGGCCTCGACCCCTAACCCTGCACTGGAGCCGCCTTGCTGCATGGGCCCTCACTTCAGCCCTCGAGGGAGATCACGAGACCGGAGTCGCTTCGGCCCTGGCCACGTCCCTGGACCGAACCCTAACCCTAGCTAAGGCTCTCTCCCCAAGAGGACCCAATGCCAACGTCTGACAACACCACGCGCCTGGGGTCCGGTAGAGGTGCAGGCTGACTCGGCATGGAACCTGGAAGCTCACCATGTCGTTTCCCAGGCCCGGCTGCAGCTGCCCAGAGTATTCCGGAGGCCTCCTCGACCAGGGGCCCAATCACGTGTGTGGCCTTGGCAGCCAAAGACGGATCCTGAACGGCACGGTCCCTTGTGCCCTCAACTCAGCCCATCGGGGAGAACACTGCCCTGCTGTGGGTTGGGCGCCTGGAGCCTCCTGGGACCTAACCCTAACCCTAACCGTACCCCGATCCGGGACCCTCCACCGCAACGTAAGCCTGCCTCGAACCCTAACCCTGCTATGGAGCCGCCTTCTGGCATGGGCCCTCACTTCAGCCCTCGAGGGAGATCACGAGACTGGAGTCGATTCAGCCCTGGCGACGTCCCTGGACCAAACCCTAACCCTAGCTAAGGCTCGCTCCCCATGGGGACCCCATGCCAAAGTCTGACAAGACCACGCGCCTGGGGTCCAGAGGCGGTGCAGGCTGACTCGGCATGGAAGCTGCAAGCTCACCATGTGGTTTCCCAGGCCCGTGTGCAGCTGACCGAGAGGATTCCGGAGGCCTCCTCGAACAGGGGCCGATCGACGTCTGTGGCCTTGGCAGCCAAAGACGGATCCTGACCGGCACGGTCCCTTGTGCCCTCAACTCAGTCCTTCGGGAAGACCACTGCCCTGCTGTGGGTTCGGCGCCTGGAGCCTCTTGGGACCTAACCCTAACCCTAACCCCACACCGAACGGGGACCCTCCACCGAAACCTAAGCCGGCCTCGACCCCTAACCCTGCACTGGAGCCGCCTTGCTGCATGGGCCCTCACTTCAGCCCTCGAGGGAGATCACGAGACCGGAGTCGCTTCGGCCCTGGCCACGTCCCTGGACCGAACCCTAACCCTAGCTAAGGCTCTCTCCCCAAGAGGACCCAATGCCAACGTCTGACAACACCACGCGCCTGGGATCCGGAAGAGGTGCAGGCTGACTCGGCATGGAACCTGGAAGCTCACCATGTCATTTCCCAGGCCCGGCTGCAGCTGCCCAGAGGATTCCGGAGGCCTCCTCGACCAGGGGCCCAATCACGTGTGTGGCCTTGGCAGCCAAAGACGGATCCTGACCCGGCACGGTCCCTTGTGGCCTCAACTCAGGCCTTCGGGAAGACCACTGCCCTGCTGTGGGTTCGGCGCCTGGAGCCTCCTGGGAACTAACCCTAACCCTAACCCCACACCGAACGGGGACCCTCCACCGAAACCTAAGCCGGCCTCGACCCCTAACCCTGCACTGGAGCCGCCTTGCTGCATGGGGCCTCAATTCAGCCCTCGAGGGAGATCACGAGACCGGAGTCGCTTCAGCCCTGGCGACGTCCCTGGACCGAACCCTAACCCTAGCTAAGGCTCTCTCCCCAAGAGGACCCAATGCCAACGTCTGACAACACCACGCACCTGGGGTCCGGTAGAGGTGCAGGCTGACTCGGCATAGAACCTGGAAACTCACCATGTCGTTTCCCAGGCCCCGGCTGCAGCTGCCCAGAGGATTCCGGAGGCCTCCTCGACCAGGGGCCCAATCACGTGTGTGGCCTTGGCAGCCAAAGACGGATCCTGATCGGCACGGTCCCTTGTGCCCTCCACTCAGCCCTTCGGGGAGAACACTGCCCTGCTGTGGGTTGGGCGCCTGGAGCCTCCTGGGACCTAACCCTAACCCTACCCAGTACCCCGAACCGGGACCCTCCACCGCAACGTAAGCCTTCCTCGAACCCTAACCCTGCAATGGAGCCGCCTTCTGGCATGGGCCCTCACTTCAGCCCTCGAGGGAGATCACGAGACTGGAGTCGATTCAGCCCTGGCGACGTCCCTGGACCAAACCCTAACCCTAGCTAAGGCTCCCTCCCCATGGGGACCCCATGCCAAAGTCTGACAAGACCACGCGCCTGGGGTCCAGAGGCGGTGCAGGCTGACTCGGCATGGAAGCTGCAAGCTCACCATGTGGTTTCCCAGGCCCGTGTGCAGCTGACCGAGAGGATTCCGGAGGCCTCCTCGAACAGGGGCCGATCGTCTGTGGCCTTGGCAGCCAAAGACGGATCCTGACCGGCACGGTCCCTTGTGCCCCTCAACTCAGGCCTTCGGGAAGACCACTGCCCTGCTGTGGGTTCGGCGCCTGGAGCCTCTTGGGACCTAACCCTAACCCTAACCCCACACCGAACGGGGACCCTCCACCGAAACCTAAGCCGGCCTCGACCCCTAACCCTGCACTGGAGCCGCCTTGCTGCATGGGCCCTCACTTCAGCCCTCGAGGGAGATCACGAGACCGGAGTCGCTTCGGCCCTGGCCACGTCCCTGGACCGAACCCTAACCCTAGCTAAGGCTCTCTCCCCAAGAGGACCCAATGCCAACGTCTGACAACACCACGCGCCTGGGGTCCGGAAGAGGTGCAGGCTGACTCGGCATGGAACCTGGAAGCTCACCATGTCGTTTCCCAGGCCCGGCTGCAGCTGCCCAGAGGATTCCGGAGGCCTCCTCGACCAGGGGCCCAATCACGTGTGTGGCCTTGGCAGCCAAAGACGGATCCTGACCGGCACGGTCCCTTGTGCCCTCCACTCAGCCCTTCGGGGAGAACACTGCCCTGCTGTGGGTTGGGCGCCTGGAGCCTCCTGGGACCTAACCCTAACCCTAACCGTACCCCGAACCGGGACCCTCCACCGCAACGTAAGCCTGCCTCGAACCCTAACCCTGCAATGGAGCCGCCTTCTGGCATGGGCCCTCACTTCAGCCCTCGAGGGAGATCACGAGACTGGAGTCGATTCAGCCCTGGCGACGTCCCTGGACCAAACCCTAACCCTAGCTAAGGCTCGCTCCCCATCGGGGACCCCATGCCAAAGTCTGACAAGACCACGCGCCTGGGGTCCAGAGGCGGTGCAGGCTGACTCGGCATGGAAGCTGCAAGCTCACCATGTTGTTTCCCAGGCCCGTGTGCAGCTGACCGAGAGGATTCCGGAGGCCTCCTCGAACAGGGGCCGATCGACGTCTGTGGCCTTGGCAGCCAAAGACGGATCCTGACCGGCACGGTCCCCTTGTGCCCTCAACTCAGTCCTTCGGGAAGACCACTGCCCTGCTGTGGGTTCGGCGCCTGGAGCCTCTTGGGACCTAACCCTAACCCTAACCCCACACCGAACGGGGACCCTCCACCGAAACCTAAGCCGGCCTCGACCCCTAACCCTGCACTGGAGCCGCCTTGCTGCATGGGCCCTCACTTCAGCCCTCGAGGGAGATCACGAGACCGGAGTCGCTTCGGCCCTGGCCACGTCCCTGGACCGAACCCTAACCCTAGCTAAGGCTCTCTCCCCAAGAGGACCCAATGCCAACGTCTGACAACACCACGCGCCTGGGATCCGGAAGAGGTGCAGGCTGACTCGGCATGGAACCTGGAAGCTCACCATGTCGTTTCCCAGGCCCGGCTGCAGCTGCCCAGAGGATTCCGGAGGCCTCCTCGACCAGGGGCCCAATCACGTGTGTGGCCTTGGCAGCCAAAGACGGATCCTGACCGGCACGGTCCCTTGTGGCCTCAACTCAGGCCTTCGGGAAGACCACTGCCCTGCTGTGGGTTCGGCGCCTGGAGCCTCCTGGGAACTAACCCTAACCCTAACCCCACACCGAACGGGGACCCTCCACCGAAACCTAAGCCGGCCTCGACCCCTAACCCTGCACTGGAGCCGCCTTGCTGCATGGGGCCTCAATTCAGCCCTCGAGGGAGATCACGAGACCGGAGTCGCTTCAGCCCTGGCGACGTCCCTGGACCGAACCCTAACCCTAGCTAAGGCTCTCTCCCCAAGAGGACCCAATGCCAACGTCTGACAACACCACGCACCTGGGGTCCGGTAGAGGTGCAGGCTGACTCGGCATAGAACCTGGAAACTCACCATGTCGTTTCCCAGGCCCGGCTGCAGCTGCCCAGAGGATTCCGGAGGCCTCCTCGACCAGGGGCCCAATCACGTGTGTGGCCTTGGCAGCCAAAGACGGATCCTGATCGGCACGGTCCCTTGTGCCCTCCACTCAGCCCTTCGGGTAGAACACTGCCCTGCTGTGGGTTGGGCGCCTGGAGCCTCCTGGGACCTAACCCTAACCCTACCCGTACCCCGAACCGGGACCCTCCACCGCAACGTAAGCCTTCCTCGAACCCTAACCCTGCAATGGAGCCGCCTTCTGGCATGGGCCCTCACTTCAGCCCTCGAGGGAGATCACGAGACTGGAGTCGATTCAGCCCTGGCGACGTCCCTGGACCAAACCCTAACCCTAGCTAAGGCTCCCTCCCCATGGGGACCCCATGCCAAAGTCTGACAAGACCACGCGCCTGGGGTCCAGAGGCGGTGCAGGCTGACTCGGCATGGAAGCTGCAAGCTCACCATGTGGTTTCCCAGGCCCGTGTGCAGCTGACCGAGAGGATTCCGGAGGCCTCCTCGAACAGGGGCCGATCGACGTCTGTGGCCTTGGCAGCCAAAGACGGATCCTGACCGGCACGGTCCCTTGTGCCCTCAACTCAGTCCTTCGGGAAGACCACTGCCCTGCTGTGGGTTCGGCGCCTGGAGCCTCTTGGGACCTAACCCTAACCCTAACCCCACACCGAACGGGGACCCTCCACCGAAACCTAAGCCGGCCTCGACCCCTAACCCTGCACTGGAGCCGCCTTGCTGCATGGGCCCTCACTTCAGCCCTCGAGGGAGATCACGAGACCGGAGTCGCTTCGGCCCTGGCCACGTCCCTGGACCGAACCCTAACCCTAGCTAAGGCTCTCTCCCCAAGAGGACCCAATGCCAACGTCTGACAACACCACGCGCCTGGGGTCCGGTAGAGGTGCAGGCTGACTCGGCATGGAACCTGGAAGCTCACCATGTCGTTTCCCAGGCCCGGCTGCAGCTGCCCAGAGGATTCCGGAGGCCTCCTCGACCAGGGGCCCAATCACGTGTGTGGCCTTGGCAGCCAAAGACGGATCCTGACCGGCACGGTCCCTTGTGCCCTCCACTCAGCCCTTCGGGGAGAACACTGCCCTGCTGTGGGTTGGGCACCTGGAGCCTCCTGGGACCTAACCCTAACCCTAACCGTACCCCGAACCGGGACCCTCCACCGCAACGTAAGCCTGCCTCGAACCCTAACCCTGCAATGGAGCCGCCTTCTGGCATGGGCCCTCACTTCAGCCCTCGAGGGAGATCACGAGACTGGAGTCGATTCAGCCCTGGCGACGTCCCTGGACCAAACCCTAACCCTAGCTAAGGCTCGCTCCCCATGGGGACCCCATGCCAAAGTCTGACAAGACCACGCGCCTGGGGTCCAGAGGCGGTGCAGGCTGACTCGGCATGGAAGCTGCAAGCTCACCATGTGGTTTCCCAGGCCCGTGTGCAGCTGACCGAGAGGATTCCGGAGGCCTCCTCGAACAGGGGCCGATCGACGTCTGTGGCCTTGGCAGCCAAAGACGGATCCTGACCGGCACGGTCCCTTGTGCCCTCAACTCAGTCCTTCGGGAAGACCACTGCCCTGCTGTGGGTTCGGCGCCTGGAGCCTCTTGGGACCTAACCCTAACCCTAACCCCACACCGAACGGGGACCCTCCACCGAAACCTAAGCCGGCCTCGACCCCTAACCCTGCACTGGAGCCGCCTTGCTGCATGGGCCCTCACTTCAGCCCTCGAGGGAGATCACGAGACCGGAGTCGCTTCGGCCCTGGCCACGTCCCTGGACCGAACCCTAACCCTAGCTAAGGCTCTCTCCCCAAGAGGACCCAATGCCAACGTCTGACAACACCACGCGCCTGGGATCCGGAAGAGGTGCAGGCTGACTCGGCATGGAACCTGGAAGCTCACCATGTCGTTTCCCAGGCCCGGCTGCAGCTGCCCAGAGGATTCCGGAGGCCTCCTCGACCAGGGGCCCAATCACGTGTGTGGCCTTGGCAGCCAAAGACGGATCCTGATCGGCACGGTCCCTTGTGCCCTCCACTCAGCCCTTCGGGGAGAACACTGCCCTGCTGTGGGTTGGGCGCCTGGAGCCTCCTGGGACCTAACCCTAACCCTAACCGTACCCCGAACCGGGACCCTCCACCGCAACGTAAGCCTGCCTCGAACCCTAACCCTGCAATGGAGCCGCCTTCTGGCATGGGCTCTCACTTCAGCCCTCGAGGGAGATCACGAGACTGGAGTCGATTCAGCCCTGGCGACGTCCCTGGACCAAACCCTAACCCTAGCTAAGGCTCGCTCCCCATGGGGACCCCATGCCAAAGTCTGACAAGACCACGCGCCTGGGGTCCAGAGGCGGTGCAGGCTGACTCGGCATGGAAGCTGCAAGCTCACCATGTGGTTTCCCAGGCCCGTGTGCAGCTGACCGAGAGGATTCCGGAGGCCTCCTCGAACAGGGGCCGATCGACGTCTGTGGCCTTGGCAGCCAAAGACGGATCCTGACCGGCACGGTCCCTTGTGGCCTCAACTCAGGCCTTCGGGAAGACCACTGCCCTGCTGTGGGTTCGGCGCCTGGAGCCTCCTGGGAACTAACCCTAACCCTGACCCCACACCGAACGGGGACCCTCCACCGAAACCTAAGCCGGCCTCGACCCCTAACCCTGCACTTGAGCCGCCTTGCTGCATGGGGCCTCAATTCAGCCCTCGAGGGAGATCACGAGACCGGAGTCGCTTCAGCCCTGGCGACGTCCCTTGACCGAACCCTAACCCTAGCTAAGGCTCTCTCCCCAAGAGGACCCAATGCCAACGTCTGACAACACCACGCACCTGGGGTCCGGTAGAGGTGCAGGCTGACTCGGCATAGAACCTGGAAACTCACCATGTCGTTTCCCAGGCCCGGCTGCAGCTGCCCAGAGGATTCCGGAGGCCTCCTCGACCAGGGGCCCAATCACGTGTGTGGCCTTGGCAGCCAAAGACGGATCCTGATCGGCACGGTCCCTTGTGCCCTCCACTCAGCCCTTCGGGTAGAACACTGCCCTGCTGTGGGTTGGGCGCCTGGAGCCTCCTGGGACCTAACCCTAACCCTACCCGTACCCCGAACCGGGACCCTCCACCGCAACGTAAGCCTTCCTCGAACCCTAACCCTGCAATGGAGCCGCCTTCTGGCATGGGCCCTCACTTCAGCCCTCGAGGGAGATCACGAGACTGGAGTCGATTCAGCCCTGGCGACGTCCCTGGACCAAACCCTAACCCTAGCTAAGGCTCCCTCCCCATGGGGACCCCATGCCAAAGTCTGACAAGACCACGCGCCTGGGGTCCAGAGGCGGTGCAGGCTGACTCGGCATGGAAGCTGCAAGCTCACCATGTGGTTTCCCAGGCCCGTGTGCAGCTGACCGAGAGGATTCCGGAGGCCTCCTCGAACAGGGGCCGATCGACGTCTGTGGCCTTGGCAGCCAAAGACGGATCCTGACCGGCACGGTCCCTTGTGGCCTCAACTCAGGCCTTCGGGAAGACCACTGCCCTGCTGTGGGTTCGGCGCCTGGAGCCTCCTGGGACCTAACCCTAACCCTAACCCCACACCGAACGGGGACCCTCCAACGAAACCTAAGCCGGCCTCGACCCCTAACCCTGCACTTGAGCCGCCTTGCTGCATGGGCCCTCACTTCAGCCCTCGAGGGAGATCACGAGACCGGAGTCGTTTCGGCCCTGGCCACGTCCCTGGACCGAACCCTAACCCTAGCTAAGGCTCTCTCCCCAAGAGGACCCAATGCCAACGTCTGACAACACCACGCGCCTGGGGTCCGGAAGAGGTGCAGGCTGACTCGGCATGGAACCTGGAAGCTCACCATGTCGTTTCCCAGGCCCGGCTGCAGCTGCCCAGAGTATTCCGGAGGCCTCCTCGACCAGGGGCCCAATCACGTGTGTGGCCTTGGCAGCCAAAGACGGATCCTGAACGGCACGGTCCCTTGTGCCCTCAACTCAGCCCATCGGGGAGAACACTGCCCTGCTGTGGGTTGGGCGCCTGGAGCCTCCTGGGACCTAACCCTAACCCTAACCGTACCCCGAACCGGGACCCTCCACCGCAACGTAAGCCTGCCTCGAACCCTAACCCTGCAATGGAGCCGCCTTCTGGCATGGGCCCTCACTTCAGCCCTCGAGGGAGATCACGAGACTGGAGTCGATTCAGCCCTGGCGACGTCCCTGGACCAAACCCTAACCCAAGCTAAAGCTCGCTCCCCATGGGGACCCCATGCCAAAGTCTGACAAGACCACGCGCCTGGGGTCCAGAGGCGGTGCAGGCTGACTCGGCATGGAAGCTGCAAGCTCACCATGTGGTTTCCCAGGCCCGTGTGCAGCTGACCGAGAGGATTCCGGAGGCCTCCTCGAACAGGGGCCGATCGACGTCTGTGGCCTTGGCAGCCAAAGACGGATCCTGACCGGCACGGTCCCTTGTGCCCTCAACTCAGTCCTTCGGGAAGACCACTGCCCTGCTGTGGGTTCGGCGCCTGGAGCCTCTTGGGACCTAACCCTAACCCTAACCCCACACCGAACGGGGACCCTCCACCGAAACCTAAGCCGGCCTCGACCCCTAACCCTGCACTGGAGCCGCCTTGCTGCATGGGCCCTCACTTCAGCCCTCGAGGGAGATCACGAGACCGGAGTCGCTTCGGCCCTGGCCACGTCCCTGGACCGAACCCTAACCCTAGCTAAGGCTCTCTCCCCAAGAGGACCCAATGCCAACGTCTGACAACACCACGCGCCTGGGGTCCGGTAGAGGTGCAGGCTGACTCGGCATGGAACCTGGAAGCTCACCATGTCGTTTCCCAGGCCCGGCTGCAGCTGCCCAGAGGATTCCGGAGGCCTCCTCGACCAGGGGCCCAATCACGTGTGTGGCCTTGGCAGCCAAAGACGGATCCTGACCGGCACGGTCCCTTGTGCCCTCCACTCAGCCCTTCGGGGAGAACACTGCCCTGCTGTGGGTTGGGCACCTGGAGCCTCCTGGGACCTAACCCTAACCCTAACCGTACCCCGAACCGGGACCCTCCACCACAACGTAAGCCTGCCTCGAACCCTAACCCTGCAATGGAGCCGCCTTCTGGCATGGGCCCTCACTTCAGCCCTCGAGGGAGATCACGAGACTGGAGTCGATTCAGCCCTGGCGACGTCCCTGGACCAAACCCTAACCCTAGCTAAGGCTCGCTCCCCATGGGGACCCCATGCCAAAGTCTGACAAGACCACGCGCCTGGGGTCCAGAGGCGGTGCAGGCTGACTCGGCATGGAAGCTGCAAGCTCACCATGTGGTTTCCCAGGCCCGTGTGCAGCTGACCGAGAGGATTCCGGAGGCCTCCTCGAACAGGGGCCGATCGACGTCTGTGGCCTTGGCAGCCAAAGACGGATCCTGACCGGCACGGTCCCTTGTGCCCTCAACTCAGGCCTTCGGGAAGACCACTGCCCTGCTGTGGGTTCGGCGCCTGGAGCCTCCTGGGACCTAACCCTAACCCTAACCCCACACCGAACGGGGACCCTCCACCGAAACCTAAGCCGGCCTCGACCCCTAACCCTGCACTGGAGCCGCCTTGCTGCATGGGCCCTCACTTCAGCCCTCGAGGGAGATCACGAGACCGGAGTCGCTTCGGCCCTGGCCACGTCCCTGGACCGAACCCTAACCCTAGCTAAGGCTCTCTCCCCAAGAGGACCCAATGCCAACGTCTGACAACACCACGCGCCTGGGGTCCGGTAGAGGTGCAGGCTGACTCGGCATGGAACCTGGAAGCTCACCATGTCGTTTCCCAGGCCCGGCTGCAGCTGCCCAGAGGATTCCGGAGGCCTCCTCGACCAGGGGCCCAATCACGTGTGTGGCCTTGGCAGCCAAAGACGGATCCTGACCGGCACGGTCCCTTGTGCCCTCCACTCAGCCCTTCGGGGAGAACACTGCCCTGCTGTGGGTTGGGCGCCTGGAGCCTCCTGGGACCTAACCCTAACCCTAACCGTACCCCGAACCGGGACCCTCCACCGCAACGTAAGCCTGCCTCGAACCCTAACCCTGCAATGGAGCCGCCTTCTGGCATGGGCTCTCACTTCAGCCCTCGAGGGAGATCACGAGACTGGAGTCGATTCAGCCCTGGCGACGTCCCTGGACCAAACCCTAACCCTAGCTAAGGCTCGCTCCCCATGGGGACCCCATGCCAAAGTCTGACAAGACCACGCGCCTGGGGTCCAGAGGCGGTGCAGGCTGACTCGGCATGGAAGCTGCAAGCTCACCATGTGGTTTCCCAGGCCCGTGTGCAGCTGACCGAGAGGATTCCGGAGGCCTCCTCGAACAGGGGCCGATCGACGTCTGTGGCCTTGGCAGCCAAAGACGGATCCTGACCGGCACGGTCCCTTGTGGCCTCAACTCAGGCCTTCGGGAAGACCACTGCCCTGCTGTGGGTTCGGCGCCTGGAGCCTCCTGGGAACTAACCCTAACCCTGACCCCACACCGAACGGGGACCCTCCACCGAAACCTAAGCCGGCCTCGACCCCTAACCCTGCACTTGAGCCGCCTTGCTGCATGGGGCCTCAATTCAGCCCTCGAGGGAGATCACGAGACCGGAGTCGCTTCAGCCCTGGCGACGTCCCTGGACCGAACCCTAACCCTAGCTAAGGCTCTCTCCCCAAGAGGACCCAATGCCAACGTCTGACAACACCACGCACCTGGGGTCCGGTAGAGGTGCAGGCTGACTCGGCATAGAACCTGGAAACTCACCATGTCGTTTCCCAGGCCCGGCTGCAGCTGCCCAGAGGATTCCGGAGGCCTCCTCGACCAGGGGCCCAATCACGTGTGTGGCCTTGGCAGCCAAAGACGGATCCTGATCGGCACGGTCCCTTGTGCCCTCCACTCAGCCCTTCGGGTAGAACACTGCCCTGCTGTGGGTTGGGCGCCTGGAGCCTCCTGGGACCTAACCCTAACCCTACCCGTACCCCGAACCGGGACCCTCCACCGCAACGTAAGCCTTCCTCGAACCCTAACCCTGCAATGGAGCCGCCTTCTGGCATGGGCCCTCACTTCAGCCCTCGAGGGAGATCACGAGACTGGAGTCGATTCAGCCCTGGCGACGTCCCTGGACCAAACCCTAACCCTAGCTAAGGCTCCCTCCCCATGGGGACCCCATGCCAAAGTCTGACAAGACCACGCGCCTGGGGTCCAGAGGCGGTGCAGGCTGACTCGGCATGGAAGCTGCAAGCTCACCATGTGGTTTCCCAGGCCCATGTGCAGCTGACCGAGAGGATTCCGGAGGCCTCCTCGAACAGGGGCCGATCGACGTCTGTGGCCTTGGCAGCCAAAGACGGATCCTGACCGGCACGGTCCCTTGTGGCCTCAACTCAGGCCTTCGGGAAGACCACTGCCCTGCTGTGGGTTCGGCGCCCGGAGCCTCCTGGGACCTAACCCTAACCCTAACCCCACACCGAACGGGGACCCTCCAACGAAACCTAAGCCGGCCTCGACCCCTAACCCTGCACTTGAGCCGCCTTGCTGCATGGGCCCTCACTTCAGCCCTCGAGGGAGATCACGAGACCGGAGTCGTTTCGGCCCTGGCCACGTCCCTGGACCGAACCCTAACCCTAGCTAAGGCTCTCTCCCCAAGAGGACCCAATGCCAACGTCTGACAACACCACGCGCCTGGGGTCCGGAAGAGGTGCAGGCTGACTCGGCATGGAACCTGGAAGCTCACCATGTCGTTTCCCAGGCCCGGCTGCAGCTGCCCAGAGTATTCCGGAGGCCTCCTCGACCAGGGGCCCAATCACGTGTGTGGACTTGGCAGCCAAAGACGGATCCTGAACGGCACGGTCCCTTGTGCCCTCAACTCAGCCCATCGGGGAGAACACTGCCCTGCTGTGGGTTGGGCGCCTGGAGCCTCCTGGGACCTAACCCTAACCCTAACCGTACCCCGAACCGGGACCCTCCACCGCAACGTAAGCCTGCCTCGAACCCTAACCCTGCAATGGAGCCGCCTTCTGGCATGGGCCCTCACTTCAGCCCTCGAGGGAGATCACGAGACTGGAGTCGATTCAGCCCTGGCGACGTCCCTGGACCAAACCCTAACCCTAGCTAAGGCTCGCTCCCCATGGGGACCCCATGCCAAAGTCTGACAAGACCACGCGCCTGGGGTCCAGAGGCGGTGCAGGCTGACTCGGCATGGAAGCTGCAAGCTCACCATGTGGTTTCCCAGGCCCGTGTGCAGCTGACCGAGAGGATTCCGGAGGCCTCCTCGAACAGGGGCCGATCGACGTCTGTGGCCTTGGCAGCCAAAGACGGATCCTGACCGGCACGGTCCCTTGTGCCCTCAACTCAGGCCTTCGGGAAGACCACTGCCCTGCTGTGGGTTCGGCGCCTGGAGCCTCCTGGGACCTAACCCTAACCCTAACCCCACACCGAACGGGGACCCTCCACCGAAACCTAAGCCGGCCTCGACCCCTAACCCTGCACTGGAGCCGCCTTGCTGCATGGGCCCTCACTTCAGCCCTCGAGGGAGATCACGAGACCGGAGTCGCTTCGGCCCTGGCCACGTCCCTGGACCGAACCCTAACCCTAGCTAAGGCTCTCTCCCCAAGAGGACCCAATGCCAACGTCTGACAACACCACGCGCCTGGGGTCCGGTAGAGGTGCAGGCTGACTCGGCATGGAACCTGGAAGCTCACCATGTCGTTTCCCAGGCCCGGCTGCAGCTGCCCAGAGGATTCCGGAGGCCTCCTCGACCAGGGGCCCAATCACGTGTGTGGCCTTGGCAGCCAAAGACGGATCCTGACCGGCACGGTCCCTTGTGCCCTCCACTCAGCCCTTCGGGGAGAACACTGCCCTGCTGTGGGTTGGGCGCCTGGAGCCTCCTGGGACCTAACCCTAACCCTAACCGTACCCCGAACCGGGACCCTCCACCGCAACGTAAGCCTGCCTCGAACCCTAACCCTGCAATGGAGCCGCCTTCTGGCATGGGCCCTCACTTCATCCCTCGAGGGAGATCACGAGACTGGAGTCGATTCAGCCCTGGCGACGTCCCTGGA
This sequence comes from Panthera pardus, assembly GCF_024362965.1. Classification (NCBI taxonomy): domain Eukaryota; kingdom Metazoa; phylum Chordata; class Mammalia; order Carnivora; family Felidae; genus Panthera; species Panthera pardus. Next base: position 5,616 of record NW_026526683.1, on the reverse strand, counting down.
CCAAACCCTAACCCTAGCTAAGGCTCGCTCCCCATGGGGACCCCATGCCAAAGTCTGACAAGACCACGCGCCTGGGGTCCAGAGGCGGTGCAGGCTGACTCGGCATGGAAGCTGCAAGCTCACCATGTGGTTTCCCAGGCCCGTGTGCAGCTGACCGAGAGGATTCCGGAGGCCTCCTCGAACAGGGGCCGATCGACGTCTGTGGCCTTGGCAGCCAAAGACGGATCCTGACCGGCACGGTCCCTTGTGGCCTCAACTCAGGCCTTCGGGAAGACCACTGCCCTGCTATGGGTTCGGCGCCTGGAGCCTCCTGGGACCTAACCCTAACCCTAACCCCACACCGAACGGGGACCCTCCACCGAAACCTAAGCCGGCCTCGACCCCTTACCCTGCACTTGAGCCGCCTTGCTGCATGGGCCCTCACTTCAGCCCTCGAGGGAGATCACGAGACCGGAGTCGCTTCGGCCCTGGCCACGTCCCTGGACCGAACCCTAACCCTAGCTAAGGCTCTCTCCCCAAGAGGACCCAATGCCAACGTCTGACAACACCACGCGCCTGGGGTCCGGAAGAGGTGCAGGCTGACTCGGCATGGAACCTGGAAGCTCACCATGTCGTTTCCCAGGCCCGGCTGCAGCTGCCCAGAGGATTCCGGAGGCCTCCTCCACCAGGGGCCCAATCACGTGTGTGGCCTTGGCAGCCAAAGACGGATCCTGAACGGCACGGTCCCTTGTGCCCTCAACTCAGCCCATCGGGGAGAACACTGCCCTGCTGTGGGTTGGGCGCCTGGAGCCTCCTGGGACCTAACCCTAACCCTAACCGTACCCCGAACCGGGACCCTCCACCGCAACGTAAGCCTGCCTCGAACCCTAACCCTGCAATGGAGCCGCCTTCTGGCATGGGCCCTCACTTCAGCCCTCGAGGCAGATCACGAGACTGGAGTCGATTCAGCCCTGGCGACGTCCCTGGACCAAACCCTAACCCTAGCTAAAGCTCGCTCCCCATGGGGACCCCATGCCAAAGTCTGACAAGACCACGCGCCTGGGGTCCAGAGGCGGTGCAGGCTGACTCGGCATGGAAGCTGCAAGCTCACCATGTGGTTTCCCAGGCCCGTGTGCAGCTGACCGAGAGGATTCCGGAGGCCTCCTCGAACAGGGGCCGATCGACGTCTGTGGCCTTGGCAGCCAAAGACGGATCCTGACCGGCACGGTCCCTTGTGCCCTCAACTCAGTCCTTCGGGAAGACCACTGCCCTGCTGTGGGTTCGGCGCCTGGAGCCTCTTGGGACCTAACCCTAACCCTAACCCCACACCGAACAGGGACCCTCCACCGAAACCTAAGCCGGCCTCGACCCCTAACCCTGCACTGGAGCCGCCTTGCTGCATGGGCCCTCACTTCAGCCCTCGAGGGAGATCACGAGACCGGAGTCGCTTCGGCCCTGGCCACGTCCCTGGACCGAACCCTAACCCTAGCTAAGGCTCTCTCCCCAAGAGGACCCAATGCCAACGTCTGACAACACCACGCGCCTGGGATCCGGAAGAGGTGCAGGCTGACTCGGCATGGAACCTGGAAGCTCACCATGTCGTTTTCCAGGCCCGGCTGCAGCTGCCCAGAGTATTCCGGAGGCCTCCTCGACCAGGGGCCCAATCACGTGTGTGGCCTTGGCAGCCAAAGACGGATCCTGACCGGCACGGTCCCTTGTGCCCTCCACTCAGCCCTTCGGGGAGAACACTGCCCTGCTGTGGGTTGGGCGCCTGGAGCCTCCTGGGACCTAACCCTAACCCTAACCGTACCCCGAACCGGGACCCTCCACCGCAACGTAAGCCTGCCTCGAACCCTAACCCTGCAATGGAGCCGCCTTCTGGCATGGGCCCTCACTTCAGCCCTCGAGGGAGATCACGAGACTGGAGTCGATTCAGCCCTGGCGACGTCCCTGGACCAAACCCTAACCCTAGCTAAGGCTCCCTCCCCATGGGGACCCCATGCCAAAGTCTGACAAGACCACGCGCCTGGGGTCCATAGGCGGTGCAGGCTGACTCGGCATGGAAGCTGCAAGCTCACCATGTGGTTTCCCAGGCCCGTGTGCAGCTGACCGAGAGGATTCCGGAGGCCTCCTCGAACAGGGGCCGATCGACGTCTGTGGCCTTGGCAGCCAAAGACGGATCCTGACCGGCACGGTCCCTTGTGCCCTCAACTCAGGCCTTCGGGAAGACCACTGCCCTGCTGTGGGTTCGGCGCCTGGAGCCTCCTGGGACCTAACCCTAACCCTAACCCCACACCGAACGGGGACCCTCCACCGAAACCTAAGCCGGCCTCGACCCCTAACCCTGCACTGGAGCCGCCTTGCTGCATGGGCCCTCACTTCAGCCCTCGAGGGAGATCACGAGACCGGAGTCGCTTCGGCCCTGGCCACGTCCCTGGACCGAACCCTAACCCTAGCTAAGGCTCTCTCCCCAAGAGGACCCAATGCCAACGTCTGACAACACCACGCGCCTGGGATCCGGAAGAGGTGCAGGCTGACTCGGCATGGAACCTGGAAGCTCACCATGTCGTTTCCCAGGCCCGGCTGCAGCTGCCCAGAGGATTCCGGAGGCCTCCTCGACCAGGGGCCCAATCACGTGTGTGGCCTTGGCAGCCAAAGACGGATCCTGAACGGCACGGTCCCTTGTGCCCTCAACTCAGCCCATCGGGGAGAACACTGCCCTGCTGTGGGTTGGGCGCCTGGAGCCTCCTGGGACCTAACCCTAACCCTAACCGTACCCCGAACCGGGACCCTCCACCGCAACGTAAGCCTGCCTCGAACCCTAACCCTGCAATGGAGCCGCCTTCTGGCATGGGCCCTCACTTCAGCCCTCGAGGGAGATCACGAGACTGGAGTCGATTCAGCCCTGGCGACGTCCCTGGACCAAACCCTAACCCTAGCTAAAGCTCGCTCCCCATGGGGACCCCATGCCAAAGTCTGACAAGACCACGCGCCTGGGGTCCAGAGGCGGTGCAGGCTGACTCGGCATGGAAGCTGCAAGCTCACCATGTGGTTTCCCAGGCCCGTGTGCAGCTGACCGAGAGGATTCCGGAGGCCTCCTCGAACAGGGGCCGATCGACGTCTGTGGCCTTGGCAGCCAAAGACGGATCCTGACCGGCACGGTCCCTTGTGCCCTCAACTCAGTCCTTCGGGAAGACCACTGCCCTGCTGTGGGTTCGGCGCCTGGAGCCTCTTGGGACCTAACCCTAACCCTAACCCCACACCGAACGGGGACCCTCCACCGAAACCTAAGCCGGCCTCGACCCCTAACCCTGCACTGGAGCCGCCTTGCTGCATGGGCCCTCACTTCAGCCCTCGAGGGAGATCACGAGACCGGAGTCGCTTCGGCCCTGGCCACGTCCCTGGACCGAACCCTAACCCTAGCTAAGGCTCTCTCCCCAAGAGGACCCAATGCCAACGTCTGACAACACCACGCGCCTGGGGTCCGGAAGAGGTGCAGGCTGACTCGGCATGGAACCTGGAAGCTCACCATGTCGTTTCCCAGGCCCGGCTGCAGCTGCCCAGAGGATTCCGGAGGCCTCCTCGACCAGGGGCCCAATCACGTGTGTGGCCTTGGCAGCCAAAGACGGATCCTGACCGGCACGGTCCCTTGTGCCCTCCACTCAGCCCTTCGGGGAGAACACTGCCCTGCTGTGGGTTGGGCGCCTGGAGCCTCCTGGGACCTAACCCTAACCCTAACCGTACCCCGAACCGGGACCCTCCACCGCAACGTAAGCCTGCCTCGAACCCTAACCCTGCAATGGAGCCGCCTTCTGGCATGGGCCCTCACTTCAGCCCTCGAGGGAGATCACGAGACTGGAGTCGATTCAGCCCTGGCGACGTCCCTGGACCAAACCCTAACCCTAGCTAAGGCTCGCTCCCCATGGGGACCCCATGCCAAAGTCTGACAAGACCACGCGCCTGGGGTCCAGAGGCGGTGCAGGCTGACTCGGCATGGAAGCTGCAAGCTCACCATGTGGTTTCCCAGGCCCGTGTGCAGCTGACCGAGAGGATTCCGGAGGCCTCCTCGAACAGGGGCCGATCGACGTCTGTGGCCTTGGCAGCCAAAGACGGATCCTGACCGGCACGGTCCCTTGTGGCCTCAACTCAGGCCTTCGGGAAGACCACTGCCCTGCTGTGGGTTCGGCGCCTGGAGCCTCCTGGGACCTAACCCTAACCCTAACCCACACCGAACGGGGACCCTCCACCGAAACCTAAGCCGGCCTCGACCCCTAACCCTGCACTTGAGCCGCCTTGCTGCATGGGCCCTCACTTCAGCCCTCGAGGGAGATCACGAGACCGGAGTCGCTTCGGCCCTGGCCACGTCCCTGGACCGAACCCTAACCCTAGCTAAGGCTCTCTCCCCAAGAGGACCCAATGCCAACGTCTGACAACACCACGCGCCTGGGGTCCGGAAGAGGTGCAGGCTGACTCGGCATGGAACCTGGAAGCTCACCATGTCGTTTCCCAGGCCCGGCTGCAGCTGCCCAGAGGATTCCGGAGGCCTCCTCGACCAGGGGCCCAATCACGTGTGTGGCCTTGGCAGCCAAAGACGGATCCTGAACGGCACGGTCCCTTGTGCCCTCAACTCAGCCCATCGGGGAGAACACTGCCCTGCTGTGGGTTGGGCGCCTGGAGCCTCCTGGGACCTAACCCTAACCCTAACCGTACCCCGAACCGGGACCCTCCACCGCAACGTAAGCCTGCCTCGAACCCTAACCCTGCAATGGAGCCGCCTTCTGGCATGGGCCCTCACTTCAGCCCTCGAGGGAGATCACGAGACTGGAGTCGATTCAGCCCTGGCGACGTCCCTGGACCAAACCCTAACCCTAGCTAAAGCTCGCTCCCCATGGGGACCCCATGCCAAAGTCTGACAAGACCACGCGCCTGGGGTCCAGAGGCGGTGCAGGCTGACTCGGCATGGAAGCTGCAAGCTCACCATGTGGTTTCCCAGGCCCGTGTGCAGCTGACCGAGAGGATTCCGGAGGCCTCCTCGAACAGGGGCCGATCGACGTCTGTGGCCTTGGCAGCCAAAGACGGATCCTGACCGGCACGGTCCCTTGTGCCCTCAACTCAGTCCTTCGGGAAGACCACTGCCCTGCTGTGGGTTCGGCGCCTGGAGCCTCTTGGGACCTAACCCTAACCCTAACCCCACACCGAACGGGGACCCTCCACCGAAACCTAAGCCGGCCTCGACCCCTAACCCTGCACTGGAGCCGCCTTGCTGCATGGGCCCTCACTTCAGCCCTCGAGGGAGATCACGAGACCGGAGTCGCTTCGGCCCTGGCCACGTCCCTGGACCGAACCCTAACCCTAGCTAAGGCTCTCTCCCCAAGAGGACCCAATGCCAACGTCTGACAACACCACGCGCCTGGGATCCGGAAGAGGTGCAGGCTGACTCGGCATGGAACCTGGAAGCTCACCATGTCATTTCCCAGGCCCGGCTGCAGCTGCCCAGAGGATTCCGGAGGCCTCCTCGACCAGGGGCCCAATCACGTGTGTGGCCTTGGCAGCCAAAGACGGATCCTGACCGGCACGGTCCCTTGTGCCCTCCACTCAGCCCTTCGGGGAGAACACTGCCCTGCTGTGGGTTGGGCG